>NC_090816.1:19815563-20135772 GCF_000390325.3 Nicotiana tomentosiformis
TATATATATATTACGAGTAGGTCGTAGCCTTGTTCCGATCACAATATATCCATCAGTAGAGTCTTGTAGACATATCCTGTCAGCTAATGCAGTATATTGGGCTTGTAGGCCCTGTACGTATATGTTGTTGGCTTGTCAGTTATAGTAGTTATGACGGCCTTGCTGGCCCAACTTTATGTTGACATTTAGTCAGCGTTAGTCTCTATTTAGTTTTATATTTTACTTCGCAAATTGTCTTGCAATATGGCCCCTGGCCAAAGCATGACATTATATGTCCAGAATTCTTGAGTCGCAAGTTGGTAAGCAAGGATAGATAAGGCACCAGGTGCCGGTCTCGCCACCAGGCTCGGGGCGTGACAAAAGTGGTATCAGAGCAGTTCTATCCTAGGGAGTCTACAAGCTGTGTCTAGTAGAGTCTTGTTTATGGGTGTGTCGTGCACCACACTTATAAGCAGGAGGCTACAGGGCATTTAAGACCGTCACTCTTTCTTCTTACTCTAGATCGTGTGGTAGAGCTCCGTTGTAAGAACTCAATTTCTTAAACTCTATCTTATTCATAATACGACGATACCTACGTCCATAAAGATGGTTGGTAGAGATATAGCTGTGGAAGAGTTGAGTTAGAGAAGCTCGAGTTTGCATCATTCCTATGATGGATAAATGTGAGGTCTTCAGCAGAACATCTGTGTACCTTATGTGTAAGCTTCTTGATAAGGAGCCTTAAGGCAAGAATATCTATCCACCTCTATGGTGAAAGGCAATGAGAGGTTTAGAAGATAGATACAAGCTTCAACAAGTAAAAGGAGCAAGATAAGAAGGGTACGAGGTACCCAGTTAATGAAGATTACTGGTATTTTCAACTCCGGCAAAAATGTATAAGCATTGTGACTTACCTTCAACAGTAACGGACGTATGTAGAATTGGCCACACCCATCGCAGTTATACCTTATTGGGGGCTAACAGGTGTAGTTTAAGAAAAGGATGGGATATCAGGATCCGGTTGTGGTTAGAGTAACCCAAAATGTTGAATGGATTGTTTGTGTTAGTTGACATTTCCGAAGGATATTGCGTATATGCTAATAGATCTCCTTGTGAGACATCCAGATGGTGCACTCTAAAATAGTACAACTAGATATGAGTACTACAAAGATAGGCACTGCAAGCCTGGAAGGGATAAATATGACCTTAGTGTGGCTCCCGTCTTTAGTAAAGAAAGAATGTTAGGCAACCCGAAGAGCCAGTATATGGAGCAAGGGGAGCTAAAAGCAAAAGAATGTCTTGCTCGAGTTTTCAAAATAAGGTAATAGACAAAAATGTTACCAAGGAAATAAGAAGAGATTAGTGAAGCCTTATGAGTAAGATATGATACATGGATAACAATGGTAGATAAAAAAAAATGACAGTATTACAGAGTCTATACTCAGGGGAAGGAAAAGACGAAAGGTGACAGGCCTTGAGAAAATAAAGGAGTATAGGCCATAAAGTCATATTCTCATTTCGAGAAACAAGTTCGTGATTCTAACATGATTAGTAGAAGGAAAAGTTAGACCCTAGAGTAATAGAAATCAGAGTGGACTGGTGAGAAAGATGAACTAAACATGAATTAGGGACTAAGCGATTTGATAGTAGTCGGTAACATGAGAATTTTAGAGATTGCGTTCCGGTAATAATAGAATGGACGACAGAAGAATACCCTTTAAAGGTCATTTAAGAAGATGCTTCCCTAAAGCAAGCAATGTGAGCAAAGTTAAGCTTAAGGGATTGTATGTGCCAGTTACACTAGGTGTCTCCTTCATGAATAAGGAATTTTTTTATCCTTGGTACAGAAGGATTACCGCAAGGCGAGTAAGGGTCATCGATGATGTGAAAATATGCCAAAGATGAGAGGGTAAAACATCTATATGTAGATTATCGTAGCACTAAATCTTAGTGCTCCCCTAAAGGGGGGAATATGGCGTGATGTGGCATTAGGTCAGAATTAAGTGGTTCTAGTAACTATGGAAATGGTAAAGGAAGAATGTGATAAGAATGAGAAAGGGATAAGATTGCACTTATTCAAGTCCTTCAGATAAGCTACGATTTCAGAACATTATGCAAACACGACGTCAAGGAGAGGAGGTAAGGGTTCCTGCCTGAGATGTTATTGATAGATAAGGAGCCAGTGCGGGACGTAAGTTAAGATAAAGGAAATGATGAAAGCTTACGCAGAATATTGATATGAGAATGAGCCAATGAGTAGCTAGAAGTTGATTAAGGAAGCGCCTAGTTATGTCTAGACAAGAGGATACAGACAAATGAATAGATCGTGCAAGATAAACGGAGTGAACCCCAACATGGGGAATTCAGTCTCGCAGATATGACATCGTGACCTTGAGAAATATTTGGATAGGAGTTGGGGTAGTTAAAGATACCGTATGAGTGTTAAGGAAAGACAGTCAAAACTTTAGTTCGGGAGCAACCGTACAAGCATATAAGTATGGAGGTAAGTAACTAAGGAATTTTATATGTGAGTACGAACATAAAAAATTCCGCCGAGTATACGATGTAATAAGCTCGCAGCCTTTCAAGAATCAGAGGGTCCTCCCTAAATACTACAATGAAAGACTAACGGAGGAAATAAGGAAGAAGGCTTTAACCAAGAACAGTCACCTAAAGAGGAAATGGTTATGTAACAACAGTCTCACAATAACATTGTATGCACTCCATCAGCAGGTGGCACCTATCGTGGCTAATGAACGGGAAGAAGAATATATATATATATATATATATATATATATATATATATATATATATATATATATATATATATATATATCAAAATCAAAAGGTGATATTCAAGATCATATGGGGTGTATGGAATTCCAATATGTGTGGGCACTAAAATAAGCTAAGTATGCACGCAACAAGGAGGCAGAACGACCAGGAAAAGCAATTGCTTGCATTTAAAGGAAGTTGAGAAGGAATAAAAGGAATTATTCGATCAATGATCCAGAGATAATTACATAATGAATGTAACTAAGATTTCGGAGTATTATCCATGGGGCAAATATGATGACAATCATACAGTCGTAGAAGATTCCGGTATAGGTTAAAAGAAAGAATTGAGCCCAGGTCATAAACAAAAGATTGAATTGTTATAAGATTGTATCATGGATATTCCATAGTTTCCATGAAGGGCAAAAGTAATAACTACTGCCATGAGTCGCAGATGGGAATATAGCTTAAGCCTACATAAAGGTTGATCAGAAGGAAAAGGAAACTAAAGAGTTACAACAACGAAGTAAATCAGAAGTCTGACTATTGGACCTAGAAAATTATAGAAATTGTGCTTGAGAACATGGAAGAATCACTCTTAATATCAAAGGTGCAAGAGAGATAATGTAACAACCATATTCTATAATGGCTCTATAAGAAAGCTAGTTAGAAGAAATACCAACCTTATAAGAAGTCGGTATGAAGCTCTCACCAGATTGTGTATACACCAGAGGTGCAAGTATTATAATAGAGCTTTAAGTTGTGAATATGAATTATACCTATGTGGAAAGGAGGTCATGAAAGAGATAGAAGATGTGATGCTAGATTTTAAGGTAAGTGAGGTGAAAGCGAACAACATACGAGATACTCAAATGCAGAAGGTTTGGAATAGTCCATACTTCGGATAGAAGGCTAGAACCGCGGGGATTCAATATCCAGGAATGATAGCAGCATCATCAGTGGCATATCTTATAGCCTATGGTTTTTAGGTATCGAGAGGTCTAGTTAAGAAAGTAAAAGAAGAGTTAGAGATGATGTGACGTCTCACTTGGTGTTCTAGAATAACACAAGGAAATCTATGGTGCAAGGAAGTTGAAGGAAGGCTGCAAGTAGTATAAATGGATATGTATGGGTCGCAGCCTAAAGTATGGTAGAGCGACAAGATTGTAGGAAGACAGGAGTAAGAATAAGAAAGGGCGAGTGAGAAGGTGACGAGAATGGATAATCCCTCGGGATTAAACCCACGGAAATGAGAGAGAGCCGATGGGTTCCTGAATAAGCTCAAAGGAGTCTATGACTAGTAGCATTTAGAAGAGATGGAATGTTGCCCTGGTAGTGAAACAAGGATGTGATTGCGATAGATAAAGGATGACGTTTAGGCCTTCGAGTGAGTAATGATTTGAAGAGGATTTCATGGATTGTACGAGATTAAAATACCTACGTAAGTGAATCACATTGGGATTCTATAAAATACAGTCATTGAAGTACAGTATCACCCCTAAGTGGATTAGGAAAGTCACTTCAAATGTTCCCCGATGAGACGTGAGCCCTAGCGGTAGTGTTACATAAGAGGCCAAGTTATCGGTATTAAGATGAATCAACAATGGATGGAAAAAGGTCACAAAGTATGAGATGAGATTAGGCCGCCATTATTAAGATGAACAGTAATGAGGGGGCATTAAAGGACTTAGCTTATTGCATATAGGATAAGCAACGAAAGTAACCTGGAGTTTGGTAGCAGACCTTAGTAATGCTAAATCGAAGTAAGAGTTACAGTATAATATGACCTACCTTGATGAAGTAAAGTCATACGAATGGATACCGAATCTGTGAAATAACGTATAGCAATATTCGTAAGTTAAACAAAGTACCGAGGGAAGAACTTCAGTATACCTATAGATGCCCAGAGGGACATTTTGTCAAGCTCTGTATATGTTTGCAAAGTAAGGCCTATTGATTGGCTAACAGCTGGAGGGAAGAGTCGCATAGGCGCACATATAAGGAAAAAGTCGTACAGGCTGCATGACAGAAGGTAGCAAGAGACGAGATTGGAAGAATTCCGACCACAGGTTGTGGTATGAGAAAGAGACCTACAATTGAGCATGCCCTGGCCTTTGGAATTATTCATAGAACAGTTACCTAGATGTCAAGGAGAGTACTAAAGTATTCGAAAGGCATAATTTATGAAAATGATAAGTGCATCAGTCAACATTCGAGGACGAATGTTCCAAGGGGGGAATGATGTTACATCCCACATTTTCGTATGTTAAAGTTTCGTCGTAAGTTAATCGACGTAAGTTCGGAAATGGAATTATTTTGAGATTATAAGCATTATGCTATTTCAAACAAGTGATGAGTAAATTCGTGAAGGTGAGAGGGGAAGCAAGTCAAAGAAAATGAATTTTCGTCCAAGTTTGACATGTTGAGATATAATATGGCCCGAGCTAAAATACTCGGTATTTATGAACTAGTGCCATATAAGGTACCACATAGCCATGATAGTAAGGTGTATAAGGTATGTAAAAAGTGAGTAGCATTTTAAGTAAATGGAAATAATTCATAATTATGTGGGTAATTAGTTAATTATTGGATAATGGGACATTACCTAGTTAATTAATAATTAGTGGTGAATTAATTAAAGTCTTTGGATAAGATTAATGATCCAAAATGTGGTAGCCACATGGAGATACATATGATGACTCTTGCATTTGAGTGAAAAGGTGGCAAAATACAAAAAATGAGTGATAAGACAAAAGGGATATATTGGTTACACGTAAGAATGTTTGGTCTATCTATTAGTAAGGTATATGAGTTTTCTAAGACTAAGCAAAACAGTATTCCTACTTCATTAAAAGAGAAGTGATAATGTCCAACGTGAAGATTCTCTAGAATACTACAAGGTCCAACATGATATGCTAATTCTAAGAAAGATTTGGATAAATATTAGGGGGACAACACTTCCACGTGGGATGTCAAAATCTTTGCAGCAAATTGCCATTTAATCAAGTGATTAAGTAGGTGGTGGCATAAAATGAACCAAACTTTAATATTGAACTCATCTCGTTGGACCAACTATTGGGAATAAGTATATTTTCCAATCTTGAGAGTTGGATGCGTGAGTTATGCATCAAAAAGCACTCCAAGGATTAATGATTCTTCCAAGACAAAATATGATATCTTGTAATCAAGACCAAATCTAGTAGTGACCAAGAACGCAAGAGATGGAAACGTGAAATTGCTTCGGAAAATTCATATAAGATCCGATTATGCGAAAGAAGCAATTCTAAGGAAACACGGTGTAACCTTTTTCAAGAATATTATACGGATTTTTCCCTACTCCAGGTATGTTAAGGCTAAGCTCTTCCTTCATTTTGCATGATCTCGTAATTACACAAGTTTGATAACGAGGTATAAAGAAAAAATTCATGTCTCGAAATTTACGTATATTTTCCTAGTCTTGTAAGTTACAATATTCTCCTTATCGGGACTTCATATTCAATTGAGTATTTCTTTTTTCCAGTCAAGAGAGCAGAAAGTCTATATATACAGTATTACAGTATTTTCATTACCATCGAGCTATAATCGATGGGCAGGCCCCTATTGGGAAACCTCTGATTAGCTGGTAAGTTATATACCGAGCCTACTATAGCCGAGCGCCTATGAGCGAGCCCAGTTGGCCGAGATACAGAGCCTAATATGGTCGAGCACCTATGAGCGAGCCTACTACGGGAGAGCAGTTATATATATACCGAGCCTTATAAGGTCGGACAACTATTTTACTTACTATATTGAGAGAGTTGAGTCAGTATCAGCTGGTAAGCATATCTTGAGATTATCATTGACTTCTAGTTTCTTTCAGTTATTATATTATCAGTTTAGTTTCAGCTTTCAGTATAGTGCCTTACATACTCGATACATTATTTCGTACTGACGTCCCTTTTCTGGGGGAGCTGCATTTCATGCGTGCAGGTTCAGACAGACATACGGGTAGACCTCCTTATTAGGTGTTGCCCAAGTTCAGCTTGATCGGTAAGCTCCATACCCTTTGGAGTTACCGGGTCTAGAGCTTTACATACCTCTTTGTGTGTGATATATATATATATATATATATATATATATATATATATATATATATATATATATATATATGTATGTATATGATATGAGTAGGTCGGAGCCTTGTTCCGATCCTAGTATATCCATCAGTAGAGGCTTGTAGACATATCCTGTTAGCTAATGCAGTATGTTGGGCTTGTTGTCCCTGTACGTATATGTTGTTGGCTTGTCAGTTATAGTAGTTATGACGGCCTTGCCGACCCAACTTTATGTTGACATTTAGTCAGCATTAGTCTCTATTCAGTTTTATATTTTACTTCGCAAATTGTCTTGCAATGTGGCCCCTGGCCAAAGTATGACATTATATGTCTAGAATTCCTGAGTCGCAAGTTGGTACGCAAGGATAGATGAGACACCGGGTGCCGGTCTCGCCCCCAGGCTCGGGGCGTGACATCTTCAGCGCATGAACAATGGCTTCCAATTCCAAGTCATGAACGGGATAATTCTTCTCGTGAACTTTCAACTGCCGCGACGCATATGCAATCACCCTACCCTCTTGCATCAACACTGCACCAAGCCCAATGCGAGATGCATCACAATACACCGTATAAGATCTTGAACCTGTGGGTAATACCAACATTGGCGACGTAGTCAAAGCGGTCTTGAGATTCTGAAAGCTCAACTCATACTCGTCTGAACATCTGAATGGGGCATCCTTCTAGGTCAATTTTGTCAATAGATATGCTATAGATGAAAACCCCTCCACAAACCGGCGATAATATCCTGCCAAACCCAGGAAACTCTGGATCTCTGTAGCTGAAGTAGGTCTAGGCCAATTCTGAACAACCTCAATCTTCTTAGGATCCACTATTATGCCTTCTGCCGATACAACATGCTCCAAAAAGGCAACTGAGTCTAACCAAAATTCACATTTTGAAAATTTGGCATATAACGGATTATTCTTCAAAGTCGGAAGCACAATCCGAAGATGTTGCTCATGCTCCTCTAAACTGTTGGAGTAAATCAAGATGTCATCAATGAATACAACCACAAATGAATCCATATAGGGCTTGAACACTCGATTCATCAAATCCATAAATGCTGCTAGGGA
This sequence comes from Nicotiana tomentosiformis, assembly GCF_000390325.3. Classification (NCBI taxonomy): domain Eukaryota; kingdom Viridiplantae; phylum Streptophyta; class Magnoliopsida; order Solanales; family Solanaceae; genus Nicotiana; species Nicotiana tomentosiformis. Next base: position 19,823,485 of record NC_090816.1, read on the forward strand.
ATTTGTCAGCCCAAATGACATCACTAGGAATTCGTAATGCCCTTACCGAGTCCGAAAAGTTGTCTTAGGGACATTAGATGACGTAATCTTCAACTGATGGTAACCAGACCTCAAGTCGATCTTTGAAAACATCTTGGCACCCTGAAGCTGATCGAATAAGTCATCAATTCTTGGCAGTGGATACTTGTTCTTGATAGTAGCCTTGTTCAACTGCCTATAATCTATACGCATTCGCATTGAACCATCTTTCTTCTTTACAAATAAAACTAGTGCACCGCAGGGCGAGACACTAGGTCTAATAAATCCTTGATCAAGCAAGTCTTGTAACTGCTCCTTCAATTCTTTCAATTTCAGTGGGGCCATACGGTACGGTGGAATAGAAATGGGTTGAGTGCCCGGAGCCAAATCAATGCAGAAGTCTATATCTCTGTCGGGTGGCGTCCCCAACAAATCTGCAGGAAATACTTCTGGAAATTCACGAACAACTGGTACTGAATCCATAGAAGGAACATCCGCATTGGGATCACGAATATAAGCCAAATAGGCTAGAAACCCCTTCTCGACCATACGTCGAGCCTTCATATAAGAAATAACCCTGTTGGTAGAATGACCAGGAGTTCATTTCCACTCTAATCGAGGTAACCCTGACATGGCTAGGGTCACCGTCTTGGCATGACAATCCAATATAGCATGATAAGGTGACAGCCAATCCATACCCAAGATGACATCAAAATCTACCATATCAAGAAGTAGAAGATCCACACTAGTCTCAAGACTCCTAATAGTAACCACACACACACGATAGACATGATCTACCACGATAGAATCTCCCACCGGTGTGGACACACATACAGGAGCACTCAGAGAATCACGAGGCATCACCAGATATGAAGCAAAATAAGAGGACACGTAGGAATAAGTAGATCCTGGATCAAATAGCACTGAAGCATCTCTATGGAAAACTGGAACAATACCTGTGATCACTGCATCAGATGACTCGGCCTCAGGCCTAGCTGGAAAAGCATAAAATTGGGGTTGGGCCCCACCACTCTGAACTGCATCCCTGGGACGTCCTCTAACTGGCTGGCCTCCACCCCTAATGGCCTGACCTCCACCTCTAGATGTCTGACCCCTGCCGCTAGCTGGCTGGGCCGGGGTGGAACAACTGGTGCTGGAATCATAGCACGAGAACCCTGTTGCTGTGAACTGCCCGATGCCCAAGGGCAAAATCTAAAATGTGTCTCGGATCACCACAAGTATAACAGGTCCTCGCTTGTTGTGACTGCTGACCCTGGAACTGGCCATGTCGACCTGGATAACCAATCTGATGACTCCGGATCGGAGGTGAATTAATAGGAGTTGGTGGTGCACTGTAAGCTAGCTGGTCGGGATGAGACACGTGAGAGCCGTGACCACCTGAAGCACTGTGGGATGCCTAGAACGCTGAATGAAACGGTATGGGAGGATGGATTCTACCAAAATTACCCCTGCCTCCATACGAGGCACCACTAAACCCACTGAACTGATGAGGCCTCTTATCAGACCCCTTCCCTCTCTCTTGTGCAAGAACCATCTCGATCCTCCTCGCAACATTAGTAGCCGCCTGAAAGGAAATCTTACTTCTGGTCTCCTTGGCCATCAGAAGCCTGGTAGGGTGAGTGAGTCCCTCAATAAACCTCCTCACTCTTTCTCCCTCAGTAGGTAGTAAAAGGAGAGTATGACGGGCTAAATCCACAAAACGGGTCTCGTACTGAGTAACAGTCATACTGCCCTGATGTAGATGCTCAAATTGCCTGTGGTAATCCTCTCTATATGTGATAGGGAGGAGCTTTTCTAGAAATAGCCGTGAGAACTGCATCCAAGTCAATGTATGCGATCCAACTGGTCTGGTCAACGTATAATCTCTCCACCACCTCTTGGCAGAACCTGTCATCTGAAATACAGCAAAATCGACCCCATTGGTCTCAACTATACCCATGTTCCGCAATACCTCATGGCAGCGGTCAAGATAATCCTGTGGCTCCTCAGAAGGTGTACCACTGAAGTGAACTGGAAAGAGCTTAGTAAACCTATCCAGACTCAATAAGGCCTCAGAAGACATGGCGGGCTTATCACCGTCCTGTGCCGCAATAACTGGCTTAACTATCCCAACTAGCAGGGCTGCTGGAGCCTGCTACTGGGGAGCCATTTACTCCGGAGTGGGAGTAGTGGGAGTTTGTACCCCCCAGCCTGTGAGACAGCTGGTGCCACTGGAAATGTACCATTATGGGCCACGACTTCCATAAGACTCACCAAACGGACTAGAGCGTCTTGAAGCACTGGAGTAGCTATGAATCCTTCCGGAACCTGAACTGGTCCAACTGGTACAGTCGGAACTGGAACCCTCTCTTGAAGATTCACCTGAGGTTCTACAACAGGTGTTGCTACTTGAGCTCTAGACTGAGCTCTACCTCTGCCTCGGCCTCGACCTCTCCCCCTATTCATAGTTGCCACTGGGGGCTCTGGTCCCTGTCTGTCGGTAGATATATTACGTGTTCTCATCATCTGCGAGAGAATAAGAATAGAATGGTTCAATCATTGATGATAGAATAAAATCGCACGACATAATAAGAAAGAAGTGATATTGTTCCTAAACTTCATAGCCTTTGAGAGATAAGTACAGACGTCTCTGTACCGATCCTTCAGACTCTACTAAGCTTGCACATGACTTGTGAGACCTATGTAATCTAGTGCTCTGATACCAACTATCACAACCCGAAATCCCCACCTTCGGGACCGTAATGGCGCCTAACATTTCATGTGCTAGGCAAGCCAACGTTAAACTAATCTTAACTTTTTTTTAAAAAATAAATTAAATTAAACAAAAGTCAATTACTAAAATAAAGTGCGGAAGACCATAACTACCGAATCATCAAAATACATCCCCGAATCTGGTGTTACAAGTGCACGAGATACTAGAATAATACAAATAATGGTCTGAATAAAATTCAAACTGTTTGAAAGATAGTACATAGCTAAGATAAGATAAAAAGGGACTTCAGAACTACGGACGATGTGCAGTTATACCTCAAGTCTCCTCTGGGTAGCTGAAGCCGAGCAAGTCTATGGTACTCTATTGGGACCAACTCCAAAATCTGCACAAGAAGTGCAAAGTGTAGTATGAGTACAACTGACCCCATGTACTCCGTAAGTGTTGAGCCTAACCTCGACGAAGTTGTGACGAGGCTATGACAGGACACATACGTAAACAACTTGTACAAGTATATACAAATACAAAGCAACAATAAATAACACTTTATAAATTTGGGAGGGAACATGCGAAGGGGGATGATATAATAATTTCAACAGGAAAATTATCACTTAGCAGCCAATTAATTCCTCAACAGTAAAATGAGCAACTGATAATATGAAAATGGTACGGCACCACCCTTCGTGCTTTTACTCTCATTCCTCCCATAAACTGATCAATAAATAATAATAATTGACACGACATCACCCTTCTTACTTTTACACTCTTTGAAAATGGCACGGCATTACCCTTCGTGCTTTTACTCTAAAAATTGACACGGCAACACCCTTCGTGCTTTTATACTCTTTCTCACCATGACAATGATAGTATAAATAATAAAATAGCACGGAATCACCCGTCGTGCTTTCACACTCTTTCTCACCATATTCAATAATAATTTCATGAATAATGATCAAATAATCAATAATAAACTTAAACATGAATATCTTAATTAAATAAGCAATTATTCAAAATGAAATAAATTCCTCCAGTATGCTTTGACTCAACCACAATGCATAAGTACTCATCACCTCACATATACGTTGTACCTGCATATTAAATTACGTAACAAATAGAAAAATAAATCCTACTCCCTCAAGTCAAGGTTAACCATGACACTTACTTCGCTTTGCAACCAAACTCAAGATTTTAATAAACCTTTGCCTCACGAATTCGTGTCCAAAATCCTCAAATCTAGTCATAAACAAATCAATATACTCAATAAAAATCGTAGGAATTAATTCCATATGGATTTACTAATTTTTCGGATTAAAATCCGAAATTCATCTCAAAAAATCAACAGTGGTGCCCACGTCTTGAATCTCGGAAAAACATACGAAATCCAAACACCGATTCCGAGACGAGTCCAACCATACAAAAATTATCGAATTCCGACATTGGATTGGCTTTCAAATTTTTATTTTACATTTTTGGAAGATTTTATAAAAATCCCAATTTCTTCCATCTAAATCCGAAATAAACGATGAATATTGACATGGATTTATGAAATGTAATCACTTTCGGATATAGAATACTTTCCCAAATCGAGATCGTGAAAAATCCCTATTGAATAACCTAAATTCGAGACACAAAACTCAAAAATGAGTAAAAATGGCTAACTTCCGATTTTATGGGTTCTGTCCAGCATTTTCACACCTACGGACCATATTTTTGCACTTGCGGACTCGCATCTGCGAGACAAAGCTCGTATTTGTGGAACAGGGATGCCCAGCAGAGGACCGCATCTGCGGTCCTTCACGTCGCAGAAGCGCGAAAAAAGCCGCAGAAGTGAGACCTCCGCATTTGCGGTCTCTCAGCCGCAGAAGCGGCATCGCTCATGCGCGAAATGCACCGAAGAAGCGGTCAGGAGGAAACCAGTGCCCACGTCGTTGAAGCGACCAAAATTCCACAGAAGCGACCTCGCACATGCGGCCAAAATTGTGCAGGTGCGACGCACCAGAACCAGACATGTGTTCTTGAACAAATATGGTCTGAAATTCACACAAAACGCATCCGAGTACCTCGGGACCTCGTCTGAATATTCCAACAACTCCCGTAACATAATGCAGACTTATTCAGAGTTTCAAATCACATCAAACAATATCAAAATTACAATTCACATCTCGATTCAGACTTTTGATTTTTTAAACTTTTCACTTTGCAAAAGTCGTGCCAAAACATATTAAACGAATCCGGAATGACTTCAATATTGGCACGCAAGTCATAAATGCAATAACGGAGCTATTCCAATTTTCGGAATTTCAATCCGAGTCCGATATCAATAGAGTCAAATCCGTGATCAAACTTTGGAAACCTTTAGCCTTTAAATTTTTAGTTTTCGTTAAATGGCGATAATTTGAGCTAGGGACCTCCGAATTGTATTCCGGGCATACGCCCAAGTCCCAAATCATAATACGGACCAACTAGAACTGTCAAAACACTGATCCAGGTCTGTTTTCTCAAAATGTTGACCAAAGTCAACTTAGTTTAGTTTTAAAGCTCTATTCCACATTTTAATCCATTTTCACATAAAAACTTTCCGGAAAATTATACGGACTGCGCACGCAAGTCAAGGAATTATGCATAGTGCTTTTTGAGGTCTTATAACATAGAAATGAATTAAAGATGATATTTTGGGTCCTTACAATTGTACGGGAGGAGATATAGATCACCAGTTGGATGGTTCGAAGTTGGTGAAACAGAATTATATGGGCCAGATTAGATTCACCAAACCATTGAGAAGGTGAAAGTGATACAAGAATGACCGAGGACGGTGCAAAGCATGCAAAAGTCTTATTTTTATGTCCGACGTCGTGATCTGGAGTTTGAGGTTAGTGATTGGGTTTTCCTGAGGATCTCACCAATGAAGGGTTTTACATGTTTTGGGAAGAAGGGTAAGCTGAGTCCGCGGTATATCAGGCCATACAAGATTCTTCAACGAATTGGACAGGTTGCTCATGAGTTAGAATTGCCATCCGAATTGGAACTTTTCCACCCAGTATTCCATGTATCTATGTTGAGGAAATGTATTGGAGACCCTTCTCGGGCCGTCCCTATCAAAGATGTACAAGTTACGGAGGATCTATCATATGAAGAAGCGCCAGTAGAAACCCATATTCGCGTACATTAGTTCACGCCGTAATTTAGTCAATGTAAATTCGAGAATAGATTATCTTTGAAATGATAATAAGTTAATCCTATTGGCCTTAAATGATACAAGGGTGTATAAGAGTTGTTAACAAGTATTAGAAGTTAAACGAATCAAGGATGTTGTAACCCTTATTTTCGGGTAAAACTAGAGGTGCTTAATAGTCTCAGGAGGTCATGTTAAAAAGTTATTTTCATCATATAATATCCATATCATAAGTCTTGAATTCAAACGAGTTATGAAACAAAAGTCGACAAAAGTTGTCCCAACTTAGGTTCATAATTTTACTTAAACTTTAGGTCAAATATTACTAAGATTTTCTACCCATTTACTTGGAATTACGGGGTGATATACCCACAAAATTGAATATCTATGAGTCTAGTTTCCAACTCATTAAAACGTTCGTCGATAAGATGTTGGAGTAGAGAGATATTCGCATTTGCGCGAGACTGCGCAAGCAGCTCTCTATGGGACCCGGATAGGCGGTTGAGATATATTGATATGTATGAGACACCTTAAGCCCATTTTAACTCATTCATTTTCACTCTCTTCAGACCCTAGATACCTAAAAACTCTTTCTCAAGGTTCTCTTATTATCCAAGACCCAAACAAAGGGCAAACAATACAAATCAAGGGTAGAAAAATCCCGTGGCGCTAGTAAGTTTCTTGTTCTTGTTATTGCTGATTTTTGTGCAGTTCCAGTTCATGTGGGAGGTTTTTTTTAAGTGTTTTAAGTTATGTAAAATACTCACAAGTTTTTAATATCAAACTAGGCGATTTCATGTCCTTCAAAGTGATTCTATTACCGAAAAACTTGAATTGATTGCTAGTTTCGCTTCCTTGTTCTTGTGGCAACATTGGAAGGATATTTCGTGGTGAAGTAAGGTAAAATTGGAGTTGTTCTATCTGTTTAAAGGTAAGGAACCTCTTATTCTACATGTATTTAAGATTATTCAAGTTGCGGCTAAGTCATTGAAGCTAGAACTTGTGAGATATCTACCGAAAGGCTTGTTAGTAATGTTGTTGGTTGGTGACCGTTTTGAGAGGCCTAATATAATTATTATTGATGTTGTTTGGGCTATTTGGTGATTGTTTTAACTTTTGGGAATTCATATAAATAGGGGAGGTGTTGTCTGTTTCATCGTAAAATAGGTTGCGGTCGATATATAATAGTTATGACGCTTAAACGATAACGATAGTGTCATTTCTCTTATTGTAGACTAAGGAGTCATGGTATTTGCATAGCTTGAGGTTGGGAAGTATATACAAGGTATGTGAGGCTATCCCTTTCCTTCTTTTGCACGACTCCGATTGTACATAATGTAATGATCAAGCTTCCAAAGATAATCCACTCTTAGAAGCTAGCAGTACTTACATTGTTTCCCTTCTAATGGAATGCTTGATGTTGATGTTGCTTCTCTTATTCTTATGTTATCAATGTTGTTTGTACTTCTTGATTCTTATAATATCCATGACGAAGAGTTAGTCCAAATAATGTGGATGGAGGTTACCGACCTTACGTCACTCCGAAAGGTTCAGAATGTTATTCCAATGAGTGCAGCATGCATTACATATATGTACCTATTTTACTATACCGAGTCGCGCTATAGTCGGTTGGGTACGACACCTATTGTGCAACCACTGATCAATTGGATTTTACCGAGCTCCACATGGCTGGGTACGATTCTACCGACCCTTACGATGGCCGGGTATATTTTACAGAGCCTATTAAGGCTCAGAGGCACTTAGATTTTACTCGTTGTACATTCTCTATCCCTGTTTACATTATTGTTCTTACTTATGCTTTCATGCCTTACATACTCAGTAATTTATTCATACAGATGTCCCTTTTATTTGGTGGATGCTGCATGTCGTGTTGCAGGTCCTGATAGACAGGTAGAAGAAGCTCCCCCACCATAGTAGGCTGCCAAGTTCAGCGCTTATGTCACGACCCAACATGCATCGTGATGACACTTAGTCTCTAAGACTAAGTAAGCAGATGATAATCATAATTCAAGTCATTTTTTAACATATAATTAAATACAACCTTCCAAGACTGGTAATACTGAGTCACGAACTCTAACTGAATACATGGAATTATCTCGAGGATTGAATATACAGTACTGATCGAATAAGTAATTAAAAGTACAATAAAATGAAAAGACTCCAAGGGACTACGATGACCAAGCAGTCCTACCTTGAATCCTTGCGATCATACTCTAATCTCTGTCCGAATCCGATATCTTCAATACCTGGCTCTGCACAAAAATATGCAGAAGTGTAGTATGAGTACACCACTGTCGGTACCCAGTAAATATCAAGACTAACCTCAGTGGAGTAGTGACAAGTTACAATCAAGGCACTCACTAGTCAAATAATCTGTGCAATATAGCATACAAAATTAATAGAAAACAAATAGCAGTGATAGCAACACCAATCAATTAGTGATTTAAACAGTAAGGCAACAGGAATACCATAAATATTGCTCAAATAAATAATAAACACAGGTACAACCAATTAATCAAATACTTCAAAATATACATCTTTTATCTATAAGTTTTTCAATAAAAATCTCTAGAATATAATCCTTTTCAATAAATATATTTCGAATGTACTTCTTTCAAATAAATATCTTTCCATTATAATTCTTTCAAATAAATATCTTTCGAATATAATTATTTAAAATAAATATCTTCCGAATATAATTCTTTCAAGTAAATATCTTTCAAATATAATTCTTTCAAGTAAATATCTTTCAAATATACTTCTTTCAAGTAAATATCTTTCTAATATAATTCTTTCAAATAAATATCTTCCGAATATAATTCTTTCAAATAAAAGTCACCATGTGACACCTCATTTAACTTCTCTGGTGTGAGAAATATATTCAACATATCACATTAAATAGACCGGCAATACCTTCATGCACTTGTCTCATTCTCACCCAATATATATATATATATATATATATATATATATATATATATATATATATATATATATTATATATATATATATAGACCAAATCAATTGGCACGGCAACATCCTTCATGAATTTATCTCTTTCTCACCGTGTATACATATAACAGTACCAACTAGGTGGGAGAAATGCCAATAACAATAAAAAAAATAAAGTGGGAGGCACACAGGAAGCAACAACGACTACAAGTCACATAGAAAACATAGGTGCACAATAACATCTCAAGATAAAGGAATGAATGTATACACAGCAAAACGATATCACAATAGAATGTATGTCTCTCGTCCTCTCCTGCACGGAAACACCCTTCGTGCCACGAATATATGATAATATAAAAATAATGGCACGGCATCATCCTTCGTGCTTTTACTCTCATCCTCACCTGATAATATAAATGAAATGGCCTGGCATCACCCTTCGTGCTTTACACTCTCAATGGCACGGCATCACCCTTCGTGCTTTACACTCTCAATGGTAGGGCATCACCCTTTGTGCTTTACACTCTCAAATGGTACGACATCACCCTTCGTGCTTTACACTCTCCCTCACATGATAATATAATTCAAATGGCACGGCATCACCCTTCGTGTTTTACACTCTCAAATGGCACGGCATCACCCTTCATGCTTTACACTCTTCCTTACCAAGCACATGTATATCATTAACAAATAAGGTAGGAAGCATAAATAACATCAAGGAGCGTGTTTAAACCACAACACAATACAACAATTCATATCACAGTTTTTCACTGGCCACAACCAAATTCCAAATATGTAGCAGAATCAATAAATAGCTCAAGGCTCCACGCAACGTATATAAAACCTCAAAAAATCAACAGAGATGGAAAATACTCAGTATAGGGCAATTCCTTCATTAATCTAAATTCTTAATTATTATATAAACACCTCTTTATAAGCTAATCTACTTAATTATTTGCAGATGGAAAATTCATAATGAAATTAGTTTCCAAGACATATCAAATCATCAATTCACGAAATCCACATAAATATAAAAGTAATAATCACATCAAATTGTCATATAAAAATAAATTCAACAAACACGAATTGAGGCATGGCAGAATAGATGATTTAATAAATGCCAACAATTATCTAATTTACTGCACAATATGCCTAAGACCTTAACCCAATATATTTTGCACATATAAGCCTGAGTACGTACTCGTCACCTCGTGTACACGGCTTTTCATATTTCACAAATGGCACATAAGACTCGATGCCTAAGAGGTAATTCCTCCACTCAAGGTTAGGCAAGATACTTACCTTTTTGAAGTTATGTCGATATTCCAAAATCGCCTTCCTGCTTGAATTGACCTACTGACCGCTCAAATCTAGCCAAATTAATTGTATAACTTTATTAAAATTTATCGAAAACAATTCCGGATAATAATACGTCGACTTAAAATTTTATTCCAAAAAGTCAACAAAAGTCAACGCGGGGCCCGCCTCTCGGAACCTCACATAATTTTTATGAAATCCGAACACCCATTCCGATACGAGTTCAACCATACCAATTTCACCAAATTTCGATAGCAACTCGACCTCCAAATCTTAAATTTTCGCTCTTGAAAAGTTTTGCAAAAATCTTGATTTCTTCCATTTAAATCCAAAATAAATGATGAATATAACCATAGAATTATATAGTATAATCACTTTCGGATATAGAATACTTACCCCAATCTATATGGTGAAAATCGCCTCAAATATCGCTTCAATCCGAGCTCCATAGCTCCAAATATGTTAAAAATGGCTGAAACCTCGAAATATAGCTACTGCCCAGGTATTTACTCTTTACGATCGCGGAAAATGCTTCCCGATGGCGAAGCACAACCTTTCTCAGCCCAAAATTTGCCTTTCGCGATCGCAAAGAACAAGTGCCCAACTCTTCCAGATAGCTTCTAGTATAATGGTCATAACGTTTTGTACAAAACTCCAAATTGCAAATGGTTTAACTTTTTGAAAACTATACACCAAGGGCTACAACTTTCATGTTTTGTTCATTTCCCAATTTCGTATAGATTGCGAGATATAAGCTCCCAAAGTTGGGTCAGTGCAGCAGGATTTTCCTCTACACGATCGTGAAAAGGCTTCCGCGAGCGCGATTTACAGTGTCTAAACAGCAAAATTGCTCTTCGCGATCACGACTGTTTGTCTGCGAATGCGATGCATACCTCTGTGGCCAAAAACCAGCAACTAAAAATGGTCTAGAAATGGTCTGAAACTACCCCGAAACTCACCCGAGCCACTCGGGACCCGTCCGAACATATCGACAAGTCTCAAAACATATTACGGACTTAGTCGAAACCTAAAATCACATCAAACAATACTAAAACCACGAATCATATCCCAATTTAAGTTAAATGAAACTAAAAAATTTCAACTTTTACATTCGATGCCGAAACCTATCAAATCAAGTCCGATTGGCCTCAAATTTTGCACAAAAGTCATAAATGACATAACGAACCTATAAAAATTTTCAGAATTGGATTCCGACCCCGATATCAAAAGTCAACTCCCCGGTCAAACTTTCAACTTAAACTTCATATTTTAGCCATTTCAAGCCTAATTTAACTTCGGGCTTCCAAATAATTTTTCGGACACACTCCTAAGTCCAAAATCACCATACGAAGCTATTGGAATAATCAAAACTCTATTCCGGAGTTATTTACTCAAAAGTCCAACTCTAGTCAACTCTTTTCATTTAAGCTTCAAAAATGAGAATTGTTCTTTCAATTTAATCCCGAATATTCCGAAAATCAAACCCGATCACACCCACGGTTCATAATACATATTATGAAGCTGCTCGAGACCTTAAGTCAAAGAATGAGCGTAAATTCTTAAAATGACAATTCGGGTCGTTACGGGTTATTGGCGAGATCCCTTCTCCGGACTTGTCGTGGTCTTGGTATGCATTTATGTTATAGACATTATGGGTATGTCGGGGCCCTGTTCCGACATTGTTGCAGCACTTATGTTCCTTTGGAGGCTCATAGACAGGTGTCGACTCATGTATAGTTTGGATAGCCTTGTCGACTAATTTTTGTTGTATAGTCTCTCGTGGCAGCTTGTCGGCTGGTACCTAATATATAGCTTCATGACAGCCTTATCGCCCATGTTATATATGTTAATGCCTTTATCTGTCATTGTTGGTTGTTTAGGATTTATGTCTACCATTTATGTTGATCTCGTCGGCCCTTATGGATAATAAGAAAAGTTAGATAAAATATACGTTGTTGCTTGCAGGTATGGCCTGGGTGCCAGTCATGGCCCTCCATTCTGGGTCGTGACACCAACTGACTCTTATTGTCTTGTACGAGATAAGGTATAGATCCAGATGAAAAATTCAGGTACGATGACAGATTATACATCATATCTTTTGGTTAGCTTTGATTTGACTAATTTAACTATCAATTTTCTTTTCCTACTTCACAAATTTTGAAGTTCCAAGTGCTAACTAAAAAGAGCCACAACATCTTCACCACACCTAATACAAAAGAGGGACTTTATCATTTCATTTAGAAAGAGGCAGTTTCAACCAGAAGAAAGAACTAAGAATAAAACAACAAAACTAATAAGAAGATGAATGCATGTAGTTGCAACCGTTTCCAAATTATGGATTTGGGCACAAAATAACTCCTTACCTACTTTGTAGCCATAGTGTCTAAATATACTCTGATTAGCAACAAACATAATATTGCACTAATATCTTTCACCCAGAGGAAATGTATATATAGACCAAATCAATTGGCACGGCAACATCCTTCATGAATTTATCTCTTTCTCACCGTGTATACATATAACAGTACCAACTAGGTGGGAGAAATGCCAATAACAATAAAAAAAATAAAGTGGGAGGCACACAGGAAGCAACAACGACTACAAGTCACATAGAAAACATAGGTGCACAATAACATCTCAAGATAAAGGAATGAATGTATACACAGCAAAACGATATCACAATAGAATGTATGTCTCTCGTCCTCTCCTGCACGGAAACACCCTTCGTGCCACGAATATATGATAATATAAAAATAATGGCACGGCATCATCCTTCGTGCTTTTACTCTCATCCTCACCTGATAATATAAATGAAATGGCCCGGCATCACCCTTCGTGCTTTACACTCTCAATGGCACGGCATCACCCTTCGTGCTTTACACTCTCAATGGTAGGGCATCACACTTTGTGCTTTACACTCTCAAATGGCACGACATCACCCTTCGTGCTTTACACTCTCCCTCATATGATAATATAATTCAAATAGCACGGCATCACCCTTCGTGTTTTACACTCTCAAATGGCACGGCATCACCCTTCATGCTTTACACTCTTCCTTACCAAGCACATGTATATCATTAACAAATAAGGTAGGAAGCATAAATAACATCAAGAAGCGTGTTTAAACCACAACACAATACAACAATTCATATCACAGTTTTTCACTGGCCACAACCAAATTCCAAATATGTAGCAGAATCAATAAATAGCTCAAGGCTCCACGCAACGTATATAAAACCTCAAAAAATCAACAGAGATGGAAAATACTCAGTATAGGGCAATTCCTTCATTAATCTAAATTCTTAATTATTATATAAACACCTCTTTATAAGCTAATCTACTTAATTATTTGCAGATGGAAAATTCATAATGAAATTAGTTTCCAAGACATATCAAATCATCAATTCACGAAATCCACATAAATATAAAAGTAATAATCACATCAAATTGTCATATAAAAATAAATTCAACAAACACGAATTGAGGCATGGCAGAATAGATGATTTAATAAATGCCAACAATTATCTAATTTACTGCACAATATGCCTAAGACCTTAACCCAATATATTTTGCACATATAAGCCTGAGTACGTACTCGTCACCTCGTGTACACGGCTTTTCATATTTCACAAATGGCACATAAGACTCGATGCCTAAGAGGTAATTCCTCCACTCAAGGTTAGGCAAGATACTTACCTTTTTGAAGTTATGTCGATATTCCAAAATCGCCTTCCTGCTTGAATTGACCTACTGACCGCTCAAATCTAGCCAAATTAATTGTATAACTTTATTAAAATTTATCGAAAACAATTCCGGATAATAATACGTCGACTTAAAATTTTATTCCAAAAAGTCAACAAAAGTCAACGCGGGGCCCGCCTCTCGGAACCTCACATAATTTTTATGAAATCCGAACACCCATTCCGATACGAGTTCAATCATACCAATTTCACCAAATTTCGATAGCAACTCGACCTCCAAATCTTAAATTTTCGCTCTTGAAAAGTTTTGCAAAAATCTTGATTTCTTCCATTTAAATCCAAAATAAATGATGAATATAACCATAGAATTATACAGTATAATCACTTTCGGATATAGAATACTTACCCCAATCCATATGGTGAAAATCGCCTCAAATATCGCTTCAATCCGAGCTCCATAGCTCCAAATATGTTAAAAATGGCTGAAACCTCGAAATATAGCTACTGCCCAGGTATTTACTCTTTACGATCGCGGAAAATGCTTCCCGATGGCGAAGCACAACCTTTCTCAGCCCAAAATTTGCCTTTCGCGATCGCAAAGAACAAGTGCCCAGCTCTTCCAAATAGCTTCTAGTATAATGGTCATAACGTTTTGTACAAAACTCCAAATTGCAAATGGTTTAACTTTTTGAAAACTATACACCAAGGGCTACAACTTTCATGTTTTGTTCATTTCCCAATTTCGTATAGATTGCGAGATATAAGCTCCCAAAGTTGGGTCAGTGCAGCAGGATTTTCCTCTACACGATCGTGAAAAGGCTTCCGCGAGCGCGATTTACAGTGTCTAAACAGCAAAATTGCTCTTCGCGATCACGACTGTTTGTCCGCGAATGCGATGCATACCTCTGTGGCCAAAAACCAGCAACTAAAAATGGTCTAGAAATGATCTGAAACTACCCCGAAACTCACCCGAGCCACTCGGGACCCGTCCGAACATATCGACAAGTCTCAAAACATATTACGGACTTAGTCGAAACCTAAAATCACATCAAACAATACTAAAACCACGAATCATACCCCAATTTAAGTTAAATGAAACTAAAAAATTTCAACTTTTACATTCGATGCCGAAACCTATCAAATCAAGTCCGATTGGCCTCAAATTTTGCACAAAAGTCATAAATGACATAACGAACCTATAAAAATTTTCAGAATTGGATTCCGACCCCGATATCAAAAGTCAACTCCCCGGTCAAACTTTCAACTTAAACTTCATATTTTAGCCATTTCAAGCCTAATTTAACTTCGGGCTTCCAAATAATTTTTCGGACACACTCCTAAGTCCAAAATCACCATACGAAGCTATTGGAATAATCAAAACTCTATTCCGGAGTTATTTACTCAAAAGTCCAACTCTAGTCAACTCTTTTCATTTAAGCTTCAAAAATGAGAATTGTTCTTTCAATTTAATCCCGAATATTCCGAAAATCAAACCCGATCACACCCACGGTTCATAATACATATTATGAAGCTGCTCGAGACCTTAAGTCAAAGAATGAGCGTAAATTCTTAAAATGACAATTCGGGTCGTTACGGGTTATTGGCGAGATCCCTTCTCCGGACTTGTCGTGGTCTTGGTATGCATTTATGTTATAGACATTATGGGTATGTCGGGGCCCTGTTCCGACATTGTTGCAGCACTTATGTTCCTTTGGAGGCTCATAGACAGGTGTCGACTCATGTATAGTTTGGATAGCCTTGTCGACTAATTTTTGTTGTATAGTCTCTCGTGGCAGCTTGTCGGCTGGTACCTAATATATAGCTTCATGACAGCCTTATCGCCCATGTTATATATGTTAATGCCTTTATCTGTCATTGTTGGTTGTTTAGGATTTATGTCTACCATTTATGTTGATCTCGTCGGCCCTTATGGATAATAAGAAAAGTTAGATAAAATATACGTTGTTGCTCGCAGGTATGGCCTGGGTGCCAGTCATGGCCCTCCATTCTGGGTCGTGACACCAACTGACTCTTATTGTCTTGTACGAGATAAGGTATAGATCCAGATGAAAAATTCAGGTACGATGACAGATTATACATCATATCTTTTGGTTAGCTTTGATTTGACTAATTTAACTATCAATTTTCTTTTCCTACTTCACAATTTTTGAAGTTCCAAGTGCTAACTAAAAAGAGCCACAACATCTTCACCACACCTAATACAAAAGAGGGACTTTATCATTTCATTTAGAAAGAGGCAGTTTCAACCAGAAGAAAGAACTAAGAATAAAACAACAAAACTAATAAGAAGATGAATGCATGTAGTTGCAACCGTTTCCAAATTATGGATTTGGGCACAAAATAACTCCTTACCTACTTTGTAGCCATAGTGTCTAAATATACTCTGATTAGCAACAAACATAATATTGCACTAATATCTTTCACCCAGAGGAAATGACCCCATCCCCATTCTTGCAAGTTCTATAAGTGTAATTCTCGACCTTTTTTCTCTTCGATCAGCCAGTTTACTCTTCTATCTATAACCTAAAACACCTAAAGCTTTTTGGGATCTTCTTCTCATTTTAAAATCTAAAACACTATAATTTATTTGATAACATCACTTCCATTTCCATCTTAAAAGTAACCAATACTTTGAAAGAAGTCACTATAATAAATTACATAGGGGTGAGTTTTATGGAGATAAATGAGAACACAATAAACAATTAAACATGAATATCAGATTTACAATGGATGTAAAAGACAAAAATTTGAAATCGCTGAGACAAGAAACGAACCCTAACGAATGATGAAATACCCTATTTGTAAATCGAGCAAAGCGGACAGTAATTCCTTTCAGAATCGCCTTCTCGTCCTTTAGGATTTCCTTCTGCAAATTTTGTTTATAATACTTCTGATTTTTCTTCGGTCTAGATCTCTATGCAAATTGAGCAAAGCGGACTGTAATTCCTTTCACTCTCCTTTTAGGCTCTCGCCCTTATGGATCTCCTTCTGCAAATATTGATTTCTATTCCTTCTGACTTCCCCTCGATCTTCATCTCTGTTTCAAACGGCTCGACTCTTCTTCCATCTCTGTTCCAGGCCACTCTCCCTCAAAATTGGAATATTTCTGAAGAGCAAACTTGTGCATGCAAATTTCCTTTATATGCAAATTTCCAATATATTCGTATATTAATTTCGGACGTGGGCGTATGTTCGGGTTGAGTATCGGGTGGCCGGAAGCATTTCGGCGCTTATTGTAGAAAGTTTCCATTTTTGAATATTTTGGAATTTCATAAGTTTGGTTTGAAGTGGATTTTGATGTTATCGATGTCCGTTTGAGGTTCCGAGCCTTGGAATAGGTTTGTATTCTGATTTTTGACTTGTGCGTAAAATTTGAAGTCATTCCGGATTGATTTGGTACGCTTTGACACAAGATATAGAATTTGAAAATTTGAACATTTATAAGTTGATTCAAGGCGCGATTCATTATTTCAACGTTGTTTAGCATGATTTGAGGCCTCAACTAAGTTCGTATTGCATTTTGGGGCGTGTTGGTATATTTGGTTAAGCTCTCGAGGGCTTCGGGTGGATTCTGTATGGTTAACGGATCGATTTTGGACTAAGGAAATGCTGGTATTTTTTTGGTTGCTGGTGCAATCGCTTCTGCGGAAGATGGGTTGCAGAAGCAAGGATCGCATCGCAGAAGAAGAAAATGGAACGTTTATGCGGCTTCGCAGAAGTGACAGAGTGGTCGAATAAGCAAGCTGAAGCGCAGATGCGGCTACGGCTTCGCACCTGCGGTTGCGCAGAAGCGGAGAGGAGTCCGCAGGTGCGATGGGACTGATGACCAGTGGACTCCGCAAATGTGCATTTATGGTCGCAGAAGCGACTTCGCAGTTGCGAAGATTTTGTCCACAGAAGCGAAAACTTGGCAGAACAAACGGGATCGAACTTGGTCGTTTCGTCATTTTCATTTGGGATTTTTGGAGCGCGGTTCTTGGTCGAAATGTAAGGTTTTTATGTGGAGCCAAATGTAAGGGCTTTATGTGGAGCCAAATGTAAGGTTTTTAAGTAATTTCCCACTTGTTGTGAGCCAAATGTAAGGTTTTTATGTGGATTTAAGGAAGAAAATGTAGGAAAATTGTGGGATTTTGGTAGAAAACCTAGAATTGATAATTTTGGATTTTGGAAATGGAATTAGGAATATATTATATATTTGAGTTTGTTATGTTATGGGTAAGGTTTATCTTTAAAAAATTTTGGAATCCGGGCACGTAGGCCTGAGGGTTGACTTTATCGACTTTTCGAGAGGAGTTGGGGATTCTTATAAATTGATTAATTATGGGTAATGGAGTATGTGTGTGTGTGTGTGTGTGTGTATATATATATATATATATATATATATATATATATATGGATTTGCACATTGTTTGACTAGTTTTAGAGAGACGGACATCGGTTTGAGGTGTTGGAGTAGCGTCAGAGTCGGCTATGGAACTTCGGAGTGAGGTAAGTCTCATGTCTAACTCTGTGAGGGGGAAACTACCCCTAGGTGATGTATTTGATATGTACCACTTATTGCGGGGGCTATGTACGCATGAGGTGACGAGAGTCCGTACATTGCTAGATTCATATTATATCCGGGTAGACTTAGGTTTCCGCCATGCTATAATTGTACTATTTGAATTGTCCCTTGCCTATTAAATTCCTTTGTTTTATATTGCGACTTGAGCCTAGACTTGCGTAGAGTGATAGACTTGCTATTGTAGAGATTTGACGGGCTTCATAATTAGCCGCGGAATAATTGTACTCCTCTTATGAGTTTCTCCCGTGCTATGCGTTTTCCTCAAAAGGTTTTTCCTTAAAATCTATAACTCACACGTTCATTCGTGAGTAGGGTCAATGTCACGACCCAAAATCTCACCCCAGGCGTCGTGATGGCACCTAGTCTCTAAGACTAGGTAAGCCGATTTCTTTTACATTTTGAAGCCATTTTTTTTTAAACTAACAGCTGAAATAATTACAATACATAACCTCCCAAGACTGGTAGTACTGAGTCACGAACTATAACTGAATACATAAAATGATCACGAGGACCGAATATACAATACTGTTTGATTATAAATTAACAGTACAATGAAATGAAAAGACTCCAAGGGACTGCGACGACCAAGCAACTCTACCTTGAATCCTTATGATCGCGCTTTAATTTTGCTCAAGTCCAATATCTTCAATACCTGGCTCTGCACAAAAATATGCAGAAGTGTAGTATGAGTACGCCACGGTCAGTACCCAGTACGTATCAAGACTAACCTCAATGAAGTAGAGACGAGGTACAGTCAAGACACTCACTAGTCTAATAACCTGTGCAACATAATATACAAAATAATAGAAAAAACTAATAATAGGACAACATGGAACAACCAGTGATATGCACAGTAGACAATAAAAATACCATTAATATCACTCAACAATTAATAAATACAATTACACCCAATTAAATCAAGTCCTTCAAATAAATATCTTTCACATATAATTCTTCCAGATAACTCTCTTTTAAATATAATTTTCTCAAATAATTATTTTTCAAATATAATTATTTCAATAAATCTTTTCAAATATAATTTTCTCAAATAAATATCTTTCAAATATAATTCTTTAATATAATACTTTCTAAGTAAAAATCCTTCCAAATAAATATTTTGAATATAATTCTTTCTATTAAAAAGTCACCATGTGACACCTAATTTTATAATCATAAAAATACGGGTCTCAGCCCATTTTCATATTATTCTTAAACACGGATCTCACCCCATTTTCATATTTTCACGGCACCTCGTACCCATAATTAAATCATCATATTTTCCTGGCACCTCATGCCCTCATTTCATTTTATAATCCGCCTGGCCATAGCCACATGCTCTTAATTTCAACATAAATCAGATTGTTATCAATTTAATAACAACAAGACAAATTGCACAAGGTATGAAAATAAACACACAAAAATCACAATATCACATGAAAATCATCAACACCACAACCCCACATTATCACATATCGTCCCTGACAATAGCCACCCTTATCGCTTCTATTGCCACCCTTATCGCTCCTATATCCACCCTTATCGCTCCGCCCAGACAATATCAATAGCCACCCTTATTGCTCATATTGCCACCCTTATCGCTCCTATAGCCACCCTTATCGCTCCGCCCAGACAATATTCAACAAATACAACAACAGTGAAATGCCACCCTTATACCCACATAATATCAACGGTGAAATGTCACCCTTATCTCCCCAAAATAATAACTCACACAACATAATAATTTACACGGGAAATTAACACGACAATATAATAAAATCAATTCATATCACAATTTGCCCAATGGCCACAACCAAATTCCAAAGATATAACAAAATCAATTAATTTCACAATAAATAGCCCAAGGCTCCACACAATGTGTATAACACCCAACAACAATCAATAGAGATAGAAAAATAATCAACATAAAGCAAAGTCTTCATAAAAATCAGATTTTCAATAATTATATAAACACCTCTTCTTAAGCTCATTTAATTAATTATTTGCAGAGGGAAAAATCCAAAATAAAATTAAATTCCAATAATTATCAAACCAGCAAATTCACGAAATTTCATAAATAATCAAATAACAATCACATCAAATTGTCATATAACAACAGAGTCAACAATACGGATTTAGGCACGACAAGTAGATGATTAAATATATGCCAACAATTATCCAATTTACTACACAATATGCTCAAGACTTTAACTCAATAAAATTTGCACATATAAATCAAGTACGTACTCGTCACCTCGCGTACATGGTTTTCAATTACACAAATTACACATAAGACTCAATGCCTAAGGGAAATTCACCCACTCGAGGTTAAGCAAAACACTTACCTTTTTGAAGTTAGACCGATATTCCAAAATAGCCTTCTTGCTTGAATTGACCTCCGGACAGCTCAAATCTATCCAAATTAATTGTATAACTTCATTAAAATTCATCAAAAATAATTCCGGATAATAATACGTCGACTTAAAATTTTATTCCAAAAAGTCAACAAAAGTCAACGCGGGACTCGCCTCTCGGAACCCGACATAATTTTCATGAAATCCGAACACCCATTCCGATACGAGTTCAACCATACCAATTTTTTCGAATTCCAATAACAAATCGACCTCCAAATCTTAAATTTAAACCAAGAGGGTTTTCTAAATTTTTCAACCCAATTCACTAATTTATTGATAAAAACAACAATAGATTCATGTAATTTAACCAAAATCAAGTTAGGAATTCTTACCCCCAATGTTTTCCTTGAAAAACTCTCGAAAAATCGCCTCACCCGAGCTTCCTTGGTCCAAAAATGGAAGAATGACATGAATTTGGACTTTATTCTGCTGCCCAGGGGTTTGTTCTTCACGTTCGCGAGACTCCCCTTGCGTTCGCGAAGAACAAATTCTTCAAAAGTCATTTTCAAACTCTTCTCAGATATCCTTTAGTATAATAGTCATAACCTTTTGTACAAAACTCCAAATCATGAATAGTTTGACTTTCTGAAAATTAGACTCCAAGGGCTATAACTTTCATTTGTTTCTCATCTCCCAGTTCCTTATATATTACGAGATATAAGCTTCCAAAACTAGCCCTATGCAACAGAGATTTCCAAACTCTTCCCGGATAGCCTATAGTGTATCCACCATAACGTTTTGTACACAACTCCAAATAACAAATGGTTTACCTTTCTAAAAAGTAGACACAAAGGCTACAACTTTTATTTTTAGATCATCTCCAAATTCCTTATAGATTGCGAGATATGAGCCTCTAAAATCAGACGACGAACAGCAAAATTTCCTTCTTCGCGAACGCGAGAACCTCTTCGCGAACGCGAAGAACAAAGTCCTAACAGCAAAATCCTTCTTCGCGAATGCGAGAGGCTCCTCGCGAACGCGAAGAACAACACCAGAACCAGCAACCAGCAACATCAAAAACACCCAAACTTGGTCCGGAACCACCCCGAATCAAACCCGAGGCCTCCAGGACCCCGTCCAATCGTACCAACCAGTCCCAATACATAACACGAACCTGCTCGAGGCCTCAAATCACATCAAACAGCATCAAAGCCACGAATCATACCCCAATTCAATTCTAATGAACTTTGAAATTTCAAATTCTATATCTTGTACCGAAACACATCAAATCAATCTGGAATGACTTCAAATTTTGCACACAAGTCATAATTGACATAACGAAGCTATTCCAATTTCCAAAATCGGATTTCGGCCCCGATATCAAAAAGTCAACCTCCGGGTCAAACATCCCTAAAATTCATTTTTCGCCATTTCAAGCCAAATTTTTCTACGGACCTCCAAATAATTTTCCGGACACGCTCCTAAGTCCATAATTACCATACGGAGCTATTGACATCATCAAAATTCTATTCCGGAGTCGTCTTCACACAGTTCCGACTACGATAAAAATCCTAAGACTTAAGCTTCCATCTCAGGGACAAAGTGTCCCAAATCTCTCCGAATCATCCGTAAATTAAACTCGACCACACACGCGGGTTATAATATATATTGCGAGGTTGCTCAAGACCTTAAGTCACTGAACGGGGCGTAAATTCTTAAAACGACAAGTCGGGTCGTTACAGTCAAGGACCCGTTAAAGCTTCTTATTCTAATGGGATCAGGTCGTTCGCCTCGACAGTATAATAGATACATCTATGGTTTGTGTCGTCCGACCCTCGGTAATGTGCACATTATGATGGGATCGGGTCGTTCGCCTTGGCAAGATTATGTATCACACTCTCATGGGAGCGGGTCGTTCGCCTCGACAATGTAATAGATGTATCTAAGGTTCATACCTTTCGACCCTCGGCAGTGCACATATTATGATGGGATTGGGTCGTACGCTTCGGCATTTCTATAAAACACTCTTATGAAATCGTGTGTAATAATTGACAAGAAGCCAGTGTATCTGCGAGTTTTCCTGATTTGAAGTGTGACGACCTATCTGGTGAGGTCCATTATATATATACTCCGATTGAGAAGGTAACTACTAGCTGAGAGCTTGAGTTATTCCGAGAGGAGAACTGTACCATGTATTTATACTTGTTATTTTGTTTATTTACTCCAACTCGCATCTGTTTAATTCTACTGTATCTGTCTTATTGGAACACTAGTAAGTGTAGATGTCGACCCCTCGTCACTACTTCTCTGGGGTTAGGCTAGATACTTACTAGGTACGCGTTGATTTACGTACTCATTCTACACTTGTTGCACTTATTGTGCAGGTATATATATGTCTGGTGGTCTTTTGAGCGCAGAGGCGTGGCTACTGCGGGGACTTTACCGTGAGCTGCATTTCATGTTACGATCCGCAACCTACAGAGTCTCCATCAGAGTTATTTATATTCTCCTGTCTAGTTTGTATTCTAAACAGATGTTGTATTTTATTATGTTTCCTAGTTGATGCTCATGCACTTGTGACACCAGGTTTTGGGGGTTCCTACAGATTGTTCATCATTATAGTCCGTGTAAATATTACCATTCACCCTGTAAATTCTATTTCATACTATTTATTTAATAAAAAATATGATTTCAAATTACTAAAATGACTAATTAAGTTGACAAATCACCGTTGGCTTGCCTGACGGTGGCGTTAGGCGCCATCACGACCTTTAGTGGATTTTGAGTCGTGACATATGATTTGACTAAGCTTGTTACCCGTGGTTTTTATATTCAAAGAGAACGTTTTGTAAGAGTTGCCTAAACTGCGTGGCCTAAATGTCA
This sequence comes from Nicotiana tomentosiformis, assembly GCF_000390325.3. Lineage (NCBI taxonomy): Eukaryota > Viridiplantae > Streptophyta > Magnoliopsida > Solanales > Solanaceae > Nicotiana > Nicotiana tomentosiformis. Next base: position 19,847,216 of record NC_090816.1, read on the forward strand.
TTTCAAAGGCCACGCCTCAAAAAGCATTCCCGTATATATTTTTAGCAACAGTACTTTTCAAGTGTAGTCTAAAATTAATGTGACCTTAGGCCAAATTTGTTGTAGTGCGTGTACTGTTCTATTCACCTCATCTTGAGTCCTTGAATCAGTGCTTGTTGAATAAAATAATTTTGCTATACTCACTAGAGGCTATGTTAAAACTTGTTCAAAGCAAGCAGAAGTCGAGAAAATAGGTATATACTTAGAAGTCAACCGATTCTTTTTTTTTTCTTTCTGAATGTGTCTAGTCAAAATAAAAGGAGACTGAAGTTAATATTTAGCAAGAAAAAACAAAAAAGAGAGGCAAACGCTTAAGTTGTCGCAAAGTAAAACCAAAAAAAAAAAAAAGGGAACCTTATAAAGTAGTATATGGTTTGATAAATTGTAAATGTTTCTCCCCGTTTCTGTTTGTTGGGTGGGGGTAGTATTCTAGTATATTTTTAAAACACGAGAAATGAGATCCCTCTATTCTTAATTAGAAGTTTTGGATTCGAACTCTGAAAATAAAATAATTATTGAATGCATGGAGTGCTTCCCCCTCATATGATATCTATATAGTACAAATCTGGAGTAATCGGATGGTTGCAGATATGAGATGATTAAACAAAAAAATAACTTATTCAACATACATATATTTAGTATACAAAATACTAATATTCCAGTAGTTAAAGCCTTCAATTAAGACGATAAAAGCCGCTGAACACCCACATAGAGATAGTTTAATTGTTCAATACTTCAATTAAGACAACAAAATACCTTCACACAAACACACAAGCAAATATTTCATGATCAATTCATCAGTACTTTGGTTTTATAACTCTATGCAACGGAAAGTGTTCTGCATGATAAATGAATTAGATTTAGAACTATAATTTTGCAAACAAACTTGAAATGTGGATAGGGTAAGTTTTACCTTCTCAGCACGACGGGACCACGACTTAAATTTTTACACAATTTAAATATGTTTAGTCATTGATAAAATAATAGTCATAAATAACACATATCATGTTCTCATTTAGTCAAAGTACAAGATCTAACGCAAGATTGTTATCTTGGAAGGTTAATTAATTTTTTAGATAACAATCCTGGAAGGTTGTTAAGTTTTTTTCTTTTTGGGATTTACTAATGATCCATTCTTGGTAAGACAACCAATCTCTGAAAAATCAAAATATTACCACGATCTAGACCAACACATTTTTTCTGTTCTTAGTCCTTATATGCATTTTTAACTTACAAAATACCCCTTTTTCATATCTATATATACTGCTGATATTAGTACTGTCAACTCACTCTAGTCTTCATTTTGATTTATAATATTTTATTTTTCTAAGGCTTCTCTTTTTTTCATCACCGAGCTTCACTGAGTGGCTATATATATATATATATATATATATATATTCTTATACAGGTATGTGTAACATATATCTAAAATATTTGAAGATCTCTAATAACAAAAAAAAAAATAGATACACTTTTATTCATTCATGTGTTTTTATTAGAAATTTTTATATTTAAGTACATATGTGTGTGCATAGAGGATTTGAACGTGGTGAAATTAAAGTAAAGTGATTTAATACTATTTTACTCCAAATTAAGTTTGTCTGCTTCATATGGTCGAACCTTTTTCCTTTTCTTGAACTTTTATTTTGGATCTCTTCATTAAGTTGATTTTCTTTCTGACTCATCGAGACGAAAAAAAACTATTTAGATCCTAATAAAATCATAAAATCAACTTTAAGGGACTATCTAGGTATTTAAGCTTAAACATAGAATTGCTTTCCAAAAGTGGACAAAGCAGTGAAAGTAGGTTAAGGAATGACCTCAATCAATAATTCTCGACTGTCATCATGAGATCTGGAGAATAAATAATATATAATTATCCAGAGATAAAGGATTCCATAAACTGAAACAAACGATTGATTTCATGATTCGAGATGACAAATTTTCATTATACAACATGCATCCGCTTTCTTTTTTTAAAAATTAAATGAAGTTGGTTGGGAACTTCTAATGTAAATTAAACACCCTTATATTGTTTTGGTTATGCAGATTGTATAGGGTCCGAGTTCAATAATAAGGGAAGAATGCAGTATCCAATCTGCAGGAAGATCAGATTAAATGCAATTTGTAGGTTCTGAAAACACTCATTCAACAAGAAATTTGCATCTTGTCAACTCTTATTGTGGTTAATATCTTCAGGAAGATCGGATTGAATACTATTTGTAGGTCCTGAAAAATGAAGACACTTGTTCAACAAGAAATTTGCATCTTGTCAACTCTTACTGTTGTTAATCATTGCAAGGAAGAGCTTTCAAAAAAAATAAAATTGAGATAATAATTTTTAAAAATAAGCGTTCTGGGGAGGTCACATCCTATAAATAAGCAGAAAGCACTAGGTAAGAGAGCAAAGAACGTTTCTAATTTATGTAAAATTGAGATTGTAATTATTATTATTTTGATTAATGATGAATTATTTCTATTTGGTGATCCAGATGTTTAATCGATTGTGGACTCATTTTTAAATTTAAAATAATCATTTGAGCTTATGTCAAGCTACATAATGATATATGAGATGGCTAGTTGTCATAAAAAATGGATAAGTTGGAAAACGGAAAAAAGGCAGTAGATGTGATGAGGATAAAGGAAAAGAAATTGAAGATAATCCCGCACACTCTACATTACAGATTTTCAAGGCGTCGGATCTGAAAAACCTTGAGAAATTAAATCAAAAGATCGACAAATTTGAAAGACAATTTCTTAACCAATTCTCTTTCAAGTTCGTCGATCTTTTGATCTAATTTCTCAAATTTTTCCATATCAATTGCTTTGAAAATCTTCAGTGTAGAGTGTGATGAATTACTTCCAATAGGTTTTCCTTTTTCCTCATCATCTACTACCTTTTCTTTTTCTTCTTTCCATTTTATCTTTCTTTTTACAACCACTAGCCTTCATATATTACTCTACAGCTTGACAAATGCTCTACTGATTGTTTTGAATTAAACAATCAATCGACAATCGATTCAACATTCGGATTGCCAAATAGAAACGGTTCATCACTAATCAAAAAAATAATAATTGTAATCTCAATTCCACATAAACAAGAAATGTCCATTGCTTTCTTACAAAGCGCTTTCTGCATATTGTAGAGCATGACCTTCTCAGAACGCTTATTTTTGATAAACTTTATCTTGATATTTCATTTTTTTTGAAAGCTCTTCCTTTCCATGATTACGACAATCAGAGATGAAAGATACACATTTCTAGTTCAATGAGTGTATGCGTTAAGCTGTATTGAGGGAATCATTTTGTCTCAATCAATCAAGAAAGTCTCGGCTAAATAAATTCACGCATTTTAGAATTCTAAAACTAAAAAACCAATGGATTTTACATCGGGAGAACAAGATCCGCATCAACAACCCCAATAGTTTGGAAGATATTATGGAAAAAGATTTTAGCACATGTGTAACCTATACATACTCAAGTTTATTCGAAGTATCCAATCATGGGTAGAGCCAGGGGCAGAAGGGAGTTCGTGGGGTTCGTTCGCCAAAACATACACTATACTCTTAACTTCTTCATATATTTTCTTCTTTGTATTTTCAATCCTTTACTGAAATTTTTGGCTCCGCTCCTAATCCCAATTATTTGAATCTTGAATTAGAGTGAGTATCGATTCCAGTATAAAACAAAAACTTTATAGCAAAATTTAGCTTCCAAGTCTTGCTAGTTACAAAGACCCCTAATTTAATAAGATTAGTTTTCCTCCTCTATTGTTTTTTAAATTAACTAAAATGCCTGAAGTTTTACATGTTAAAATTCATTTTGATAGCGTTAAATTTTTCTTTTTGCTCTATCAATGTATGTATATCACTTGTTTAAGGTTTTTTAATTATATCAATTATGCCGTAGCCTATCATTCAACCAATGCACAAAGCTATCATCAATAATAACATCACTAACATCCTCCCATTTATCATCAATAATAACAACACTAACAATCAAAATGCTTCTAAACCCTAATTTGTTGAACTGTGTGACCATCTCATCTAAAAGTTTAAGTTATTAGACAGACCATACTTTTATTTGCTTAATTATCTCTTCAACGTAATCCTCTCTCCTCCTTAGGGTAACATAGGTTGGACCACGAACTCCATTAAATTAATGTTTCAAATGTATTAATTATAGTGACTTTGTGTTTTGTTACGTGTTTTTGGAAATGTAATATGAAAACATAAAAGGCAAGAGAGCTTTGATCCATCGAGAAAGTTTGTGCAAACTGGGCTTTCAATTCCCTGCTACACAAGGTTTCTAGTATTCTTTTATTCAAATATTCTTTGATTTTTTTTCTCCTTGGAGAATTATACATATAAATAGTGGCGTAGTCAGGAATTCCGTCAAGGATGTTCAAACTTTGAACAAGCCAATAATTGTTTTGGTTGATGAATGGTGTACCAAATGTTTTATCAAACTACGCAACATTTAGCTAAACAATAAAGAAACTTTTAACAAGAACTACAATTTTATAAATTAAAATAACAAAAATATAACATTAGATATTTTACTAATAAAAATAAGCATAAGACCAAAGGAAAGAGAGAATAGAGAGAATTTTTCATTTGTACAGAGCTTTTTTGTTGAAAAAATTTGTAGTTTTGACTTTTAAATTATAAAATTTATTTTAGAACTAACTTTTAGTTCAAAAGTTACTTTTAAGATTAATTATTTATTTTTACACAAATTTTAAGTTTTAAGAGTTATTTTATTAGTAAAAATATTAGATTGAAAAAGAATCAAATAGACTATATATGATGGTCTCCGTTTAGTTCTTGTCACGACCCAAAACCTAACCCGTCGTGATGACGCCTATCGTGATATTAGGCAAGTCGACATTTCCAAAACACTTTCAACATTTAACAGAAATGAATTAAAATATTTAAAATAATCGGAGTTTTTCATAAAAATGGGGTAAAACCCCAAAGCATAAGTGCGGAAAAATAGCTCGACATCGGGATGCCACTGAGTATGTCACGACCCGAAATTTCCACCTTCGGGACCGTGATGGCGCCTAACATTTCACTTGCTAGGCAAACCAACGTTAGAATATAATTAGCCATTTTAACACAATTTTAAATTAATTAATAAGAAAGAAAACAAATGCGGAACTAATGTCTGAAATAAAGTGAATAATCCATAATAGACACGATATCTAAATACAATCCCAGAATTTTGAGTCACAAGTGCATGAGCTTCTAGAATAATATAAATAAAGGTCTGAATAAAATTCAAACTATTTGAAATATAATACACAGCTGAGATAAGATAGAAGGGGACTTCAGAACTGCAAACGCTGTGAAGTTATACCTCAAGTCTCCACTGGTAGCTGTATCCGAGCGAATCTACAGTACGCCGCTGGAATCAACTCTGAAATCTGCACAAGAAGTTCATAGTGTAGTATCAGTACAACCGACCCCATGTACTGGTAAGTGCCGTGCCTAACCTCAACGAAGTAGTGACTAGGCTAAGGTAGGTCACTTACATTAACCTGTACACAATAATAGTAATAACAAAAATAATAGAAATAAATCAGATAACTCATTTTAACAGTTGAAGCCAACTCAGCAATCATGACCAGTTATTATTTCAATCAATTCTGTTGCGGCGTGCAACCCGCTCCTCCAATATATTCATTTCAATCAATTTTGTTGCGGCGTGCAACCCGCTCCCACAATATATTCATATTCAATTCTGTTGCGGCGTGCAACCCGTTCCTCCAATATATTCACTTTCATTTCCGTTGCGGCGTGCAACCCGCTCCTTTAATATATTCATTTACCAATTCTTATAAAAGAATTTACTCCAATAAATGCAACAATTAATATGAAATTATAAGACAACAAGCATACAATAATTATGATTTATTAGAAATAAGTGATGACAAGTAGCAATTAATTATGGAAATTAAGGATGTAATAGGCATTTTAATAATTAGTATGCTAAACGTCAAGGGGCAATCAAGTCACATAAATCAAATAAGCATGTAGCAATTATAGCATGGATTCAAGGAATGATATTGAGCAAAGAACACGAGAGAAACAATTAATATAGTAATTAATTCATGATTTAAAACGATTTATGCCTTTTCAAGTAATTATGCAAACAATTAATTTGACGACGTATAGACACTCGTTACCTCGCCTATATGTCATTCACATATATTTCACAAAATAATTAATTTAAGGGTTCTATTCCCTCAAGTCAAAGTTAACCACGACACTTACATCGCTTTGTAACTAAATTCAAGAAACCAATAAACCTTTGCCTCGTGAATTCATGTCCGAAATCCTCAAATCTAGTCATAAACAATTCAATATACTCAATATAAATCGTAGAAATTAATTTCATATGAATTTACTAATTTTTCGGATTAAAATCCGAAATTTATCTACAAAATCATCAGTGTCACCCACATCTCGAATCTCGAAAAAACTTACGAAATCCGAACACCCGTTCCGAGACGAGTCCAACCATACAAAAATTATCAAATTCCGATGTCAAATGGACCTTCAAATCTTAAATTTTCGTTTTTGGAAAGTTTTACAAATTATAATTTCTCCCATCTAAATCCGAAATAAATGATGAATATAGACTTAGATTTATGAAATATAATCACTATATGATAAAGAACACTTACCCAATTCGAAATCGTGAAAAACTCCTTTGGAATCGCCACTAAACCGAGTTCTAATTGAGGGTTTGTGAAAAATGGGAAAAATCCCTTTTTGGTTCTGTTTTAAGGTCCGGGCGTCAGTCCTTCTTCGCATTCGCGAAGGGTCTGTCGCGTTCACGATGAGCAGCAGCTTGAGTGGCTTTCGCGTTCGCGAAGGCTTCTCCCTCCTGGCCTTCGCCTTCGCGAGCCAATGCTCGCGTTCTCATAGAAGAACGACTGACCCTTCCCCCATGTCCCTAAAGTTTCGCGAGAAGCTGGTCGCGTTCGCGAAGGGTTAATCCCCCATTGCTTCGCATTCGTGACCCAGCTACCATGTTCGCGATTAAGAAAATCACCCTGTACCTTCGCGAACGCGAAGAAGAACACACCAGATATCAGCTGAAGCCAAAAAACAAGATTTTTCTAAGTTTCAAAACACCCGTAGCTTATCCGAAACTCGCCCGAGCCCTCAAGGCTCCAAACTAATTATGCACACAAGTCCAAAAACCTCATACGAACTCGCTCGCGGGAACAAAATACCAAAATAACGCCTAGAACTACGAATCGAACACCAAATCAAATGAAATTTTTAAAAAAACTTTAAAACTTTTATTTTTACAACTGAACGTCCGAATCACGTCAAATGAACTCCGTTTCTCACCACATTCGATAGACAAGTCATAAATGACATAACAGACCTATGAAAATTTTCAGAACTCGAATTTGACCCCGATATCAATAAAAGTCCATTTGTGGTCAAACTTTGAAATCTTTAAGTCTTTAGGCTTCTAGTTTTCACCAATTGGCTATAATTCAAGCTTGGGGCCTCTAAATTAAATTTTGGGCATACTCCCAAGTCCCAAATCATGATACGGACCTACCGGAACTGTCAAAACACTGATCCGAGTCCGTTTGCTCAAAATGTTGACCAAAGTCAACTCAGTTGAGTTTTAAGGCTCTATTTCATATTTTAATCAATATTTCATATAAAACTTTCCGAAAAATTATACGGACTGCGCAAGCAAGTTGAGGAATGATGAATAGTTCTTTTCAAGGTATTAGAATACATAATTAATTATTAAATTTAAAGATGACCTTTTGGGTCATCACATTCTCCACCTCTAAAACAAACGTTCTTCCTAGAACGGAATTAGAAAAAGTACCTCAGCTGGTAAAAAGGTGTGGATATTTACTCAGCATATCCGACTCGGACTCCCAGGTAGATGCTTCTCCCGGCTGACCTTTCCATTGTACCTGAACTGAAGGATAACTCTTAGACCTCAACTGTCAGACATGTCGTGCTAGAATAGATACCGGCTTCTCTTCGTAAGTCAAATCCTTGTCCAATTGGACTAAGCTAAAATCTAACACATGGGACGGATCACCATGATATTTACGGAGCATAGACACATGGAACACCGGATGAACCACTGATAAACTAGGTGGTAATGCAAGCCTATAGGCTACTTCGCCCACCCTTTCAAGAATTTCGAAGGGTCCTATATACCTAGGGCCCAACTTGCCCTTCTTTCCGAACCTCATTACACCTTTCATAGGTGAAACCCGGAGAAATACTCTTTCTCCAACCATGAATGTAATATCACGAACTTTACGGTCGGCATAACTCTTTTGCCTAGACTGATTTGTGTGAAGTCGATCCTGAATAATTTTGACCTTATCCAAGGCATCCTGTACCAAATTAGTACCCAACAACCGAGCCTCTTCCGGTTCAAACCAGCAAACTAGCGATTGACACCGTCTTCTGTATAATGCTTTATATGGAGCCATCTGAATGCTCGACTGGTAGATATTATTATAGGCAAACTCCGCAAGTGGCAAGAATTATCCCCAAGAACCTCCAAAGTCTATAACACAAATGCGAAGCATATCTTGCATATCTGAATATAGCGCTCTGACTGTCCGTCTGCCTATGGATAAAATGTTGTACTCAACTCAACCCGCGTGCCTAACTCACGCTGTAAAGCCCTCCAGAAGTGTGAAGTAAATTGCGTACCTCGATCTAAAATAATAGACACGGGCACACCGTGAAGGCAGGCAATCTCACGAATGTAAATTTCATCTAACCATTTTGAAGAATAGGTAACTGCCACTGGAATGCAATGTGCTGACTTGGTTAACCTCTCCCCAATGACCCAAACTGCGTCAAATTTTCTCTAAGTCCATGGGAGCCCAACAACAAAATCCATAGTGATATGCTCCCACTTCCACTCAGGAATTTCTAACTTCTGAAGCAAACTACCAGGTCTCTGATGCTCGTACTTGACTTTCTGACAATTTAGACACCGAGCTACATATGCAACTATATCCTTCTTCATTCTCCTCCACCAATAATGTTGCCGTAAATCTCGATACATTTTGGCGGCACCGGGATGAATAGAATACCTGAAATTGTGTGCCTCTTCAAGAATTAATTCACGAAGCCCGTCAACATTAGGCACACAAATACGACCCTACATTCGCAGAACTCTATCTTCCCCCACAGCAACCTATTTGGCATCATCGTGCCGCACCATGTCCTTAAGGACAAGTAAATGAGGATCATCATGTTGTCGCTCTCTGATGCGCTCATATAAAGAAGACCGAGCGACTGTGCAAGATAGAACCCGAATGGGTTCTGAAACATCTAACCTCATGAACTAATTAGCCAAAGTTTGAACATATGCAGCTAACGGCCTCTCACCAACCAGAATATATGCAAGACTGCCCATACTCATAGCCTTTCTACTCAAAGCATCGGCCACCACATTGGCCTTTTTGGGGTGATACAAAATGGTGATATAATAGTCTTTCAACAACTCCAACCATCTTCTCTGCCTAAAATTAAGATTTTTTTGTTTAAACAGATACTGAAGGCTACGATGATCAGTAAATACTTCACACGAGACACCGTAGAGGTAATGCCTCCAAATCTTCAGCGCATGAACAATGGCTGCCAATTTTAAGTCATGAACATGATAATTCTTCTCGTGAACTTTCAATTGTCGTGACGCATATGTAATCACCCTTCCATCTTGCATTAATACTGCACCAAGCCCAATGTGAGATGCATCACAATATACCGTATAAGATCCTGAACTTGTGGGTAATACCAATACTGGCGCCGTAGTTAGAGCAGTCTTGATCTTCTGAAAGCTCAACTCAAACTCGTCTGACCATCTGACTGGGGCACCTTTCTGGGTCAGTCTGGTCAATGATCTTGCTATCGATGAAAACCCTTCCACGAACCGACGATAATAACCTGCCAAACCTAGGAAACTCCGGATCTCTGTAACTGAAGTGGGTCTAGGCCAATTCTGAACATCCTCAATCTTCTTAGGATCTACCTTTATTCCTTCTGCAGATACAACATGCCCCAAAAAGGCAACTGAGTTTAACCAAAATTCACATTTTGAAAATTTGGCGTATAACTGATTATTTTTCAAAGTATGAAGCACAGTCCGAAGATGCTGCCCATGCTCCTCTCGACTGCTGGAGTAAATCAAGATATCATCAATGAACACAACCACAAAGGAATCCAAATAAGGCTTGAACACATGATTCATCAAATCCATAAATGCTGCTGGAGCATTTGTCAGCCCAAATGACATCACTAGGAATTCGTAATGCCTATACCGAGTCCGAAAAGTTGTCTTAGGGACATCAGATACCCTAATCTTCAACTGATGGTAACCATACCTCAAGTCGATCGTTGAAAACACCTTGGCACCCTAAAGCTGATTGAATAAGTCATCAATTCTTGCTAGTGGATACTTGTTCTTGATGGTAGTCTTGTTCAACTGCCAGTAATCTATACACATTCGCATTGAACCATTTTTATTCTTTACAAATAATATTGGTGCACCCCAGGACGAGAAACTGGGTCTAATGATTCCTTGATCAAGCAAGTCTTGTAACTGCTCCTTTAATTCTTTCAACTCCTGCGGGGCCATACGGTATGATGAGATAGAAATGGTTTAATGTAACGACCCGGCTGGTCATTTTGAGAGTAATAGCCCCGATCCTCCATTAACTACTTTTTCCATATCTATTTTCTGCTATTGTGACTTGTCGGGAGGTTTCGTTTTGGTTTTTGAAAACTTAGTCCCTAAATGGGAGCTTAAGTCTTAGAATTTGGACTGTAGTCAGAGCAGTGTGAAGAAGGCTCCGGAATGGAATTTCGTCAATTCTGTTAGCTTCGTTGGGTAATTTTGGGCTTAGGGGAGTGTCTAAATTTTATTTTGGAGGTCCGTAGCTCAATTAGGCTTGAAATGGCGAAAGTCGAATTTTTGAAGTTTTGGACCGATAGTGAAATTTTTGATATCGGGGTCGGATTTCAATTCCGAAAGTTGGAGCAGGTCCATAATGTTGATTTTGACTTGTGTGCAAAATTTTGGTTGGTTTCGTCATCGGTTGTCGAATTTGGAAGTTTCAAGTTCTTTAAGTTTGACTCAGAGATTCATGATTTTAGCATTGTTTGATGTGATTTGAGGGCTCGAATAAGTTTTTATGGTGTTTTAGGATTAGTTGGTATGTTTGGTTGAGGTCCCGGGGGCCTCGGATGAGTTTCACGGTGAGTTTTGAGCGAGTACGGGCTTTTCGGCACTCTACTGTTGTTCTGGGGGTCTTTGGAAGTGCGGACCACACATTTTGGTAGTGTTGAGGCAAAAGGGAAGTGCGAACCGCACAATTTTGTGTGCGGTCGCACTTTAGGTCACAGAGTAGTGTGCGGGCCGCACAATTTTGTGTGCGCCCGCACTCAGGAACTCTCAAATTCGCTGGTCCAACTTCCGAAGCTTATATATTTTGATCTACAAGGAATTTTGAGATGATTAAAAAACAAAATTGTATCCCTTTGTGTATAGTTTCTAGAAAGGTGAATAAGTCATCCTTCTTCTTCAGAGAATGTACTATATAACCTAGGCTTAGGTTATCATTTCATTTTTGGACCTTGGGAGCTCGATTTGAGACGATTTTTCGTGGGGTTTTCAAGAAATTCATCGGGGTATGTGATTCTAACTAGGATTTGGTTAATATACATGAATATATCACTGATTTTATCAGTTAATTAGTACTCTGAGATGGCAATTTGGAAAAAATTGTAGAAACTTCATAAACCACAAATTGAGGATTTGAAGGTCGAATTGTGATCAGAATTGGCTAATTTTGGTATGGTTGAACTCGTGAGTGAATGGGTGTGCATATTTTTTAATTTTTACCCCATTTCGAGACGTGGGGCCGAGGAGGCCTTTTGGGCATTTTTCTAATTTCTTTCTTTAGCTTTTATTTCATTAGCTAAATTAGTTTCTTGTAGCTATATTTACGTTATGTAATTGATTTGTCGAGATTTGGGCCACTCGGAGCCGGATATTCGTGGGAAAGGCATTATGACTGATTGATTGAGCTTGGTTCGAGGTAAGTGACTTGCTTAACCTTGTGTGGGGAAATCCCCTTAGGATTTGGTACTATTTGATATGTGAGCGACGTGTACGTGAGGTGACGAGTACGTACACAGGCTAATTTTTTTTAAAAGCCCAATTTCTACTAATTAATAACCTTTTTTTCCTTCTTAATTGAGTCTTATCAACATGTGTAGTATCCTGCTAGACTAAAATAGCATGCCTACTTGCCTTAATTGTTTATCTGAATTCCGTGCAACATGTTTAGTGGATTTTTCCTGTTTTTTCTTGACTTGTACTTAGTCTAATTTGTAAGATTTCGTTTTGTAATTATCGAGTTCTATTGTTTGAGCTGCATATTTACTTTGGGACTACGGAACGATATTCCGGTAGATTCCCCTATTCTGCATATTTACTTTGGAACTACGGAATGGTATTCCGGTAAATCCCCCTGTTCTGCATATTTACTTTAGGACTACAGAACGGTATTTCAGTAGACCCTCTTGTTCTGAATATTTACTTGGGGACTACTGAACGGTATTCCAGTAGATCCCCCTGCACATTTACGTTTGGGACTACGAGACGGTATCTCGGGCGATCCCTTATTTTATTTCTGTGTACTGCGCTGTTACCTTCTATGAATACTTTCTTATTAAATTTATGTCTTTATTTTACTGCGATATGTCATTCTTGCCTTGCCTTATTTTTATATATACTAGTAGGGTTCTGACCTGACCTCATCACTACTCGACCGAGGTTAGGCTTGGCACTTACTGGGTACCGATTATGGTGTACTCATGCTACTCTTGTACACATGTTTTTCATGTGCAGATCTAGGTGCTCCTTATCAGCCGCACTATCAGTGAGCCGGGACAACTTTGGAGGCTTTAAGGTATATCTGCCGCATCCGCAGACCTCGGAGTCCCCTTCTACTCTTCCCCATGTCCATTATCTTCTGTATTTTTCATTTGATAGACTCTAATGTATAGAGACACTAGATTTTCCCTTCTATAGTTTGTGATTCACGATGTTCCGGGATTTGGGATTTTTTGTGTATTTTTTAATAGTTGTTTATTGTACATGTCATGCGGCATGGTACCCAGTTATGTTGTTATTTCTACAGTTAGTTATTAAATTTATGTTTTCATTTCATTATTCCGCAAATGTTATGCTTACCTGGTCATAGAGACTAGTTGCCGTCACGACATCGTACGGAGGGAAAATTGGGTCGTGACAAGTTGGTATCAGAGCTCTAGGTTCATAAGAGTCGTGAGTCACAAGCCGGTTTATTAGAGTCTCGTGGATCGGTACAGGAATGTCTATACTTATCTTCGGGAGGCTATGAAACTACTAGGAAAGTACGTTTCTTTCATTCCTATCCTGCGAGCTTATTGATCTCAGAGTTTAAACTTTTATTATTCCATTCTCTCGCAGACGGTGAGGACACAAACTGTAGTTATCGATGACGTTGCTCCCAGAGCCGGTGTCGCTAGAGGCAGAGGCAGAGGCCGACGAGTAGTGCACACCTCAGCTAGAGCACCTACCAGAGCAGCAGTTGAGGGGCCGCCAGTAGCTCCAGTTGGGGGGCAGGTACCGGAGGCGCCTGCTGTTACCTCCGGACTTCAGGAGACCTTAGCATCGTTCCTGAGCATGTTTCGTACGCTTGTTCAGGCGGGGTTGATTTTGGTATTACTAGCTACTTCATAGACTATGGAAGGGACCCAGACTCCCGTCGCCCACAATCCAGAGTAGTGAGTTCACGTTGGTCAGGTTCCAGGTGTCATGGAGACACAACCTTTGGTCCCATTTTAGCAGGTGGTAGGGATTGCTCACCGGGTAGAGGACATATGGGTCTAGGAGAGTGAGGACAAGCGTGGTCAGGAAAGAGAGTACAGGGAGGCGAGGAGACCTCGTAGACCGGGGAGATCCACTGGTCCTTATCTTGGAGGCAGGGTACAACATGGTAGAGGTTTTGTGGGTCAGTTAGTTCAATTTGCGTTTCAGTCTCCGCACAGTGTTTCAAGTGTTCATGGGTCTCAGGGTACCCGTACCGCATAGTTCCCACGGCCATGTCAGCAGTGAGGTTGTTTTGATTGTGGCGACACTCGCCATGTGGTGAGGATTTGCCCTAGAATTAGGAGGGGTGCACCTCCAAAAACTTTTCAGGCACCACATGCCCGGGTCCTCAGGCCATGATTCCATCACTAGTTGCTACCCCACCTGCTCAGCCAGCTTGAGGTGGAGGTCGGGGAGGTAGAGGTCACCCTAGAGGGGGAGGCTAGGCCAGATATTATCCCCAACCTACTTGTACAAAGGCAGTCGCTTCTGATTCTGTCATTACAGGTATTGTCCTGGTCTGTCATAGAGATGCGTGAGTCGTATTTGACCCAGGCTCTACATATTCTTATGTGCCCTCTTATTTTGCCTCGTATTTAGGCGTATCGCGGGATTCTTTGAGTTCCTCTATTTATATGTCTACTCCTGTGGGAGATTCTCTTGTTGTGGACCGCGTGTATCGGTCATGTTTGATTGCTCTTAGTGGTTTGGAGACTAGAGCCAATTTATTCTTACTCAGCGTGGTAGATTTTGATGTTATCTTGGTCCTGGACTGGCTATCGCCCCATTATGCTATTCTTGATTGTCACGCTAAGACCATGATGCTATGCTAGGATTTTCGCAATTAGAATGGAGAGGTACCTTAGAGTATTCTCCCATCAGAGTTATTTCATTTCTTAAAGATCAACGAATGGTTGAGAAGGGGTGTGATGCGTATATAGCTTATGTGAGAGATGTCAGTATTGATACCCCTACAGTTGAGTCAGTCCCAGTAGTGAGGGACTTTCCAGATGTATTTTCATCTGATCTTCGAGGCATGCCGCCCGTTAGAGATATTGATTTTGGCATTGATTTGTTGGCGGGCACTCAGCCCATCTCTATTCCTCCGTACTGTATGGCTCTTCCTGGGTTGAAGGAGTTGAAGGAACATTTATAGGAGTTGTTTGATAAGGGCATCATTCGACCCAGTGTATCACCTTGGGGTGCTCCTGTCTTATTTGTGAACAAAAAGGATAGTTCTATGCGGATGTGTATTGATTACCGCTAGTTGAACAAAGTCACAGTGAAGAACAGGTATCCATTGCCTCATATTAATGACTTATTTGATCAGTTACATGGTGCCCGAGTGTTTTCCAAGATTGACTTACGTTCAGGATATCATCATTTGAAGATTCGGGAGCCAGATATCCCGAAGACTGCTTTCAGGACCAGATATGGTCACTATGAGTTTCTTGTTATGTCTTTTGGGGTGACCAATGCCCTAACAACCTTTATGCACTTGATGTACAGTGTGTTCTGGCCTTATCTTGACTCATTCGTCATTGTGTTTATGGACGACATTCTGGTATACTCCCAGAGTCGGGAGGATCATGAGCAGCACCTGAGGACCGCACATTAGACCTTGAGAGAAAAGAAGTTATATGCAAAATTTTCAAAGTACGAGTTTTAGATAGACTTATTGGCATTCTTGGGTCATATAGTATCGAATGATGGGATCCAGGTGGATCCGAAGAAGATTGAAGTAGTGCAGAGTTGGCCCAGACCGTCCTCAACTATAGAGATCCGGAGTTTTCTTTGTTTAGCGGGGTATTACCGTCGATTTATAGAGGGTTTCTCATCTATTGCAGCACCTATGACCTGGCTGACCCAGAAGGGTGGTCCATTCAGGTGGACAGAGGAATGCGAGGAGAGCATTCAGAAGTTTAAGGTAGCTTTGACTACAGCCCCGGTATTGGTATTGCCTATAGGTTCGGGGTCTTATACTATATATTGTGATGCATCGCGGATTGGTCTCGGCGCGATGTTGATGCAAGACGGTAGGGTGGTTGCCTAAGCATCCAGACAACTAAAGGTGCATGAGAAGAACTATCCTGTCCACGACCTTGAGTTAGCTTCTATTGTTCATGCCTTGAAGATTTGGAGGCACTATTTGTACGGTGTCCCTTGTGAGATCTGCACTGATCATCGGAGTTTATTCAAGTAGAAGTATCTTAATTTGCGTTAGGGGAGGTGGTTAGAGCCGCTTAAGGATTATGATATCACCATTCTGTACCATCCCGAGAAGGCCAATGTGGTGGCCGATGCCTTAAGTCGCAGGGCGGAGAGTTTAGGGAGCTTAACATATTTACCAGCAGCAGACAGGCCATTGGCACTGGATATTCAGGTCCTAGCCAACCAGTTTGTTAGATTGTATATTTCTGAGCCGAGTCGAGTTTTGGCTTGTGTGGTCTCTCAGTCCTCTCTTTATGATCGTATCAGGGCGCGTCACTATGATGACCCCCATCTGCTTGTCCTTAAGGACACGGTTCAGCACGGTGATGCTAAGGAGGTCACTATTGGTGATGATGGTGCATTGAGGATGCAGGTCAGGTTATGTGTGCCCAATGTGGATGGATTGTGGGAGTTGATACTTCAGGAGGCTCACAGTTCACGGTACTCTATTCATCCGGGTGCTGTAAAGATGTACCAGGACTTGAGGCAGCATTACTAGTGGAGGACGAGGAATAAAGACATAGTGGAGTATGTTCCCCGGTGCCTAAATTGCCAGCAGGTAAAGTATGAGCATCAGCGGCCGAGTGGATTACTTTAGAAGTCAGAGATTCCGGAGTGGAGGTGGGAGCGGATCACTATAGATTTCATTTTTGGACTCCCACGGACTCAGCGGAAGTTTGATGCAGTTTGGGTGATTGTGGACAGACTGACCAAGTCAGCTCATTTCATTCATGTGATGACTACTTTTTCCTCCGAGCAGCTGGCTCGAGTTTATATCCGCGAGATTTTCAGGCTTTATGGCGTGCCGATATCTATCATCTCTGACCGGGGTATGTAGTTTACATCACAGTTCTAGAGGGTCGTACAGCATGAGTTGGGTACTCGAGTGGAGTTGAGCCCAGCATTTCACCATCAGACGGACGGACAGTCTGAGCGCACTATTCAGATTCTTTAGGATATGCTCCATGCGTGTGTGATGGAGTTTGGAGGTTCTTGGGATAAGTTCTTGCCCCTTGCGGAGTTTGCCTACAATAACAGTTATCAGTCCAGCATTCGTATGGCACCGTATGAGGCTCTGTATGGTAGGCGGTGTCGGTCCCCAGTGGGTTGGTTCGTGCCGGGCGAGGCTTGGTTATTGGGCACATACTTGGTTCACGATGCTTTGGAGAAGGTTAAGGTGATTTAGGATAGCCTTCGCACAGCCCAGTCTAGACAGAAGAGTTATGCGGATCGGGAGGTTCGCGATGTGGCATTCATGGTTGGAGAGCAAGTCTTGCTCCGGGTTTAGCCTATAAAGGGCGTTATGAGGTTTGGAAAGAAGGGCAAGCTGAGCCCAAGGTTCATTGGTCCATTTGAGGTATTGCGGCAAGTTGGGGAGGTTGCTTATGAGCTTGCCTTGCCTCCCAGTCTAGCAAGAGCTCATCTGGTATTCCATGTTTCTATTCTCTAGAAGTATCACGACGATCCATCTCATGTGTTGGATTTTAGCTCAGTCCAGTTGGACAAGGATCTATCTTATGTTGAGGAGCCAGTGGCTATTTTGGATAGGCAGGTTCTAAAGATAAGGTCAAAGAACATTGCCTTAGTAAAGGTTCAGTGGCGGGGTAAGCCGGTTGAGGAGGCGACTTGGGAGACCTAGCAAGATATGCGTAGCCGTTATCCTCATCTTTTCACCACTTCAGGTATGTCTCTATGCTTATTCGAGAACGAACGATTGTTTTAAGAGGGGGAGGATGTAACGACCTGGCTGGTCATTTTGAGAGTAATAGCCTCGATCCCCTATTAACTACTTTCCCCATATCTATTTTCTGCAATTGTGACTTGCCGGGAGGTTTTGTTTTGGTTTTTGGAGTGTTTTGTGACACTTAGTCCATAAATGGGAGCTTAAGTCTTAAAATTTGGAACGTAGTCGGAACAGTGTGAAAACGGCTCCGTAATGGTATTCCGTCGATTTCGTTAGCTTCGTTGGGTGATTTTGGGCTTAGGGGCGTGTCCGGATTGTGTTTTGGAGGTCCGTAGCTCAATTAGGCTTGAAATTGCGAAAGTTGAATTTTTGGAGTTTTGGACCGGCAGTGGAATTTTTTATATCAAGGTCAGTTTCCGATTCCGAAAGTTGGAGTAGGTCTGTAATAATGATTTTGACTTGTGTGCAAAATTTGGGGTCAATTGAATGTGGTTTGGTTGGTTTCGGCATCGGTTGTCGAATCTGGAAGTTTCAAGTTCTTTAAGTTTGAATCAGAGGATAATTCATGATTTTAGCATTGTTTGATATGATTTGAGGGCTCGACTAAGTTCGTATGGTGTTTTAGGATTGGTTAGTATGTTTGGTTGAGGTATCGGAGGCCTCAGGTGATTTTCGGGGTGAGTTTTGAGCTAGTACGGGCTTTTCGGCACTCTAATGTTGTTCTGGGGGTCTTTGGAAGTGCGGACTGCACATTTTGGGATTGCTGAGGCAAAAGGGAAGTACGCACCTCCGGGGAATTGTGCTGACCACACAATTATGTGTGCGGCCGCACTTCGGGCCACAGAGGAGTGTGCGGGCCTCACAATTTTGTGTGCGACCGCACTTAGGAACTCTCAGATTCGCTGATCCGACTTCCGAAGTTTATATCTTTTGATCTATAAGGAATTTTGAGATGATTCAAAAATGAAAGTTGTAACCCTTCGTGTCTAGTTTCCGTAAAGGTAAAGAAATAATCATTTGGATATATATAGAGAAATGCATGGCCAAAATACTTATGCCTGGCAGTGCAGTCACCAAGAGAGTGCGGCCGCACTTGGAATTGTGCGGACCGCACATGGTGAGTTCAAAGAATGTACTATATAACCGAGGCTTAGGTTATTATTTTCTCGGTTTGAGACGAT
Organism: Nicotiana tomentosiformis; assembly: GCF_000390325.3. Lineage (NCBI taxonomy): Eukaryota > Viridiplantae > Streptophyta > Magnoliopsida > Solanales > Solanaceae > Nicotiana > Nicotiana tomentosiformis. Next base: position 19,866,269 of record NC_090816.1, read on the forward strand.
GTTTTGTGGATTTTTCAAGAAATTGATCGGGGAAAGTGATTCTAACTAGGATTTGGTTAATATACATGAATATATCACTGATTTTATCATTTAATTAGTACTTTGAGATGGAAATTTGGGCAAAAATATAGAAAACTCATAAACCACAAATTGAGAATTTGAAGATCGAGTTGTGATCAGAATTGGCGTATTTTGGTATGGTTGGACTCGGGAGTGAATGTGTGTTCATATTTTGTGACTTTTACCCGATTTCGAAATGTGGGCCCGCAGAGGCTTTTTGGTAGTTTTTCTAATTCCTTGCTTTAGCTTTGATTTCATTACCTAGATTAGTTTCTTGCAGCTATATTTATGTTATATAATTGATTTGGCTAGAGTTGGGCCACTCGGAGCCGGATATTCATAGGAAAGGCATTGTGACTGATTGATTGAGCTTGGTTCGAGGTAAGTAGCTTGCCTAACCTTGTGTGAGGGAAATCTCCTTAGGATTTGGTACTGTTTGATATGTGAGCGCCGTGTACGTGAGGTGACGAGTACGTACACAAGCTAATTTTTGTAAAAAAACCCGATTTCTAGCAAGTAATAACCTATTTTTCCGTCTTAATTGAGTCTTATCAACATGTGTAGTATCCTGCTAGACTAAAATAGCATGCCTACTTGCCTTAATTGTTTATCTGAAATCTGTGCAGCATGTTTAGTGGATTTTTTCTATTTTTCTTTGACTTGTACTTAGTCTAATTTGTAAGATTTCGTGTTGTAGTTGTCGAGTTCTATTGTTTGAGCTGCATATTTATTTTGGGACTACGGAACGATATTCCGGTAGATCCCCCTGTTCTTCATATTTACTTTGGAACTACGGAACTATATTCTGGTAGATCCCCATGTTCTGCATATTTACTTTGGGAGTACGGAACGGTATTCCGGTAGATCCTCCTGTTCTGTATATTTATTTTGGGAATACGGAACGGTATTCCGGTATATCCCCCTGCACATTTATGTTTGGAACTACGAGACGGTATCTTGGGAGATCCCCCGTTCTATTTCTGTGTACTGAGTTGTTACCTTCTATGCATTCTTTCTTGTTAAATTTCAGTCTTTATTTTACTACGATATTTCATTCTTGCCTTGCCTTATTATTATATATACTAGTAGGGTCCTGACCTGACCTCGTCACTACTCGACCGAGGTTAGACTTCGTACTTACTGGGTACCGATTGTGGTATACTCATGCTACTCTTCTGCACATATTTTTCGTGTGCAGATCTAGGTGCTCCTTATCAGTCGCACTATTAATGAGCCGGGACAGCTTTGGAGACTTCAAGGTATAACTGCCGCATCCACAGACCTCGAAGTCCCCTTCTACTCTTCCCCATGTCCATTATCTTATGTATTTTTCTTTTGACAGACTCTATATAAAGACACTAGATTTTCCCTTTCTGTAGTTTGTGATTCACGATGTTCCGGGTTTTGGGATTTTCTGTGTATTTTTGAATAGTTGTTTATTGTACATGTCGGGTGGCATGGTACCCAGTTATGTTGTTATTGCTACAGTTAGTTGTTAAATTTATGTTTTCATTTCATTATTCCGCAAATGTTAGGCTTACCTAGTCATAGAGACTAGGTGCCGTCATGACGTCATGCGGAGGGGAAATTGGGTCGTGACAGTTGAGTGCCGGGAAATTCACGTCAATATCTCTGTTGGGTGGCATCCCCGACAAATTTGCAGGAAATACTTCTGGAAATTCACGAACAACTGGCACTGAGTCCATTGAAGGAACATCAGCACTGGGATCGCGAATATAAGCAAAATAGGCTAGACATCCTTTCTCGACCATATGCCGAGCCTTCATATAAGAAATAACCCTGTTGGTAGAATCACCAAGAGTTCCTTTCCACTCTAACCGAGGTAACCCCGGCATGGCTAGGGTCACCATCTTGACATGACAATCCAATATAGCATGATAAGGTGACAACCAATCCATACCCAAGATGACATCAAAATCTACCATATCAAGAAGTAGAAGATCCACACTAGTCTCAAGACTACCAATAGTAATCACACACGAATGATAGACATGGTCTACTACAACAGAGTCTCCTACTGGTGTAGATACACACACAGAAGCACTTAGATAATCACGAAGCACAACCAAATACGAAGCAAAATAGGAGGACACATAGGAATAAGTAGATCCTGGAACAAATAGAACCAAAGCATCTCTATGGCAAACTAGAATAATACCTGTGATCAGGGAATCGGATGACTCGGCCTCAAGCCAAGCTAGAAAAGCATAAAATCGGGGCTGGGCCCTACCACTCTAAACTTCGTCTCTAGGACGACCTTTAACCGGCTGGCCTCCACCTCTAATGGCCTGACCTCTACCTCTAATGGCATGACCTCCACCTCTAGCTGGCTGAGTAGGTGGTGAAGAAACTGGTGCCGGTATGATGGCACGTGAATCCTGCCAAGATCTGTTAATCGATAACCTAGGGCAATACCTCCTGATGTGACCAATGCTCCCACACTCATAACACCCATCCTGATGCTGTTTCTGCTGAAGCTGAAGATGACCCGAACGGGCCGGATAACCGCTGTAGTGACTCTGGAGTGGTGGTGTACTGATAGGAGCTGAATGTGCACTAAATGCTGGCTGCCCAGAGTAAGGAATAATAGGACCGTGACTCCCTGAAGCTGAAGATGACCCAAACGGGCCGGATAACCGCCGTAGTGACTCTGGAGTGGTGGTGTACTGATAGGAGCTGAATGTACGCTAAATGCTGGCTGCCCAGAGTAAGGCATAATAGGACCGTGACTCTCTGAAGCACCGGGAGATACCTGAAGTGCTGAATGAAATGGTCTGGCAGGATGACCCCTACCAAAATTACCCCTTCCTCCAGATGAGGCACCACTGAAACCACCGAACTGACGAGGCCTCTTATCAGACCTCTGCCCTCTCTCCTGTCCAAGAACCATCTCGATACTCCTTGCAACAATAGCAGCTGCCTGAAAGGAAATTTCACTTTCAGTCTCCTTGGCCATCTGAACCATGATAGGGTGAATGAGTCCCTCAATAAACCTCCTCACTCTCTTTCCCTCAGTATGGTGTAAACGGAGAGCATGACGAGCTAAATCCACAAAACGGGATTCATACTGAGTAACAGTCATACTGCCCTACTGTAGACTCTCAAATTGCCTGCGGTAATCCTCTCTCAATGTGATAGGGAGGAACTTATCTGGTCAATGTATAATCTCTCCACCACCTCTTGGCGGAACCAGTCATCTGAAATATAGCAAAATCGACCCATTGGTCTCAACTATACCCATGTTCCGCAGCACCTCATGGCAGTGGTCAAGATAATCCTGTGGGTCCTTAGAAGGTGTAGCACTGAAGTTAACTAAAAAGAGCTTAGTAAACTTATCCAGTCTCAATAAGGCCTCAGAAGACATGGAAGACCTATCATTGGCCTGTGCCGCAACAACTGGCTGAACTACTCCAACTGGCGAGATTGCTGGAGCCTGATTCTGGGGAGTCATCTGCTTCGGAGCAGGAGTACTGGGAGTTTGTGCTCCTCCCCCAACCTGTGAGATGGCTGGTGCCACTGGAAATATACCATTATGGGCCCTACCCTCCATAAGACTTACCAAACGGACTAGAACGTCTTGAAGCACTGGAGTAGCTATGAATCCTTTCGGGACCTGAACGGGTCCAACTGGTACAGTCTGAACTGGAACCTCCTCCTGAAGATCCACCTGAGGTTCTACATCAGGTGCGGCTGCTTGAGATCTAGACTGAGCTCTACCTCTGCCTCAACCTCTAGCACGACCTTGGCCTCGACCTCTACCCCTGGCCATAGTTGCCACCGTGGTCTCTGGTCCCTGTCTGTCGGTAGATGTATTACGTATTTTCGTCATCTGCAAGAGAATAAGAATAGAATGGTTAAATTATCGATGATAGAATAAAAGCGCACAATATGATGAGAAAGAAGTGATATTGTTCCTAAACTTCATAGCCTCTGAAAGATAAGTACAGACGTCTCCGTACCGATCCTTCAGACTCTACTAAGTTTGCTCGTGACTCGTGAGACCTATGTAACCTAGTGCTCTGATACCAACTATCACAACCCAAAATATCCACCTTCGGGACCGTGATGGTACCTAACATTTCACTTGCTAGGCAAGCTAACGTTAGAATATAATTAGCCATTTTAACACAACTTTAAGTTAATTAATAACAATGAAAAAAAATGCGGAAATAAAGTATAAAATAAAGTGAATAATCCATAATAGACGCGATATCTAAATACCATCCCAGAATTTTGAGTCACAAGTGCATGAGCTTCTAGAATAATACAAATAAAGGTCTAAATAAAATTCAAGTTGTCTGAAATATATTACAAAGCTGAGATAAGATAGAAGGAGACTTCAGAACTGCGAACGATGTGCAGTTATACCTCGAGTCTCCACTGGTAGCTGTATCCGAGATAATCTACAGTACGCCGCTGGGATCAACTCCGAAATATGCACAAGAAGTGCAGAGTGTAGTATCAGTATAACCGACCCCACGTACTGGTAAGTGCCGAGCCTAACCTCGACGAAGTAGTGACGAGGCTAAGGCATGTCACTTACATTAACCATTACACAATACTAGTAATAACAACAATAATAGAAATAAATCAGGTAACTTATTTTAACAGTTGAAGCCAACTCAGCAGTCATAACCAATTATTATTTCAATTAATTTTTGTTGCGGTGTGCAACCCGATCCCACAATATCTTTTCAATCAATTCTGTTGCGGCGTGCAACACGCTCCCCCAATATATTTATTTCGATCAATTCTGTTGCGGCGTACAACCCGCTCCTCCAATATATTCATTTCAATCAATTATGTTGTGGCGTGCAACCCACTCCTCCAATATATTCATTTCAATCAATTCTGTTGCGGCGCGCACCCTGCTCCCACAATATATTCATATTCAATTATGTTGCATCATGTAACCCGTTCCTCCAATATATTCACTTTCATTTCTGTTACGGCATGCAACCCGCTCCTTCAATATATTTATTTACCAATTCTTATAAAACAAATTACTCCAATAAATGCAACAATTAATATGAAATTATAAGACAACAAGCATACAATAATTATGATTTATTAGAAATAAGTGATGACAAGTAGTAATTAATTGTGGAAATTAAGGATGTACTAGGCATTTTAATAATTAGTATACTAAACATCAAGTGGCAATCAAGTCACATAAATAAAATAAGCATGTAGCAATTATAGAATGGATTCAAGGCATGATATTGAGCAAAGAGCACGAGAGAAATAATTAATATAGTAATTAATTCATGATCTAAAACGATTTATGAATTTCCAATTAATTATGCAAATAATTAATTTGACGACGTGTAGACGCTCGTCACCCCGCCTATACATCATTCATATGCATTTCACATAACAATTAATTTAATGGTTCTATTCCCTCAAGTCAAGGTTAACCACGACACTTACCTCGCTTTGCAACCATATTCAAGAATCCAATAAACCTTTGTCTCGCGAATCCGAAATCCTCAAATCTAGTCATAAACAATTCAATATACTCAATATAAATCGTAGGAATTAATTTCATATGAATTTACTAATTTTACGGATTAAAATCCAAAATTTATCTAAAACATCATCAGTGGGACCCACATCTCGAATCACGAAAAAATTTACGAAATTCGAACACCCGTTCCAAGACGCGTCCAACCATATAAAAATTATCAAATTCCGATGTCAAATGGACCTTGAAATCTTAAATTTTTATTTTTTGAAAGTTTTACAAAAATTCCAATTTCTCCCATCTAAATCCGAAATAAATGATAAATATAGATTTAGATATATGAAATATAATCACCATATGATAAAGAATACTTAGCCAGTTCGAAAGCGTGAAAACTCCTTCGAAATTACCCCTAAATCGAGTTCTAATTGAGGGTTTGTGAAAAATGGGAAAAATCCCGTTTTGGTTCTGTTTTAAGGTCTTGGAGTCAGGCCTTCTTCACGTTCGCGAAGGGCCTATCGCGTTCACGATGAGTAGCATCCCGAGTGGCTTTCGCGTTCGCGAGTCCTCCTTCGCGTTCACGAAGGCTTCTCCCTCATGGCCTTCGCGTTCGCGAGCCAATGCTCGCGTTCACGTAGAAGAACGACTGACCCTTCCCCCCATGTCCCTAAAGCTTCGCGTTCGCGAGAAGCTGGTCGCGTTCACGAAGGGTAAGGCCCCCATTGATTCGCGTTCGCGACCCAGCTACCACATTCGCAATTAAGAAAATCACCCTGCCCCAGTTTACTCTTTGCGTTCGCGAGAGTACCTTCGCGAACGCGAAGAAGAACACACCAGATATCAGCTGAAGCCAAAAAACCCAGATTTTTCTAAGTTTCAAAACAACCGTAGCCTATCCGAAACTCGCCTGAGCCCTTGGGGCTCCAAGCTAATTATGCACACAAGTCCAAAAACCTCATACGAAATCACTCGCGCGAACAAAACACCAAAATAACGCCTAGAACTATGAATTGGACACCAAATCAAATGAAATTTTTAAGAAAACTTTAAAACTTCTATTTCCACAACTGAACGTCCGAATCACGTCAAATCAACTCCGTTTCTAAGCACATTTGACAGACAAGTCATAAATGACATAACGGACCTATGAAAATTTTCAGAACTCGAATTCTACCCAGATATCAATAAAAGTCAATTTATGGTCAAACTTTGAAATCTTTAAGCCTTTAGGCTTCTAATTTTCGCCAACTGGCGATAATTCAAGCTAGGGACCTCCAAATTAAATTCAGGACATACACCCAAGTCCCAAATCACGATACGGACCTACAGGAACTGTTAAAACACTGATTCGAGTCCGTTTGCTCAAAATGTTGACCAAATTCAATTTAGTTGAGTTTTAAGGCTCTATTTCACAAATTAGTCTATTTTTCATATAAGTAGCCATAAGGCTCATTGCGGAGTGCAACCCAATCCACAGTCCATAAATAGCCATAGAGCTCGTTTCGGCGTGCAACCCGATCCATATACACTCACATAGCTCACAACTCGGCACTCAGGCCATATCTCAGTCATTAACCTCTTCAGCCCTCTCGCGCTTTCAGACATCATACCAATCATCCAAAAGAGATAATAACAAGTGTCAATAAGAAAACAAAAGGAAATGGAGATATGACTCGCAAGTAGCACCGTGACTGAGTTGAAGACAGTAAATAGCAGCTAATTCAACAAGTATTCGACCGCTGCGTGTCCCGATAATGATAACATATGGCCTAAGCATGGTTTCTAACATGAATAATAGTCAAATTTTTAGAAGACAGAGAGAACAGGTATTTGACAAAATTCGGGATTTCATACCCTCATAACCAGATTTAGAAATATTACTTACCTCAAACTACGCAAAATCCTATTTCGAAATGCCTTTGCCCCTCAAATCAATCTCCAAATGTCCCGAATCTAGCCACAAGCAGTACAATATAATTAATATAGGCTAAAGTAATCAATTCCATAAGAAAAAACCGAAATTATAAGCCAAAATCCGAAATGGTCTCAACCTGGCCCCGGGCCCACGCCTAAAAATCCAACAAAAGTCACAAAATACGAAAACCCATACACTCACGAGTCTAACTATACAAGAATTACTCGAATCGGACCTCAAATCAGCTTCCAAAACTCGAAATTATAGCCTATGAAGTTTCTACCATTTTCCCCCAAATTTCCAACTCAAATCCTTAATTAGAAGATGAAAATAGCAATAGATTCATGAAATATAGTCCAATCCGAGTTAGAACCACTTACCCCAACAATCTCCTTGAAGAAATCTTGAAAGATTGCCTCACACCTAGCTCTCCAACTCCCAAAATCGAAATGGGAAATCAACCCTCGAAATCCTATTTTCTGCCTAGTAAACTCGCTTCTGCGAGCCTTCAACTGCACCTGCGGGAAATCCATCGCAGGTGCGAAAATGACTTAAATGGCTGGGACCGCATCCGCGAGCTTTAGGCCGCACCTGCAAGCCTGCTCCTACGGTTCGACTTCCACATCTGCGACCCTTGCCCAGGTCGCCCATACCGCTCATGCGACCATCACTCCGCATATGCGGATGCGCAAGTGCGAATCCCTTCTCGCACCTGCGCTCACAGACCTTCTTGACCAGAAGCGCACCTGCGCTCACAGACCTTCTTGACCAAAAGCGCACCTGCGCCCTTCACTCCGCACGTGCGATCCTACAGCTGCTGTCTCCCCGCCGCAGGTGCGAAACACCAGAAACCAGCAAAGCTTCAGCAATTGCATAAGTCCAATATTTCATCAGCTAAACACCCGAACACACCCGAAGCCCCCGGGATCTTAATCAAACATGCCAACCAGTCCTAAAATACCATAAGAACTTAGTCGGGCCCTCAAAAAACGTCAAAAATGCTAAAAATACGAATCTCCCTCCAATCCAAACTTAATGAACTTCGAAATTTACAAATTTCCATAACCGATGCCGAAACCTATCAAACCACGTCTGGTTGACCTCAAATTTTTCACACAAGTCATATTCAACATTACGGATCTACTCCAACTTTCGGAATTGGAATCCAACTCCGATATTAAAAAGTCAACTCCCTGGTCAAACTTCCCAAAAATTTGACTTTCGCCATTTCAAGCCTAAATTAGCTAGAGACCTCAGATTCATAGTCCGGACATGCTCCTAAGTTCAAAATCACCCAACGGAGCTAACGGAACTGACAAAACTCCATTTCTGAGTCGTCTTCACACAATTTCGACTACGATCAGACTCGTAAGACTTAAGCTTCCATTTTAGGGACAAAGTGTCCCAAAACACTCCGAAACCAAAAACAAGACCTCCCGGCAAGTCACATAAGCAGAAACAGATACGGGGAAATCAATAAATAGGGGATCAGGGCTAATACACTCAAAATGACCGGCCGGGTCATTACATCCCCCCCTCTTAAAATAATCATTCGTCCTCGAATAAGCATAAAGACATACCTGAAGTGGTGAAAAGATGAGGATAATGGCTGCACATATCATGCTCGGTCTCCTAAGTCTCCTCCTCGACCGGCTGACCCCTCCACTGAACCTTCACAGAAGCAATATTCTTCGACCTCAGCTTTCAAACCTTCCTATCTAAGATCGCCACCGACTCCTCAACATAAGATAAATCCTTGTTCAACTGGACTGAGCTGAAATCCAACACGTGAGACGGATCGCCATAATACTTCCGGAGCATAAAAACATGGAATACTAGATGAACTCCTGCTAGACTGGGAGGTAAGGCAAGCTTATAAGCAACCTCCCCAACATGTTGTAATACCTCAAATGGGCCGATAAACCTTGGGCTCAACTTTCCCTTCTTTCCGAACCTCATAACACCCTTCATGGTGACACCCGGAGCAAGACCCGCTCTCCAACCATTAATGCAATATCACGAATCTTCCAATCCACATAACTCTTCTATATGGACTCGACTGCACGTAGTCTATCCTGAATCACCTTAACGTTCTCTTGAGCATTCTGAACCAAGTCTGTACCCAATAATCTAGCCTCGCCCGGCTCGAACCAACTCACCTGAGACCTACACCGCCTACCATACAGAACCCACCTGGTCGCTGATGCTCATACTTCCCTGCTGGTAATTTATTCACCAAGCTACATACTCGACTGTGTCCTTCTTCATTCTCCTCCACTAGTAATGCTGTCTCAAGTCCTCATATATCTTCGCAGCACCCGAATGAATAGAATACCGCGAACTATGAGCCTCTTGGAGAATTAGCTCACGAAACCCATCTACATTGGGCACACATAGCCTACCCTGCATTCTCAATGCACCATCATCCCCAATAATGACATTCTTAGCATCGCCGTGCTGGACCGTGTCCTTAAGGATAAGCAGATGGGGATCATCATACTGACGCTCCCTGATACGATAATAAAGAGAAGACTGAGAGACCACACAAGCCAATACTCGACTCGGCTCAGAAATATCCAATCTAACAAACTGGTTGGCTAAGGCTTGAACATCTAATGCCAATGGCCTCTCTGCTGCTGGAAGATATGCTAAGCTCCCCAAACTCTTCGCCCGGTGACTCAAGGCATCGGCCACCACATTGGCGTTCCCGGGATGGTACAAAATAGTGATATCATGGTCCTTAAGAAGCTCCAACCACCGTCACTGATGCAAGTTAAGATCCTTCTGTTTGAAAAGATGCTGCAAACTCCGATGATTAGTGTAAATCTCACAATGGCCACCCCGTACAAATAATGCCGCCAAATCTTTAAGGCGTGAACAATACCTGCTAACTCAAGGTCGTGGGCATGATAGTTCTTCTCATGGGGCTTCAACTGGCGCGAAGCATAAGCAATCACTCTATCCTCTTGCATCAGAACACACCCAATACTGATCCATGAGGCATCATAATACACTGTGTAAGAACCAGAAGCTGATGGTAGAACTAGAACTATAGCCGTGGTCAAAGCAGTCTTGAGCTTCTGAAAGCTCTCCTCGCACTCCTCCGACCACCTGAAAGGAGCACCCTTCTGGGTCAATTTAGTCAAGGGTGATGCAATAGATGAGAAGCCCTCCACAAAACGACGGTAATAATCAGCCAAACAAAGAAAACGCCTAATCTCCATGGCTGAGGACGGTCTGGGCCAACTCTGAACCGCCTCTATCTTCTTCGGGTCTACCTAAATACCCTCACTGAACACCACGTGTCCCAAGAATGCCACTGAACTGAGCCAAAACTCACACTTGGATAACTTTGCATAAAGCCTCTCCTCCCTCAACCGTTGTACCACAATCCTCAGATGATGGGCATGATCCTCCTAGCTACGAGAGTACACCAGGAGGTCATCAATGAATACAATAACGAATGAGTTAAGATAAGGCTGAAACACACTGTTCATCAGATGCATGAACGTTGTTGGGACATTGGTCAGCCCAAAAGACATCACAAGGAACTCATAATGGCCATATCGGGTCCTGAAAGCTGTCTTAAGAATATCCGAGTCTTAAATCATCAGCTGGTCATACCCTGACCTCAAATTAATCTTGGAGAAAACCATCGCTCCCTGAAGCTGGTCGAAGAAATCATCAATACGCGGCAATGGATACTTGTTCTTGATTGTGACCTTGTTCAACTGCCTATAATCAATGCACATTCTCATAGTACCATCTTTCTTCTTTACAAATAGAACTGGTGCACCCCAAGGTGACAGACTAGGCCGGATAAACCCCTTATCAAGGAGTTCCTGAAGCTGCTCCTTCAATTCCTTTAACTCCGCTAGTGCCATATGATACGGTGGAATAGAAATGGGCTGAATTCCTGGTACCAAATTAATACCGAAATCAATATCCTATCGGGCGGCATGCTTGGCAGGTCTGCAGGAAACACATCCGGGAAATCTTGCACCAGCAGAACAAAATCAATAGCAGGGGTCTCTGCACTAACATCCCTCACAAAGGCCAAATAAGATAGACAACCCTTCTCAACCATCCGATGAGCCTTCAAGTATGAAATCACTCTACTGGGAACATAGTCTATAGAGCCGCTCTACTCAACCCTCAGCAATACTGGCATCGCCAACATCACGGTCTTAGCGTGACAATCTAGAACTGCATGACATGGAGACAACCAATCCATGCCCAAAATCACGTCAAAATCGACCATACCTAAGCAACAAGAGATTCACTCTAGTCTACAGAGTTCCAATAGTCACCCCACATGACCGATATACACAAATCACAATGATAGTATCGCCCACTGGAGTAGATACATAAATAGACAAAACTAGAGACTCACGGGGCATATCCAGATAATGAGCGAAATACGAGGACACATATGAATAAGTGGAACTATGGTCAAATATTATAGAGGCATCTCTATGGAAAACTAAGACAATACATGTAATCACAACATCCAAAGTAATGGTATCTAGTCTAGCAGGAAGAGCATAGAAACGGGCTTGGCCTCCCCCTGATCGGCCTCCACCTCTCGGGCAGCCCTTAGTTGACTAGGCTTTACCTCGAGCTGGCTGAGCGGGTGGTGAAGAAACCGGTGTTGACATCATAGACTAGATCCTCTGCTGAGTTGGACCTCCCACTAGGCGGGAACACTTCCTCCTCATGTGATCAAATTCTCCATACTCATAGTAACTCCCCAATGCTGGTGCTGGGGACTGAAGGGAGCCCCGGGCACCGGGATAACTGGTAGAAGGACCTGGCATAGATGAACCTTGACTCGATAGAGCACGGGACGAACTCTGAGCCGGGAGAGCACTGAGCGATGAATGGCCCTATTGATAACTATGTGTACCATGGCCGGATGATGCACCACGTTGAACTGGGCAAGCCGTCTGAGCATGTCTGAAAGGACGACCTCTACCGTGGTGGACCTGACCCCCAGAAGGAACACCGCTAAATCCACCCTGTCCACGAGGCCTCTTGGACTCCCTCTCGACCCGCTCCTAGCTACGAACCATCTCAATCTGACAAGCAATATCGACAACCTCATCAAAAGTAGCACCAGACACTCTATTTCTAGTCACAAGCAATCGCAGCTGAAAAATGAGGCCATCTATGAACCTCCTGATCCTCTCCCTGACTGTTGGAACCAACCAGATAGAATTACGGGCCAACTCTAAAAATCTCATCTCATACTCTGTGACGGACATATCACCCTGACGAAGCTGCTGGAACTGCCTGCGCAGCTCCTCTCTGCAGGACTGTGGCACGAACTTCTCTAGGAATAGATCGGAGAACTGCTACCATGTAAGGGGTGTTGCACCGACTGGCCTACGCCTTTCGTAAGCCTCCCACCAACTGAAGGCAGCCCCAAAGAACTGAAAAGTAGTGAAGGAGACCACACTGGTCTCTAGAATACCTATTGTACGGAGTATCCTCTAACACTTGTCCAAGAAGCCCTATTCATCATCTCTCTCGACACTGCTCATCATCAGACATGACATGAACTACATAGTCCTGAGCAGCTGCAACCAGCTGGGCTGGTAGTGTCCCCGTTGTCTTGAATCCCTTTACCACCTGCTCTAGTGTGCGGACGGTGGGAGTCTGAGCAACTCCCCCGGCCTGAGAAGTGGCTGCTACGGCCGGAGCAGAGACCGCCTGAGCAAGAGTAGTACACATGGTCAGGATTTGAGCTAAGGCCTCCTGGAGGCCTGGAATCACAATAGGCACATATGGTGCATGGGCCGGTCCCACAGGCTCATCCACAACTGGAGCCTGCTCTTGAACTGGGGAAACTGGTGGATCTGCAAGTGCTGCCCTAGCTACGGTGTGAGCTATACCTCGGCCCCTACCGCGGCCTCTACCATGACCTCGGCCTCTCGCAGCCCTGACTGGTGGTACTGGTGGCTGTCCATCCTGCCCCGTAGTATGCATCCTCACTATCTATGAAAGAATTAGAACAACAGAAATTTAGTTACCAGAATCAAAAGATTCACACGACAAGAATTCAAGAATGTGAAATTTCCTAAGGGTTCGGCAGCCTCTCAAAGATAAGTACAGATGTCTCCGTACCGATCCGCAAGGCTCTACTAAATCTGCACATGACTCGTGAGACCTATGTAATCTAGTCTCTGATACCAATTTGTCACGACCCAAAACCTAACCCAACGTGATGGCGCATATCGTGATACTAGGCAAGCCGACATTTCCAAAACACTTTCAACATTTAACAAAAATGAATTAAAACATTTAAAATAACTGGAGTTTTTCATAAAACGGGGTAAAACCCCAAAGCATAATTGTGGAAAAATAGCCCGACATCGGGTTGTCACTGAGTACATGAGCATCTATACCAGGAATAGTCTAATACAACATCTAAGGAATAAGAACTGAAATGTGAACAAGATAATGAAGGAGAGCCAAGGCCTATGAACGCCATGCAGCTACCTCAATAGTCTCTAGAATCAGCTTCTCAAATATCAACAGCCGCTACGACCGGGAACACCTGGATCTACACACGAGGTGTAGGGTGTAGCATGAATACAACCAACTCAGTAAGTAACAAAAATAAATAAGGAATTGAGAAGGTGGTGACGAGCTATACAAATACAGTTCATTTTCAATAATTCCAGCAAAGAATAGACATGCTTTCAAATCCGGCAGTTTAAGTCAAATTAGTTTTATACAGTTAAAGTGCAGGAAATACGGATATAAAATCTTTTAGAATTTCACAACAATGACAGATAGCAATTAAGTGCATCAACAAATGAAAAACAAGTACAGCCTCTCAGAGCAACAATCACTCAACTCGTCACAACAACTCAATCACTCGGCTCTCAGCCCTCAGTACTCACACTCAATAGGTACCTGCGCTCACTGGGGTGTGCAGACTCCGGGGGGCTCCTTTCAGCCCAAGCGCTATATCGTTGCGGCGTGCAGTCCGACCCAATCATATTAGTAGCCATAAGGCTCGTTGCGGCGTGCAACCCGATCCACAAGCCATAAATAGCCAAAAGGCTCGTTTCGGCATGCAACCCGATCCATATACCCTCACATAGCTCACAGCTCGACACTCAGGCCCTATCTCAGTCACTAATCTCTGTAGCCCTCTCGGGCTTTCAGAAATCATACCAATCAGCCAAAAGAGATAATAACAAGTGTCAACAAGAAAACAAAAGAAAACGGAGATATGACTCGCAAGTAGCACTATGACTGAGTTCAAGACAGCAAATAGCAGTTAATTCAACAAGTATTCGACCGCTGCGGATCCCGATAGTGATAACATATGGCCTAAACATGGTTCCTAACATGAATGACAGCCAAATTTCTAGAAGAAAAAGAGAACAGGTAATTGACAATAAGCTATTCGACTTTACAGTCTCATGGGACGGACGAAGTCACAATCCCTCCCAATTCCCCACGGTGCACGCCCACACGCCCGTCACCTAGCATGTGCGTCACCTCCAAAATAATCACATCATACCAAAATCTGGGGTTTCATACCCTCAGGACCAGATTTAGAACTATTACTTACCTCAAACCATGCAAAATCCTATTCCGAAATGTCCTTGCCCCTCGAATCAATATCCAAACGCCCCGAATCTAGCCACAAGTAGTACGGTATAATTAATATAGGCTAAAGGAATCAATTCCACAAGAGAAACACGAAATTATAAGCCAAAATCTGAAATGGGATCAACCCGGCCCTGGGCCCACGCCTCAAAATCCGACAAAAGTCATAAAATACGAACACCCATTCACTCACGAGCCTAACCATGAAAGAATTACTCGAATCCGACCTCAAATCACCTTCTAAAACTCGAAATTATAGCCTATGAAGTTTCTACCATTTTCCCCCAAATTTCCAACTCAAATCCCTAGTTAGAAGATGAAAATAACAATAGATTCATAAAATATAGTCCAATCTGAGTTAGAACCACTTACCCTAACAATCTCCTTGAAGAAATCTCGAAACATTGCCTCACACCGAGCTCTCCAACTCCTAAAATAGAAATGGGAAATCAACCCTTGAAATCCTATTTTCTGCCCAGTAAACTCGTTTTTGTGAGCCTTCAACTGCACCTGCGGGAAATCCATCGCAGGTGCAAAAATGACTTAAATGGTTGTGACTGCATTTGTGAGCTTTGGGCCGCACCTGCAAGCCCTCTCCTGCGGTTTGACTTCCGCATTTGCGACCCCTTCCCAGGCAGCCCATACCGCTCCTGCGACCATCACTCCGCATCTACGAATGCGCAGACGTAAATCCCTTCTTGCACCTGTGCTCACAGACCTTCTTGACCAAAAGCACACCTACGCCCTTCACTCCGCACGTGCGATCCCGCAGCTGTGGTCTCCCCATTGCAGGTGCGAAACACCAGAAACCAGCAAAGCTTCAACAATTGCATAAGTCCAATATTTCATCCGCTAAGCACCCGAACACAACCCAGGCCCCCGGGACCTCAACCAAATGTACCAACCAGTCCTAAAACACCATACAAACTCAGTCGAGCCCTCAAAACATGTCACATATGCTAAAAACATGATTCGCTCTCCAATCCAAACTTAATGAACTTCGAAAGTTTCAAATTTCCACAACCGATGCCGAAACCTATCATACCACACCCGATTGACCTCAAACTTTCAGAATCAAATTACGACCCCGATATCAAAAAGTCAACCCCTGGTGAAACTTACCAAAAATTTGACTTTCGCCATTTCAAGCTTAAATTAGCTACAGACCTCACATTCACAGTCCGGACATGCTTCTAAGTCCAAACTCACCCAACGGAGCTAACGAAATCGACGGAACTCCATTCCGGAGTCGTCTTCATACAATTCCGACTACAGTCAAACTCCTAAGTTTTAAGCTTCCGTTTTAGGGACTAAGTACCCCAAAGCACTCTGAAACTAAAAACAAGACCTCCCAGCAAGTCACATAAGCAGAAATAGATACGGGAAAAGCAGTAAATAGGGGATCGGGGCTAATACACTCAAAACGATCGGCCGGGTCGTTACAGTTCTGATAAATAAAATGGACAGAACTTTAAACCCGTGAACAACACGTCATTTTGAACACCCTAAACCATTGGATTGCCTCATTCAAGTGTGTTAAGGCTGTTTAGAATATAATATATAGCCATATAAAGTAATATTTAACTTATATATGTAGTTTAATTTTTGGTGAAGGCTGTTGCGCTTGAACACCCTTGGCATAAGATGGCTACGCCACTGTACATAAACATTTATTTAGAAAACAATTTGGTCAGTGCAAAACACCACTTTAATTTATGCTCGCTAGTCAAATATAGTGTAGTATAATATCGTATCCATAGGGATTGGAGTTAAACAATATTTTTATAGTTTCTAGCTTGATTGTTATCCAGGAGAATCAACAATCGAGATTTATATGATTAATAACTAAAATTAACTAAGAATCTAAAGCTATTCACTAATGACTATCGAACCAAGGAATAAGCAAAGAAGGTTATCAACGGGAGAAGATAGGCATAGGTGCAAGATAATTATTCGGGATCTAACTCTAGATAATTCTCTTCTAATATTCAAGTGAGTCTCTCAAATTCACTCAATTATTAGTTCAAACGTTCAGCAAAAACTCCTCTCTCGATTAAGTTTTAACATCACAAGATGAACCAATTTAAGCACGTGAAGATATGCAAGAATGCGTAGTGGATTGGTCTTTAGGAGAACCTCTCTCGATTATCCTCCTAATAGGTTTAATCAATGATTCAACTAGCCTTTTTTGATTACATTAACAAGTGAATATAGATGCAACAGTTAAATCATCCAAAACGCTTCAATACATAAAACTAGAATTATAATCCATAAACAAATCTCAATACACCAAATCCATCAAACCCTAAAGAGAATTACTACATAGATGTGGGACAATTCATCACAAATGTGTTTAAAGTAAAGAAAAACATAAAACAATCCAAACTCGGGTCTTGAGTAAGGATTGAATGATGAACTCCTTGTGGTTTTGCTTCTCCAACTCATCCTTAGCCTCCTTAGGTCGAATATGTGTCAAAAGTCCCAAAATTAACATTTTTCCATGTATTTATGCCAAGTAGGGTAGGGGCCAAATGAAATCACCTTTCCCTACGCGAAATAGGACAATTACTCTACAAAATTTGTACAGGCGCGCTGCATGGGGTGATGCGCCATGCGGTGCATTAGTGGAGAAATTTAGAGAGTTGAAATCTATCAGGCAGCATAGAAATGCGCAAGCGCGGTGCCTGACGCGCCGCCCCACGCACCGTGATTGTGGGCTTTTCTCAGAGTACGGAATTTTCCTTGTTTTTTGATATCCAGATGTGGTTTTTGACCCCACGAATGCAATCCCGGCTTAATCCCCTAGGCTTTTTACTTAGACTTCAAAGCTCCAAATCACTCGAATTCATTCCATACATCTACATTGCTTGGAATCACTCCTACAAGGCATAAAATACTCAATTAGTACAAAACACTAGCGATTAAAGCTCAAACACAATAAAAGTGCAGTAAATTAGAGTGCAATAAGCAACTAAAACACGAGATTGTAGCCTATCATCAATATCCCACACTTAAATCATTGATCTTCCTCGAGCAATTGTCACGACCCAAAATTCCCACATCCGGGACCGTGATGGCGCCTAACATTTCACTTGCTAGGCAAGCCAATGTTAGAATAATATTAGCCATTATTTTAAAAAAATTTAAATTAAACGGAAGTCAATTACTAAAATAAAGTGCGGAAGACCATAACTACCGAATCATCAAAATACATCCCTGAATCTGGTGTCACAAATGCACGAGCTACTAGAATAATACAAATAAGGGTCTGAATAAAATAAAGTTGTTTGAAAGAAAGCACACAACTAAAATAAAGAAGAAGGGGACTTCAGAACTGCGGACGCTGTGCAGTTATACCTCAAGTCTCCTCTGGGTAGCTGAAATTCGAGCAAGTCTATGGTACGCCGCTGGGACCAACTCCAAAATCTGCACAAGAAGTGCAGAGTGTAGTATGAGTACAACCGACCCCATATACTCTGTAAGTGCTGAGCCTAACCCTGACGAAGTAGTGATGAGGCTAAGGCAGGTCACTTACATTAACCTTTACGCAATAATAGTAATAACAATAATAATAGAATAAAACAGGTAACTCATTTCAACAGTTGAAGCCAACTCGACAGTCATAACCAATTATTATTTCAATCAATTTTCCATTGCGGCGTGCAACCCACTCCAACAATATAATTCTTCAATAAATTTCCGTTGCAGCATGCAACCGCTCCAACAATATAAACTTAAAATATAATCTGTTGTGGCGTGCAACCCGATCCCCCAATATATTCCTTTTCATTTCCGTTGCGGCATGCAACCCGCTCCAACAATATAATTTCTCGGCCTTACACGATCGCGTACTGCCTTGTGCAATTGCGTAGCACAAATGGCGTGCTCAGTTTCTGCCTTCATTCCTTCTACGCGAACGCGATCAACTCTACGCGTTCGCGGTGCACTGGGAGTTAACCTTTTGCGATCGCGTGCCTATCTTCGTGAACGCGAAGGGTAAAAATCACTGCTCATAATTTCCTCTTCGCAATCGCAGAAATGGCTTAGCGATCTCGAAGCACCATGCACCAGATGACAGCCGAAGCTCAAAAACCAGATTTTTCCAAAGTTCAAAATGTACGTAGGATATCCGAAACTCACCGGAGCCCTCGGGGCTCTAAACCGTACATGCACACAAGTCCAAAAATATTATATGATCTTGATCGCCCGATCAAAACTCCAAAATAATGCCTACAACTATGAATCGGACTCCAAATCAAATGAAATTTGTAAGAAGACCTTAGAATTTCTATTTTAACAACCGGACGTCCGAATCACGTCAAACCAGCTCCGTTTCTCACAAAATTTTGCAGACAAGTCATAAATATAGTAATGGAGCTATACC
Source organism: Nicotiana tomentosiformis (assembly GCF_000390325.3). NCBI lineage: Eukaryota > Viridiplantae > Streptophyta > Magnoliopsida > Solanales > Solanaceae > Nicotiana > Nicotiana tomentosiformis. The sequence goes on from NC_090816.1 coordinate 19,885,739, forward strand.
GGGTTCCGAAACCAAAATACGAACCCGATATTAACAAAATCAAACATTAGTCAAATCTCTTAAGTCATTAAACCTTTAAACTTAAAAATTTCGACAACATGCGAAAACGCGAGCTAGGGACCTCCGAATTCGATTCCAGGCATATGCCCAAGTACCAAATCACGATACGGACCTACCAAAACTTTCAAAATACTGATCCGGGTCCGTTTGCTCAAAGCGTTGACCAAAGTCAACCCAATTGAGTTTTAAAGCTCTATTTCACATTTTAATCAATTTTTAACATAACAACTTTCTGGAAACAAATTTACGGACTGTGCACGCAAGTCAAGGAAAGATGAATGGTGCTATTTGATGTCTTAGAACACAGGAATAATTATTAAATTTAAAGATGACATTTTGGTTCATCACATTCTCCACATCTAAAATAATTGTTCGTCCTCGAACAGAATTAGAAAAGTACCTGAGCTGGTGAAAAGGTGTGGATATTTGCTCTGCATGTCCGACTCGGACTCCCAGGTAGCTGTCTTAATTAATTGACCTCTTCATTGCACCCAAACTGAAGGATAACTCTTAGACCTCAACTGTCGGACCTGCCTGGCTAGAATAGCTACCGGCTCCTCTTCATAAGTCAAATCTTTGTCGAATTGGACTGAGCTGAAATCTAATACATGGGACGGATCACCATGATATTTTTGGAGCATAGACACATGGAACACCAGATGAACCGCTGATAAACTAGGTGATAATGCAAGCTTGTAGGCTACTTCGCCCACCCTTTTAAGAATTTCAAAGGGCCCAATATACCTAGGGCTTAACTTGCAAAACTCTTTCTCCGGTTATGAATGCAACATCACGAACCTTACGGTCAGCATAACGCTTTTGCCTATACTGAGTTATGCGAAGTCGATCCTGAATAATCTTGACCTTATCCAAGGCATCCTGTACCAAATCGGTACCCAACAACTGAGCCTCTCCTGGTTCAAAACAGCCAATAGGCGAACGACATCGTTTCCTGTATAATGCTTCATATGGAGCCATCTGAATGCTCGACTAATAGCTGTTATTATATGCAAACTCTGCTAGTGGCAAGAACTGATCCCAAAAACCTCCAAATCTATAACACAAGCGCGAAGCATATCTTCCAATAATTGAATAGTGCGCTCTGACTGTCCGTCTTTCTGTGGATAAAATGTTGTACTCAACTCAACCCGTGTGCCTAACTCACATTGTATAGCCCTTTAGAAGTGTGAAGTGAACTGCGTACCTCGATCAGAAATGATAGACACGGGCACACCATGAAGGCGGACATTCTCACGAATGTAAATTTCAGCTAACCGCTCTGAAGAATAGGTAACTGCCACTGGAATGAAATGTGCTGACTTGGTCAACCTGTCCACAATGACCCAAACTGCTTCAAACTTATTCTAAGTTCGTGGAAGCCCAACAACAAAATCCATAGTGATACGCTCCCACTTCCACTCGGGAATTTCTAACTTTTGAAGCAAACCACCAGGTCTCTGATGCTCGTACTTGACTTGTTGACAATTTAGACACCGAGCTACATATGCAACTATATCCTTCTTCATTCTCCTCCACCAATAATATTTCCATAAATCTTGATACATTTTGGCGACACCTGGATGAATAGAATACTTGGAACTGTGTGCCTCTTTAAGAATTAATTCACGAAGCCCATCCACATTAGGCACACAAATACGACCCTGCATCCGTAGACCTCCATCTTCCCCTACAGCCACCTGCTTGGCATCACCGTGCCGCACCGTGTCCTTAAGGACAAGCAAATAAAGATCATCATATTGCTGCTCTATGATGCGCACATATAAAGAAGACCGAGCGGTTGTGCAAGATAGAACTCGACTGGGCTCTGAAACATCTAACCTCACAAACTGATTAGCCAAAGTCTGAACATCTGCAGCTAACGGTCTCTCACCAACCAAAATATACGCAAGACTGCCCATACTCACAGCCTTTCTACTCAAAGCATCAGCCACCACATTAGCCTTTTCGGGGCGATACAAAATAGTGATATCATAATCTTTCAACAACTCCAACCATCTTTTCTGCCTCAAATTAAGATCTTTTTGCCAGAACAGATATTGTAGGCTACGATGATCAATGAATACCTCACATAAGACACCGTAAAGGTAATGCCTCCAAATCTTCAGTGCATGAACAATGGCTGCCAATTCTAAGTCGTGAACAGGATAATTCTTCTCGTGAACTTTCAACTGCCGTGACGCATATGCAATCACTCTGCCATCTTGCATCAATACTACACCAAGTCCAACGCGAGATGCATCATAATACACCGTATATGATCCTAAACCTGTGGGTAATACCAACACTGGTGCCGTAGTCAAGGCAATCTTAAGCTTCTGAAATCTCAACTCACACTCGTCTGACCATCCGAATGGAACACCTTTTTGAGTCGGTCTGGTCAATGGGCTTGCTATAGATGAAAACCCTTCCAGAAACCGGCGATAATAACTTGCCAAAACCAGGAAACTCCGTATTTCCGTAACTGAAGTAGGTCTAGGCCAATTATGAACTTCCTCAATTTTCTTAGCATCAACTTTTATGGCTTCTGCCGATACAACATGCCCCAAAAAGGCAACTGAGTCTAACCAAAATTCACATTTTGAAATTTTGGCATATAACTTATTATTTTCCAAATTCTAAAGCACACTCCGAAGATGCTGCTCATGCTCCTCTCGAGTACTGCAGTAAATCAAGATATCATCAATGAATACAACTACAAAAGAATCCAAATAGGGCTTGAACACCCAATTCATCAAATCCATAAATGTTGCTGGGGCATTTGTCATCCCAAATGTCATCACTAGGAATTCGTAATGCCCATACCAAGTCCGAAAAACTGTCTTAGGGACATCATATGCCCTAATATTCAACTGATGGTAACCAGACCTCAAGTCGATCTTTGAAAACACCGTGGCACCCTGAAGCTGATCGAATAAGTCATCAATTCTTGGCAGCGGATACTTGTTCTTGATAGTAGCTTTGTTCAACTGCCGATAATCTATACACATCCGCATTGAGCCATCTTTCTTCTTTACAAATAGTACGGGTGCACCCCAGGGTGAGACACTGGGTCTAATGAATCCCTGATCAAGCAAGTCTTGTAATTACTCCTTCAATTCTTTCAACTCCGGCGGGGCCATACGGTATGGTGGGATAGAAATGGGTTAGGTGCCCGGAGCCAAATCAATACAGAAATTAATATCTCTGTCGGGTGGCATCCCCAGTAAATCTACAGGAAATATATCTGGAAACTCACGGATAACTGGGACTGAATCCATAGAAGGAATATCTGCATTGGGATCGCGAATATAAGCCAAATAAGCTAGACACCCCTTCTCGACTATACGCTGAGCTTTTACAAAAGAGATAACCTTACTGATAGAATGGCCAGGAGTCCCTTTCCACTCTATTCGAGGTAACCCTGGCATGGCTAGGGTCACCGTTTTGGCGTGAAAATCCAATATAGCATGATAAGGTGAGAGCCAATTCCTACCCAAGATGACATCAAAGTCTACCATATCAAGAAGTAGAAGATCCACACTAGTCACAAGACTCTCAATAGTAATCACACACGAGCGATAGACATGATCTACCATGATAGTATCTCCCACCGGAGTGGACACACACACAGGAGAACTCAGAGAATCACGAGGCATCACCACCGTAGTGGACACACACATAGGAATAAGTAGATCCTGGATCAAATAGAACTGAAGCATCTCTATGGAAAACTGGAACAATACTTGTAATCACAACATCAGATGATTCGGCCTCAAGCATTGCTGGAAAAGCATAAAATCGGGGCTGGGCCCTACCACTCTGTACTACGTCTCTGGGACGGCCTCTAACTGGTTGGCCTACACCTCTAACGGCCTGACCTCCACCTCTAGCTGCCTGACCTCTACCTCTAACTGGCTGAGCAGGCAGTGAAACAACCGGTGCCGATATGATGGCACAAGAATCCTGCCGAGATCTATTACTCGACAACCTAGGGAAATACCTCCTGATATGACCAATGTTCCCACACTCATAACACCCATCCTACTGCCGTGGCTGCTGAAGCTGAAGCTGACCCGAACGGGTCGGATAACCGTTGTAGTGACTCTGAAGGGGTGGTGCATTAATAGGAGCTGAATGTGCACTAAATGTTGGTTGCCCAAAGTAAGGCATAATAGGACCGTGACTCCCTGAAGCACTGTGAGCTGCCTAAAGTGTTGAATGAAACGGCATGGGAGGATGACCCCTACCAAAATTACCCCTGCCTCAAGACGAGGCACCACTGAACCCACCGAACTGACGAGGCCTCTTGTTAGACCCCTGCCCTCTCTCCTGTGCAAGAACTATCTCGATCCTCCTCACAACATTAGCAACCACCTGAAAGGAAATCTCACTTCATGTCTCCTCTACCATCTAAAGTCTGATAGGGTGAGTAAGTCCCTCAATAAACCTCCTGACTCTCTCTCCCTTAGTAGGAAATAAAAGGAGAGCATGACGGGCTAGATCCACAAAACGGGTCTCGTACTGAGTAACAGTCATTCTGCCCTGCTGTAAAATCGACCCCATTGGTCTCAACTATACCCATGTTCCGCAATACCTCATGGTAACGGTCAAGGTAATCTAGTGGGTCCTCAGAAGGTGTACCACTGAAGTGAACTGGAAAGAGCTTAGTAAACTTGTCCAGTCTCAATAAGGCCTTAGAAGACATGGCAAGGCCTATCACTGGCCTGTGTGGCAACAACTGGCTAAACTACCCCAACTGGCGGGGCTGCTGGAGCCTGATACTGGGGAGTCATCTGCTCCAGAGCTAGAGTAGTGGGAGTTTGGGCTCCTCCCCCAGCCTATGAGATGGCTGGTGCCATTGGAAATGTACCATTCTAGGTCACACCCTCCATTAGTCTCACCAAACGGACTAAAGCGTCCTGAAGTACTGGAGTAGCTATGAATCCTTCCGGAACCTGAACTGGTCCAACCGGTACAGTCTGAACTGGAACCTCCTCCTGAAGATCCACCTGAGGTTCTGCAACAGGTGCTGCCGCTCGAGCTCTAGACTGAGCTCTACCTCTGCCTCGGCCTCTAGCACGACCTCGGCCTCGACCTCTAACCCTGGTCATAGTTGCCACAGGGGGCTCTAGTCCCTATTCGTCGGTAGATGTATTACGTGTTCTCACCATCTACGAGAGAATAAGAATAGAATGGTTCAATCATCCCTTATAGAATAAAATCGCATGACAGAATAAGAAAGAAGTGATGTTGTTCCTAAAATTTATAGCCTCTGAAAGATAAGTACAGTCGTCTCCGTACCGATCCTTCAGATTCTACTAAGCTTACTCGTCACTCTTGAGACCTAGGTAACCTAGTGCTCTGATACCAACTTGTCACGACCCGAAATTCCCACCTTCGGGACCGTGATGGTGCCTAACATTTCACTTTCTAGGAAAGCCAACGTTAGAATAATATTAGCCATTTTTTTAAAATAATTTAAATTAAACGGAAGTCAATTACTAAAATAAAGTGTGGAAGACCATAACTATCGAATCATCAAAATACATCCCTGAATCTGGTGTCACAAGTGTACGAGCTACTAGAATAATACAAACAAGGGTCTGAATAAAATAAAGTTGTCTGAAAGAAAGCACACAGCTAAAATAAAGGAGAGGGGGACTTCAGAACTACGGACGATGTGCAGTTATACCTCAAGTCTCCTCTGGGTAGCTGAAATTCGAGCAAGTCTATGGTATGCCGCTGGGACCAACTCCAAAATCTGCACAAGAAGTGCAGAGTGTAGTATGAGTACAACCGACCCCATGTACTCTGTAAGTGCTAGCCTAACCTCGACGAAGTAGTGATGAGGCTAAGGCAGGTCACTTACATTAACCTTTACGCAATAATAGTAATAACATTAATAATAGAATAAAACAGGTAACTCATTTCAACAGTTGAAGCCAACTCGACAGTCATAACCAATTATTATTTCAATCAATTTCCATTGCGGAATTCAACCCGCTCCAACAATATAATTCTTCAATAAATTTTCTTTGCAGCATGCAACCTCTCCAAAACTCTTTTGCCTAGACTGAGTTGTGCGAAGTCGATCCTGAATAATCTTGACCTTATCCAAGGCATCCTGTACCAAATCGGTACCCAATAACTGAGCCTCTCCTGGTTCAAAACAGCCAATGGGCGAACGACATCGTTTCCTGTATAATGCTTCATATGGAGCCATCTGAATGCTCGACTAATAGCTGTTATTATATGCAAACTCCGCTAGTGGCAAGAACTGATCCCAAAAACCTCCAAAGTCTATAACACAAGCGCGAAGCATATCTTCCAATAATTGAATAGTGCGCTCTCACTGTCCGTCTTTCTGTGGATAAAATGTTAAACTCAACTCAACCCGCGTGCCTAACTCACGTTGTACAGCCCTCTAGAAGTGTGAAGTGAACTGCGTACCTCGATCAGAAATGATAGACACGGGCACACCGTGAAGGCGGACATTCTCACGAATGTAAATTTCAGCTAACCGCTCTGAAGAATAGGTAACTGCCACTGGAATGAAATGTGCTGACTTGGTCAACCTGTCCACAATGACCCAAACTGCTTCGAACTTTCTCTAAGTCCGTGGAAGCCCAACAACAAAATCCATAGTGATACGCTCCCACTTCTACTCGGGAATTTCTAACTTTTGAAGCAAACCACCAGGTCTCTGATGCTCGTACTTGACTTGTTGACAATTTAGACACCGAGCTGCTTATGCAACTATATCCTTCTTCATTCTCCTCCACCAATAATATTTCCATAAATCATGATACATTTTGGCGACACCTGGATGAATAGAATACTTGGAACTGTGTGCCTCTTTAAGAATTAATTCACGAAGCCCATCCACATTAGGCACACAAATATGACCCTGCATCCGTAGACCTCCATCTTCCCCCACAGCCACCTGCTTGGCATCACCGTGCCGCACCGTGTCCTTAAGGACAAGCAAATAAATATCATCATATTGCCGCTCTATGATGCGCACATATAAAGAAGACCGAGCGGTTGTGCAAGATAGAACTCGACTGGGCTCTGAAATATCTAACCTCACAAACTGATTAGCCAAAGTCTGAACATCTGCAGCTAACGGTCTCTCACCAACCAAAATATACGCAAGACTGCCCATACTCACAGCCTTTCTACTCAAAGCATCGGCCACCACATTAGCCTTTTCGGGGCGATACAAAATAGTGATATCATAATCTTTCAACAACTCCAACCATCTTTTCTACCTCAAATTGAGATCTTTTTGCCTGAACAGATATTGTAGGCTACGATGATCAATGAATACCTCACATAAGACACCGTAAAGGTAATGCCTCCAAATCTTCAGTGCATGAACAATGGCTGCCAATTCTAAGTCTTGAACAGGATAATTCTTCTCGTGAACTTTCAACTGCCGTGACGCATATGCAATCACTCTGCCATCTTGCATCAATACTACACCAAGTCCAACGCGAGATGCATCACAATACACCGTATATGATCCTAAACCTGTGGGTAATACCAACACTGGTGCCGTAGTCAAGGCAGTCTTAAGCTTCTGACATCTCAACTCACACTCGTCTGACCATCCGAATGGAACACCTTTTTGAGTCGGTCTGGTCAATGGGCTTGCTATAGATGAAAACCCTTCCATAAACCGGCGATAATAACTTGCCAAAACCAGGAAACTCCGTATTTCCGTAACTGAATAGGTCTAGGCCAATTATGAACTTCCTCAATCTTCTTAGGATCACCTTTTATGGATTCTGCCGATACAACATGCCCCAAAAAGGCAACTGAGTCTAACCAAAATTCACATTTTGAAAATTTGGCATATAACTTATTATTTTCCAAATTCTGAAGCACACTCCGAAGATGCTGCTCATGCTCCTCTCGACTACTGCAGTAAATCAAGATATCATCAATGAATACAACTACAAAAGAATCCAAATAGGGCTTGAACACCCAATTCATCAAATCCATAAATATTGCTGGGGCATTTGTCATCCCAAATGTCATCACTAGGAATTCGTAATGCCCATACCAAGTCCGAAAAACTGTCTTAGGGACATCATATGCCCTAATATTCAACTGATGGTAACCAGACCTCAAGTCGATCTTTGAAAACACCGTGGCACCCTGAAGCTGATCGAATAAGTCATCAATTCTTGGCAGCGGATACTTGTTCTTGATAGTAGCCTTGTTCAACTGCCGATAATCTATACACATCCGCATTGGGCCATCTTTCTTCTTTACAAATAGTACGGGTGCACCCCAGGGCGAGACACTGTGTCTAATGAATCCCTAATCAAGCAAGTCTTGTAATTACTCCTTCAATTCTTTCAACTCCGGCGGGGCCATACGGTATGGTGGGATAGAAATGGGTTAGGTGACAGGAGCCAAATCAATACAGAAATTAATATCTCTGTCGGGTGGCATCCCTGGCAAATCTACAGGAAATATATCTGGAAACTCACGGATAACTGGGACTGAATCCATAGAAGGAATATCTGCATTGGGATCGCGAATATAATCCAAATAAGCTAGACACCCCTTCTCGACTATACGCTGAGCTTTTACAAAAGAGATAACCTTACTGATAGAATGGCCAGGAGTCCCTTTCCACTCTATTCGAGGTAACCCTGGCATGGCTAGGGTCACCGTTTTGGCGTGAAAATCCAATATAGCATGATAAGGTGAGAGCCAATCCCTACCCAAGATAACATCAAAATTTACCATATCAAGAAGTAGAAGATCCACACTAGTCACAAGACTCTTAATAGTAATCACACACGAGCGATAGACATGATCTACCATGATAGTATCTCCCACCGGAGTGGACACACACACAGGAGCACTCAGAGAATCACGAGGCATCACCACCGTAGTGGACACACACATAGGAATAAGTAGATCCTGGATCAAATAGAACTGAAGCATCTCTATGGAAAACTGGAACAATAATTGAAATCACAGCATCAGATGATTCGGCCTCAAGCATTGCTGGAAAAGCATAAAATCGGGGCTGGGCCCCACTACTCTGAACTACGTCTCTGGGACGGCCTCTAACTGGTTGGCCTACACCTCTAACGGCCTGACCTCCACCTCTAGCTGCCTGACCTCTACCTCTAACTGGCTGAGCAGGCAGTGAAACAACCGGTGCCGGTATGATGGCACAAGAATCCTGCCGAGATCTATTACTCGACAACCTAGGGAAATACCTCCTGATGTGACCAATGTTCCCACACTCATAACACCCATCCTACTGCCGTGGCTGCTGAAGCAGAAGCAGACCCGAACGGGCCAGATAACTATTGTAGTGACTCTGAAGGGGTGGTGCATTAATAGGAGCTGAATGTGCACTAAATGTTGGTTTCCCAAAGTAAGGCATAATAGGACCGTGACTCCCTGAAGCACTGTGAGATGCCTAAAGTGTTGAATGAAACGGCATGGGAGGATGACCCCTACCAAAATTACCCCTGCCTCAAGACGAGGCACCACTGAACCCACCGAACTGACGAGGCCTCTTGTTAGACCCCTGCCCTCTCTCATGTGCAAGAACTATCTCGATCCTCCTCGCAACATTAGCAACCACCTGAAAGGAAATCTCACTTCCTGTCTCCTCTGCCATCTAAAGTCTGATAGTGTGAGTAAGTCCCTCAATAAACCTCCTGACTCTCTCTCCCTTAGTAGGAAATAAAAGGAGAGCATGACGGGCTAGATCCACAAAACGGGTCTCGTACTGAGTAACAGTCATTCTGCCCTGCTGTAAAATTGACCCCATTGGTCTCAACTATACCCATGTTCCGCAATACCTCATGGTAATGGTCAAGGTAATCTAGTGGGTCCTCAGAAGGTGTACCACTGAAGTGAACTGGAAAGAGCTTAGTAAACTTGTCTAGTCTCAATAAGGCCTTAGAAGACATGGCAAGGCCTATCACTGGCCTGTGTGGCAACAACTGGCTAAACTACCCCAACTGGCGGGGTTTCTGGAGCCTGATACTGGGGAGCCATCTGCTCCAGAGCTAGAGTAGTGGGAGTTTGGGCTCCTCCCCCAGCCTATGAGATGGCTGGTGCCACTGGAAATGTACCATTCTAGGTCACACCCTCCATTAGTCTCACCAAACGGACTAAAGCGTCCTGAAGTACTGGAGTAGCTATGAATCCTTCCGGAACCTGAACTGGTCCAACCGGTACAGTCTGAACTGGAACCTCCTCCTGAAGATCCACCTGAGGTTCTACAATAGGTGCTGCCGCTCGAGCTCTAGACTGAGCTCTACCTCTGCCTCGGCCTCTAGCATGACCTCGGCCTCGACCTCTAACCCTGGTCATAGTTGCCACATGGGGCTCTAGTCCATGTCCGTCAGTAGATATATTACGTGTTCTCACCATCTACGAGAGAATAAGAATAGAATGGTTCAATCATCGCTGATAGAATAAAATTGCATGACAGAATAAGAAAGAAGTGATGTTGTTCCTAAACTTTATAGCCTCTGAAAGATAAGTACAGACGTCTCCGTACCAATCCTTCAGAATCTACTAAGCTTACTCGTGACTCGTGAGACCTAGGTAACCTAGTGCTCTGATACCAACTTGTCACGACCCGAAATTCCCACCTTCGGGACCGTGATGGCGCCTAACATTTCACTTGCTAGGCAAGCCAACGTTAGAATAATATTAGCCATTTTTTTTAAAATAATTTAAATTAAACGGAAGTCAATTACTAAAATAAAGTGTGGAAGACCATAACTATCGAATCATCAAAATACATCCCTGAATCTGGTGTCACAAGTGTACGAGCTACTAGAATAATACAAACAAGGGTCTGAATAAAATAAAGTTGTCTGAAAGAAAGCGCACAGCTAAAATAAAGGAGAGAGGGACTTCAGAACTACGGACGCTGTGCAGTTATACCTCAAGCCTCCTCTGGGTAGCTGAAATTCGAGCAAGTCTATGGTATGCCGCTGGGACCAACTCCAAAATCTGCACAAGAAGTGCAGAGTGTAGTATGAGTACAACCAACCCCATGTACTCTGTAAGTGCCAGCCTAACCTCGACGAATTAGTGATGAGGCTAAGGCAGGTCACTTACATTAACCTTTACGCAATAATAGTAATAACAATAATAATAGAATAAAACATGTAACTCATTTCAACAGTTGAAGCCAACTCGACAGTCATAACCAATTATTATTTCAATTAATTTCCGTTGCAGCGTTCAACCCGCTCCAAAAATATAATTCTTCAATAAATTTTCGTTGCAGCATGCAACTGCTCCAACAATATAAACTTAAAATATAATCTGTTGCGGCGTGCAACCCGATCCCCCTATATATTCCTTTTTATTTCCGTTGCGACGTGCAACCCGCTCCAATAATATAATTTAACAACTCTTAAATATAATAAAAATACTCCCATAAATACCACATTCAGTAAGAAATTATTAGGCAACAAAGCACACAATATTTATAAATTATTTAAGAAACAAGTAATGACAAGTAGCAATTAATTATGAAAATCAGGGAGAAAATAGACTATTTCATATTTAATATGCTAAATGTCAAGTAGCAATTAAGACACATAAATCAAATAAGTATGTAATAATTATTGCATGAATTCAAGAATTAATATTTGACAAAAAATATGAGAGAAACAATTATTATAACAATTAAATCTTGTCTTAAAACAATTTATTATTTTTAAATAATTATGCAAATAATTAATTGACAAAGTATAGGAACTCGTCACCTTGCCTATACATTGTTACACATGAAATTCACGTAACAAATAATTCAAGGGTTCTATTCCCTCAAGTCAAAGTTAACCACGACACTTACCTCGATTTGTAACCAAATTCAAGATTCCAAAAAACCTTTACCTTGCGAATTCGTGTCTGAAATCCTCAAATCTAGTCATAAATAATTCAATATACTCAATACAAATCGTAGGAATTAATTCCGTATGAAATTACTAATTTTCCGGATTAAAAATCCAAAATTCATATAAAAAATCAACAGTGGGACCCAGACCTCGAATCCAGTAAAAATTTACGAAATCCAAACACCCGTTCCGATACGAGTTTAACCATACAAAAATTATCGAATTCCGACACCCGATTGACCTTCAAATCTTAATTTTATATTTTTGGAAGATTTTATAAAAATCTATTTTTTCTTCCATAAATTCACGGATTCATGATGTAAATGAGTATGTAATCATGAAATATAATCAATATTGGATAAGGAACACTTACCCCAATTTTTTCCCGTAAAAATCGCCCAAAAATCGTCTTACCCGAGCTCAAAATCGAAAATGGCAGAAAATGGGTCGAAATCCCATTTACAGAACTTATGTTCTGTTTGTCCAGGTTTTTACCTTATGCGATCGCGGAAATTCCTTCGCGATCGCGTAGCACATCTTTGCCCACTTCCATTTTACGCTTCGTGATCGTGTATAATTCTTTGCGATCGCGAAGCATATTTTGGCTGTCCAAATTTTTAACTCTACGTGATCGCATAAATGGTCATGCGATCGCGGAGAACATTTTCTCCTCCTTATGCGATCGCGTATTGCCTTGTGCAATCGCGTAGCACAAATGGCGTGCCCAGCTTCTGCCTTCATTCCTTCTACGCAGACGTGATCAACTCTACGCGTTCGTGGTGCACTGGGAGTTAACCTTTCGCGACCGCGTGCCTATCTTCGCGAATGCGAAGGGTAAAAATCACGGCTCATAATATCCTCTTTGCGATCGCGGGAATGGCTTCGCGATCGCGAAGCACCATGCACCAGATGACAGCTGAAGCTCAAAACTTAGATTTTTTTTCAAAGTTCAAAAGGTCTGTAGGCTATCCGAAACTCACCCGATTTCTCGGGGCTCTAAATCGTACATGCACACAAGTCCAAACACATCATACAAACTTGCTCGCACGATCAAAACACCAAATTAATGCCTAGAACTACGAATCGGACTCTAAATCAATTGAGATTTGTAAGAAGACTTTAGAATTTCTATTTTAACAACCGGACTTCCGTATCATGTCAAACCAGCTCCGTTTCTCACCAAATTTGGCAAACAAGTTATAAATATAGTAATGGAGCTATACCGGGTTTCGGAACCAAAATACGGACCCAGTATATATAAAGTCAAACATTAGTCAAATCTCTTAAGTCATTAAACCTTTAAACTTAAAAATTTCGACAACATGCGATAACTCGAGCTAGGGACCTCCGAATTCAATTCCGCGCATACGCCCAAGTCCTAAATCATGATACGGGCCTATCGGAACTGTCAAAATACTGATCTAGGTCCATCTACTCAAAATGTTGACCAAAGTCAACTCAATTGAGTTTTAATGCTCTATTTCACATTTTAATCAATGTTTAACGTAAAAACTTTTCGAAAATACTTACGGACTGTGCCCACAAGTCGAGAAAAGTTGAATGGTGCTATTTGAGGTCTCAAAACACAGAAATAAATATTAAATTTAAAGATGACCTTTTGGGTCATCACAACAATCAAACTACACTTCATATGGACACGACCTTTTTAAACAACTCTCATAACTCATCATACCAAGAATATTTAAAATAGATTAAACACTCTAATGTAAAATCTTCGCCTCTAGATATGACTCACAAGCACCATGCATTATTTATAACCCACTCACTTACTCTAAAGCAGAGGTCAATGGAATCACCTTTCCTTCATGAATTAAATGCCCTCACACAACGATATAGAGTAGTTCCACACACAATAAAATTTAAGAACAATTAGGAACTCAAGATAGAAAGAATTCACTCACTCTCAGAAACAACATTCATATTCCATAAAAGATACACCATAGGCTTTGCAGTAATGTTCTACTATACTAATTGAGCTCATTCAGTCAAGGATCAAGTAGGACTTTATTTTATTGTAATGTAGGTTGCAGGACGGGTAGGATACATTTGGATATAAGAGTGACTACACCTACCTAAGCATTTTTAATACATACAATTTACCTTTCAAAACCCCACACTTATGTCAAACCATAACTCTACCTTCACAAATAATATACAACAATTCCCTACTTCTTTAAGCACAATTACATCAAGTTACCACTATCAAGGAATATTTTTTTTAATAAAATTATTTTTTTTCTTTCTTTCTTTTTCTTATTCAATTCAAGCGGATCTTACTTTTTCAAAACATTACACCTTTCTCCTTATTTCATTAGTTCACTCAAAAGCCAAACCAACCACCCCACACTTCAACTTTTACAAAGTTCATAACAAATTCAAGTGCTCACGAGATGTAAAAGGTTCAAATAGATGGTCAATTCGAACAAATGGGCAAGGCTTGTAATGTGGTTTCCAAAGAAACATGATTACAGGCTCAAAAGGGTTAACTAAGATACATGAGAATTAGGTGGGTAAAAGCTTATAACTGGCTCAACAAAGAAATTCCTAAATCACTTCCAAGACTAAACAAAACTACCATTTCGCTTTGCAAAAATACGGGGCAAGTTCTAGACATCAAATGCAATGCATAGAATAACACAAAACCTCACACCACACATGGCACATAACTCACTCAGGATTGGATTATCAAGATACTCTAGTCAAAGCAGTTAGGCAAAGTTAAGATCATACAATTTAAGGTACTTATACAAGAGTAAAAAACGGAGCTTAAGCGTCACAACTAAAGCACTTACTATTCTCAAGGCATAATAAAGTTAAGAGACAATGTCTTCAATTCAATTCATAGCACAATGTTTTCTACTACTCTACAAAACAAAAACTAACTACACCCGGTACAAACAAAACCCTTGGAAAAGAACTGCGGCATAAAGAAAAACCAAGGTGGAATTAATACACTACCTAATAAAAGAAAATCCTTTTTTCTTTTTTTTCTTTCGACTTTAATCCCTCAAGAAACTCGTTGAATGATATCCATCGTCAGGAAAAATTGATTGTTTTTCAATTTTTATGTTTTTTTTCAATTTTTCCAACTACTACAACTAACAAAACTATCACATATACATACAACATACAATTATCCCCCACACCACACTTTAAGTTGTGGCATGTCCCCATGACAGACAATTAAAAAATATAAGGTAAAGGAAACTTCCCTGAACATCTAGTCGGGGTAGAAGTCGAAGTCGGGATCCATTCCTCACGTTCGAACTAATGCGCACATCCATGCTGACAGCTTCTTCTTCGCCTTCTTCGTGTGTACCCCACACTTATCTTTCTCACTCCCTGCAGCCTTCTCTTTCGAGCTCTTCACTTTCCACTCGACAATTGCAGCTGGCTTCTCCTTTTTCACCCCCGTTTCTACATTCATCTCGAAAGTTACAGTCTCCTCACCCACTCTAAGCACGAGCTTTCTCTCGTGTATATATAATATTTCTCTACCCATTGCTAAGAATGGTCTTCCTAAGATGAGGGGGACCTTTTTGTTCTCCTCCATATTCACTACTATAAAATCTACAAGAAATACGAACTTATCTACCCGAACTAAGACATCTTCCACTATCCCCTTATGTATCAGAGTCGTTTGGTCTGCCCGCTGCGAAGATATTGGCACTGACCTTATCTCTCCAATCTCCTTCTCTAGTTTTATGTAAATAGATAGAGGCATTAAGTTAATTGAGGCTTCAGAATCACATAAAGATTTATAAAAATTAATAGAGCGTAAAAGGCAAGGTATAGTAAAACTCTCTGGATCTCCACACTTTTGTGGGAGTTTTGTTTTGCAATATCGTACTACAATGCTCTGTGAGCTTGACCACGGAGGTCTCTTCTATCTTCCTCTTCTTTGTCATGATCTCCTTCAAGAATTTGGCATAAGCTAGCATTTGGGAAAACTCTTATGTGAATGGAAAATTTATATTAACCAGTTAAGCATATCCAGAAATCTCTCAAATTGTTTGTCAAGCTTTTCTCTATATAGCTTTTGAGGAAAAGGTACAGTAGGCATATGCTCGCTCTCATTAGATTCCTCCCTTCTCGAAGTTTCCTCCTTCTTCTTTTTTTCAGCTCCCTTCTTGGGTTTCTTCTTCTTATCAATATCATTCTTCAGCTGCTCCCCACTTTCCTTTGCAATTATCACATCCTTTTGGTTTGGGGTGGGATCTTTCAACACTTGCCCACTTCTCAAGGTCACAACATTCACTGTTTCTTTGGGATTTCTCTCAGTATCAACGGGGAGAGTTCCTGGAATCCTCTAAGACAATAGAGTGGCTAGCTGCCCAACCTGTCTTTCAATGTTTCGAAAACCAATACCTATTTCTTTGATAGCCGCTCCATATTCCCGTATAGTTGCGCTATGAGTTTCAAGCCTCTCATCAGTCTTGATAATGAAAGCCTTCATTAGATCCTCTAGACTGGGTTGAATGGGCTGTTGAGGCTGAAATTGCTGCCTCTGCTGATTTTGGTATGCTGGAGCTCCTTCTCCTTACGGGCTAGAGTTATTTTGTTGCCAAGCACTCGCATTACCTACAGGTGAACTCCATAAAACACCGGGGTGCCTCTAACCCATCGCAATATAATTTCCTACATCATTTACTTCCTCAATTAAGGTTTGACACTCATGAGTAGGGTATCCTCTTCAACATATATCACAAGCTGCTTGAGGCTCACTTTGTATTGTAGCTAAGGTTAGCTTCTGTATTTCTTTATCCATAGCATCAAACTGTACCTGCAAAGATGTGTTAGAATCAACCTGGTGAACACGTGTTGATCTTCTTCTTTCAGCACTCTCAGAGGGACATTGATTTGCATCTTCAGATAACTTGTCAAGAATTGTGACTATCTCTTCTGGAGTCTTCTTCATCAACGGACCTCCAGCTGTGTTGCTCAATACTCTACATGAGGCCGGTGTTAATCCATCACAAAAGTCCTGGAGCTGCATCCAGAGTTCAATTCCGCTATGTTGACACTTTATGACTATTTCCTTAAGCCTTTCCCAAGCTTCAAACACAGTCTCAGCATCTTTCTGGCAGAAGTTATGGCTTTCTCTTCTAAACTTGCCCGTCTTAGCTGATGAAAAATATTTATCAAGAAATATTTTGGTCATCTCATCTCATGTTCGAATCGAACCACTAGGTAAATTTCGAAGCCACTGATTTGCATCATCTTTGAGTGTGAAGGAGAATGCCCTTAAGTAAACTGCATCTTGTGATACACCATTGTATTGAAAGATGTTCATAATCTCCTCGAAGTCCATTAGATGTGTGTTTGGATATTCGTTTGGCTTCCCTCTAAAGACACAACAATTCTGAAGGGTTTGGAGCAACCCTTGCTTCAACTCTAAATTGTTTGTTGTAATTGGAGGTGGTCGAACACTGGATAAACCTTGATTGTAGACCGGTCTAGCATAATCGCCAAGTGGTCACCCAATCATGGGAGCTATATTTCCGAACTGGTCTTCACCCAAAGGTTGATTTTGAGCAATTCTACGACCCCTCTCTTCTTCGTAGATAAGTTGTGCATCTCTAATAGTTGCTTCCTTAGCATCCCGTACAGCTTGTTCTCGCCGTTGGGCTGCTTCTCTCGCAGCCAAATCCACATTATCTTCACCGTTTCTAATCATAAGTTCTTTAGTTGAGGACTGCCCAACCTTTTCTGATATCTTGGTGAGATTTCTTTCCTTCTTCAGCTGTCGCAATTATTTTTCTATCTCGGGTTCATATGGTAGCACTTCCTTCGAAGAAGTTCTAGTCATGCACCACTCTGAACCTGTAACCTGCGCACAGTCAAAGAACAACTAATGTAAAAAGAGAAAAATAAAATAAAATAAAAAGAAAATTCCTGAATTAGCACTACAAACTATTTCAAACATTATTGATTGCCAATCCCCGGCAACAACGCCAAAATTTAGTGAGCACAAAACACCACTTTAATTTCTGCTCGCTAGTCAAATATAGTATAGTATAATATTGTATCCACAAGGATTGGAGTTAAATAGTATTTTCATAGTTTCTAGCTTGATTGCTATCTAGAAAAATCAACAATCGAGATTTATATGATTAATAACTAAAATTAACTAAGAATCTAAAGCTATTGACTAATGACTATCGACCCAAGGAATAAGCAAAGAAGGTTATCAACGGGAGAAGATAGGGTTTTGATAGGATATGTGCAAGATAATTATTCGGGATTTAACTCTAGATAATTCACCTCTAATGTTCAAGTGAGTCTCTCGAATTCACTCAATTATTAGTTCAACCGTTCAGCAAAAACTCCTCTCTCGATTAAGTTTTAACATCACAAGATGAACCAATTTAAGCAAGTGAAGATATGCAAGAATGCGTAGTGGATTGGTCTTTAGGAGAACCTCTCTCGATTATCCTCCTAACTAGATTTAATCAATGATTTAACTAGGCTCTTTTGATTACATGAACAAGTGAATATAGATGCAACAGTTAAATCATCCAAAATGCTTCAATACATAAAACCAGAGTTATAATCCACAAACAAATATCAATACACCAAATTCATCAAACCCTAAAGAGAATTACTCCATAGATATGGAGCAATTCATCACAAATATGTTTAAAGTAAAGGAAAACATAAAACGATCCAAACTCGGGCCTTGAGTGAGGATTGAATGATGAACTCCTTGTGCTTTTGCTTCTCCAACTCCTCCTTAGCCTCCTTAGGTCGAATATGTGTCAACAGTCCCAAAAATAATATTTTTTCATGTATTTATACCAAGTAGGGTCGGGCCCAAATGAAATCACATTTTCCTACGCGAAATAGGACAATTACTCTGTAAAATTTACACAGGCGCGCAGCATGGAGTGACGCGCCATGCGGGGCATTAGTGGAAAAATTCAGAGAGTTGAAATCTGTCACGCAGCATAGAAATGCACAAGCGCGGTGCCCCACGCACCGCGGCTGTGGGCTTTTCTCATAGTACGGAGTTTTCCTCGCTTTTTGACATCCAGATGTGATTTTCGACCCCCGAACGCGATCCCGGATTAATCCCTTGGGCTGTTTACTCAGACATCAAAGCTCCAAATCACTCGAATTCATTCCATACATTTACATAGCTCGGAATCACTCATACAAGGTATAAAACACACAATTAGTGCAAAACACTAGCGATTAAAGCTCAAATACAATAAAAGTGCAGTAAATTAGAGTGCAATAAGCGGCTAAAACATGAGATTATAGCCTACCATCACAATTCTATATAATTAACGTCCTAATTAGTATATCTCGTGGTTTTGGTGTAATATTGACGAAGAATATATGTTTTTCGATCACATATTTTGTGTGATATCACTCTTGAGTAATTAATAGGCTTATTATTGTTATTATTATAATAATAATAATAATAATTATTATTATTATTATTATTATCATTAGGTGAAATTGATTTTCCAAACAACACCCTGGATCTTTGATCATGATCTACCTTCGACAGTTCGACGTCAGAGGGAGTTACTACGTATGTATTAGTAAAAGAAATTAATACTAATCCAGTAAATACATCCTATATGGCTAGAGTAATTATTGTTCAATTAAGATAACAAAAGCCCTTGACACAAACACACATGCAGAGATACAGTTTCATGAGTTTATCACCATAAAGTATAAGCCTCTACGTGTACATCAAATGAATTGTAACTAGACTTTTGTAACCAATGGGAACAGGTTAATTTTTACCTTTTTAGCGACGGGCCACCAAAAATTATCTTTACAAACTTCAAAATATTTAGTCGTTGATACAAAAAAATTAATCATAAATAACACAGATCATGTCCTCACTTCATCAAAAAATTTATAAGAATCTAACACAAGATTACAATCTTGGTAGGTCAATAAAATTATCTTCTTTCTTGGATATTATCAGTGATGAACCTTGTCAGGACAACCAATCTCTAACAAATAAACATATTACCACAATCTAGACCAATAAATTTTTTCTGTTCTAGTCCTATATGCGTTTTTAATTTACAAAATACCTTGTTTTTCATATCTGTATATTCAAATTTGAATTATTACCTGAAAAGTTCATTATTTATTGCCTCACCTTAGTCTTCAACTTCTCCTTTGATTTAAGTATTTTATTTCTCTTAAGGCTTCCTTTTGTTTCATTAATTTACTATGGTTAGTTCTTTCCCAAATGATATGATGAATGCTCCTGAGTGTACCATTTGCTTGGAAGTTGTCCTTGACAACGTTGGAAGGTCCATCACCAAGCTTCACTGTGGCCATTTTTTTCATACGGGTATGTAACATATATCTGATGAATTGGTCAGTCTTCCCTCGCTCTATTCTTGGTTAACTAAATTTTGTCATATGTATCGTGGTGAAATTCAACTAAAGTGATCTGATTCTATTTTACTGCACATTAAAAAATGTTTGTCTACTTCGTATGATTTAGCCTTTTTTCCTTTTATTGAATTTTTATATTTGATATCTTAATTAAGCTGATTTTCTTTCTGACTCATCGTAAGAGAAAAAGAAAACTATTTAGATCCTGATAAAATCATAGTAGCGAGTTCTTTTTTTTTTTTTCTTCTTGATATCTTGTAAGTAAAATTAAACTTTCTGAGATATAGGACAAACTTTTTTTTTTTTACATCGCTTGGCAATTTGACTCAGCTAAAAAATAAAATGAAATGGTCTTCTATACTTGCTTACAATTTGAATAGAAGAAAATGATCCCGTAAAAAGATTTATGTGTTATTTTCAGATTTCTTCTGTGTAAAACTAATGATCTCTTGCAAAAAAAGATATAAAACTAAGAAAATTATAAAGGACTACAAAACCAATTGAATGGTGATAGGGGGTATGTGGGTAAAAAGGGGTTTTTAAAAACAAAAAGAAAGATTCCATCAGTAGCTAGAAACAATAAAGAAGAATATATATATACGACATCTTGAAAGAAAAAAAAAAGTATTTAACTTTTCTAAATAGACAGCATAACAATTTTTTATGTTATAGCAGTTAAATCTGATTGTTTTCATGATTATAATTCACTTTTTATGAAGAAGTACCTACAAATATTTTATGGATCATCTGATGGTATAATTATTTTTTATACACTATCGATATATATATAAATTAAACTAAAAATAAATAAAATAAGAACTGTTCGTGTCTGCTTTAGATAATAAACATAGACATACGCATACAAGTCCATATATGAAAATCATATAAGTGTAAAGGTATTTAGCCTTCGATTAATATAGAATTTCTTTTCCTTATATAACATGCATCTCTTTCTCTTTTTTCAAAAATTAAATGAAGTTGGTCTGATCTTAATTAAATGCCCTTCCATTTATTTATTATTTTGTTATGCAGACTGCATAGGGTCCGAGTTCAATAACAGAGGAAGAATGCAGTGTCCCAACTGCAGGAAGATTGAAGAAGCTGGGAACTGGAGGTGGTTCGCAGGTCCTCAAAATGAAGATCCTAATGAACAACAAAACAATATCATCGATGACGAAGAATATGTAAACGACGTAATTAATACTCTCTCAGTTCTCTTTTACTTGTTCAATTTGAATTTCCGTAGACACTTGTTTCAACACAATTATCTAAAACAATTTCCTATTTGAATTTTTCATTAGCCACAATTATCGCCTCAAGAGTTATTAATGCAACTTCGCGCACGCCTTCACTTGTATAACCAAGCTGTAGCTACCAATATGAGGTAACACTACTTACCATCGTTCTTCTTAATATCTTTTTAATATATACACACACGCACATATATATATGGTAATGATAACCGGTAAAGTTTTTTTTTTTCCCAACCAAACAGAAATATTCTAGTTATAATTAAGATAAAGCACGTTACACTTGTTCATATGAGATTTTTACCTCATGTACCCTTTATTAACCTATATATCACAACAAGAAAAGGCTCATTTTGTGGAGTTATTTTCTTAATTAGTGGCGGTTTTTGATAACGCCATGGTTACAAGTGCCACGAGCAATCTTGTGACGGTTTTTTAAAACAAACGATAACCCCCACAAAATGAATTTTAAATTTAAGACGGTCTTTTAAAGAGATTTAGTGACAGTTTACAACCTCCATGATATGATCTCAATTTTTTTTTAAAATTAATTAGTGGCAGGAGCTAGAGTGACAAGAGGGGGTTCAGGCGAACTCAGTAACTTTGGTTCGAACTCTGTATTTACCTTTAAAAATTCATTGAATATGTACAAATTATTAATTTAGAACGAGGAAACTTAAGGCGATTAAAATCCAAAATTCATAAGCTTGAAATTCGGCTCTGTCTCTGCCTATAACGTAAATCAAATTCCATTACAAATAGCCATAGTAACAAACCAGCCCAATGTTTATTAACCACAACAGTAACTTAAACGTTACTCTCTCTCTATCTCTCTCTCTATATATATATTACCGTTTAAACATCAATTATCTTTTGGGTTTGGGGAACATATGTTTCTTGGATTTTTCTTAAATTAGTATTAGAACCTCATCATTACCCGTTGTCTTGTTAGTTTTAGAAACATCTTCAACATAGGCAATATCTGAATATATTTTGGGTTAGAATGCATAACTCATTTAATTCGCAGTTCAATTAATTCATAAGCCACATGTTAATTTGAGTACTGTAATTGGGGAAATGTTAGGATACCATACTTTCAGCACCAATTTCAATTACCCGGCTCTCCTCATCCAGCTATAGCTTCCATGATGGCTCGTCGGAGACAGGCTGCTGCAACTTCCTCCGTCCCAGTGGACCCAATTCCGGTCAACTATGGACCACCACCATCGCCCGAGCAGGCTCAGAATCCATTGCCTGCGGTGCAGGAACTCTCCCTAGCCAGTGGTAGTGGTACGTCAGCTGATGAGGAACACCAGCTGCCGGCTTATCACTACCATTATGGCTTCAAGAGAAATTGATCGTAAGAAAAGTCATTTTTCTTGAACTTAATTTCTTGAAGCTTAAATAAGTATGTTTACATGGCCATGCAGCCAAAGTTTCTTGTGGACTTTTAATGTCTTCATTGCTACCTGAACATTGTATTAATAATTATGCGAACTATGTTTTGGGATTAAGTTTTTAGTTATTATGCTTAATTGGTATAGTTAGTTGCATTTTGAAAATTGCTTTTACGCTTGCTGTTTTCAAATTACTTGTATTTTTCAATGAGTATAAGTTGAATGCACGGCCAGTGTATGTTTTGTTCATTGTTAGTGTATGTTTTATGCAGTAATAGTGCAGATTTTGTGCACTGGTCTTATATCTTTATAAGCCACATATATGGTTTACTAGAAATGGAAGCCCGTGCAATGCGAGCCCAGGAGCAAGCTTAAATAATTTGGTTCATGTCTTAGTTATGTTTTCAATACATATGGATGTACATAACATCAAGTTGATACGTCCTATGTGCGTTATAACAGAGATCGTCAATGAGATAGTTAGAAGTAAGGTTTAATCACATATTTCGCAACAATTAATCTCAAAAAATCATCTATGTAAGTCACACCATAATTCTAATTTCGGTACAATGGCATCAACAATCAAAATGAGCACCAAAATATATAATAAGATTCTAGGACCCTATCAATAACCTGCAATCACAGTAGAAGAATACTACAAATACTGTTTCAAAGAAAATGGATCACAGTGATGAATGTTAAAACTCCAGGATGACATACAGTTGCATAATGATGCTTCAGTCTCCTAGAAAACTGTAACTAAAAGAAGGTACAAACAAAAGTGTAGGTTGATAAATCTAAAAGATCTAGGATGTGCAGAAAAGATGCTCCTCCTCCTGTAATTAAAATAAGCTGCAAACAAAAGTGCAAAAAGGAAACATTCAGTATTCTCAGCTGCTGAAGTATGCCAATTCTTTCTGTTGGCCTAAATGAAGGTTAATTTTGAAGATTGACAAAGGAAGCTCAGGCATGAACCAGGTCCATCCCTTGTGTGCATAGACACGGACAGATTCGAGCATATGGGATACACGTGAAGGAGATAAGCTTATCTTGGTCGAATTAATATCTCCTGATCGAAAAGGATTGCATAATTGATAAGGAGAAGGACTCCTTAATCAAAAGAGAACACTATCCAAGATAAGGGAGGAGTTAGAGCTTGAGATCAACTAGAACTCTTCCACCAAGGAAGAGTAGCATTAGAACTCTAGTTATTTCTTTATCTACTAACTCTATATATTGCAGGGTGTTCTCACTCTACAGGTAACACACAAAAGCAGAAGTTAAACGTGAATTGAGAGCAAAATAGCAAGGCATTTTGCAAGCAGTTCGTGTGTGATTCAAGTGTGCGAACCTGAAGCTATATGAACCAGATAGAAGAATCAGTTCCAAATGTTTGTCTTTTATTCTAGTTCAATCGTAGTAGGTGCTTTCAGATTGTACCTTTCAAATTTATCTAGAGGCAATTGTAATAGGTACTCAGAGTATTCAAGTTAGAGTTAACTTGAACTTGTCGTAACAGTTAGAGGCCAGTTGCCACAACGGGATTAGAGTTAATCTTAGATTTACAAAAGTGTTTTGTAAATACAGTTTTTGGCTCAGTGATTTAGTGAAGAGTTTTGTGAAAATCCTACTGGGAAGTAGGCCATGGTTTTTTTACCTTTTAAGCCAGGTGTTTTCACGTAAAATCCTAGTGTTCTTTAATTTCTACATTTATTATTCCGCAACAGTAGTATAAGGAACACATAGAAGAACCAGGTCATTTTATAATCTGTGCACGCAAAAAAATGGACACCATATAAATCACCCCCATCTTGTGTGGTATTGAAGTTAAAATATCAATTGGTATTAGAGCAGGTTATCCTTGAAGAGGCTAACACCTTAGGAGAATATCAAGATGAGTGCACCACCTGGAAATTGGGAAGGACAATCTACTGCTAGGCCACCACTCTTCAATGGCCAGTACTACTCCTGGTGGAAAAACAGAATGAGAGACCACATCATAGGAGAAGATTATGAGCTATGGGACATTGTCACTAATGGTCCCCTGGCTACCATGAAAAAGAATGCTGACGGAGTAGATGTGCCAAAAACAAGAGCTGACTGCACTGCTGAGGACTTGAGGAAACAGGAGAAAAATGCGAAGGCCAAGAAATGGCTCGTGTGTGGACTTGGTCCAAACGATACAGCAGAATTCAAAGTTATACTACTGCTAAGAAAATTTGGGACACTTTGCAAGTTGCTCATGAAGGAAAACCTCAGGTGAAGAGGTCCAGAGGAACGTTACTATATTCTCAATATGAGAATTTCACTATGAAGGAAGGGGAAACCATCCAAGAGATGTACACAAGGTTCACCACATTGACAAATGAACTTAAGTCTCTTGGAAGGATTATTTCTGAAGAAGACAGAGTTGAGAAGATTTTGACAAGGGTTCTGCCGGTTACTTGGGAGAGCAAAATCACTGCCATTCAGGAATCAAAAAACATTGCCACTCTTAAGTTGGATGAGCTAATTGTAAATTTCCCTGCTTATGAACTTAGAAGGCAAACCATGAAAATGGATGTACCCAAGAAGGAAAGGAGCCTGGCACTCAGAATCACTGAACATTCTGATCTAGAAGATGATAAAATGGCTATGATCACAAAGGACTTCAAGAAGTACCTAAAAAGAGGAAAGGGTCCTTCAAGAAGTGGAAGCTACAGCAAACCAAAGGCTCCTGAAAGGCAAACCAATGAGGGATGCTACAAGTGTGGCAAGACTGATCACCACATCAAGAACTGCCCTCAATGGGAAATTGAATGGAAGAAGGAAAGAGCAGAACAAAGAAATAGGAAGAATGAACAGGTTCAACCCAAGAAGAACAAAGGATCAACAAAGGTTATGGTTGCTGCTTGGGGAGAGACATCAGATGAAAGCTCAGATGATGAAAATGGAGATGAACAAGCACTTATGGCTATTGGAGAATCTGATGAGGAATCTGAGGTAAGTGTAATTCATCTCAAAGACAATATTAAATTTTTGTCTAAATAAAGGCTATCTGAATTACTTCTAGATTTCATTATTGAATCTGAGGATGTAAACAATGAAAATGAACAATTGTCTAAGTAATGTGTGATTTTTAAAGTAAAGTGTAAGAACTTGGAACTTAGGGTTAGTGAGACTATAAGTGAAAATACTGCATTAAAGAACCAGGTTCATGCATTTGAATCAAATGTCCTACAACTTAGTTCTGAAAATCTAAAACTGAAATTAGGAACAAGTAAGAAGACAACGGATTGCACACAACTCATTCGAGAAGAAAATGTAGGTAAACTAAAAGATGAGTTGTATAAGAAGGATGAGCAGGTTAGAATTTTGAAGGAGAATATAGGCAAAGTCAAGCTTGAACTAGACAGAACTTGTAAATAGAACAGGTCCTCCGATGCACTTTTATGGCTACAGGAACATCATAGTAGCAATAGAAGAGGACTTGGCTTTGGGAATCTGCCACCTAAATGGAATCCCAAAAGCAAGTACCTTACACTTCGTGAGAACAAGATTTGTACTCAGTGTGGTAAAATAGGTCACTATAAAAGTGAATGCAATGCAAAAGATAAGGCAAGTCAAAAGAACAAAGAATTTGTTCAAGGGAAAAATAGGCTGCTAGGTTGGGCTAGAAAGAATTTGATTCATCATTTTGCCTATAGAAAGGTACCCAAACTAGTTTAGATTCCTAAGACTAACCCCTGATTTCCTTTTGCAGGTCCAAGTGAAGGGGAGCAGCCAAATATGGTACATGGATAGTGGCTTCTCAAAGCACATGATAGGAAGCAAGAACCAGTTCCTTTCACTTGAGGACCTTAAAGGAGGTAATATCTCCTTTAGAAATAGGAAGAAAGGTGAGATCATTGGGGTTGGTAAGGTAGATAAAACTGACTCTCACTAGATTGAGAATGTCTATTTGATAGATGGACTAAAATACAGTCTAATTAGTGTATCACAACTGTGTGATAGAGGTAACTTGGTAGCATTCACCTCTACTAAATGTTTTGTGATTAATCTTACCATTGACAAGATTGTTTTGCAGGGAAAAAGAGTGAACAATATATATATTGTAGATCTGTCCAAACTGTCAGAAAATAAACTCACTTGCTTAAGTGTGTTGGACAATGATCCCCTCCTTTGGCACAAGAGACTTGGACATGCAAGTCTGAGTCAACTCAACAAATTAGTCTCCAAGGACTTGGTGATTGGACTGCCTAACATCAAGTTCAAGGAAGACAAAGTTTGTGAGGCTTGTGTAAGGGAGAAGCAGGTAAGATCCTATTTTAAATGAAAGAAAGTGGTAAGTACCACCAGAACGATGGAACTGGTCCATATGGATCTTTGTGGTCCAATGAGAACATTAAGCAGAGGTGGTAAAAGATATGTGATGGTGATTATTGATGATTACTCTAGGTTTACTTGGACATTGTTTTTAACATCTAAAGATGAAGCATTTGACATGTTCACTTCTTTTATTAGAAAAACTCATAAACAACTAGGTAATCAACTTGCATCAATTAGGTCTGATCATGGCACTGAATTTGAAAATGCTAAATTTGCTGCATTTTGTGATGAGCATGGCATAGATCATAATTTTTCTTCTCCTAGGACTCCATAACAAAATGGAGTAGTTGAAAGAAAGAATAGGACATTTGAAGATATGACTAGGACTATGCTTCTTTCTAGTAAACGGCCATATAACTTCTGGACAGAAGCTGTAAATACTGCATTCTATATCATAAATAGGTGCATGAGTAGACCTCTTTTTGAGAAGACTCCTTATAAGTTACTTAAAGGGAGAAAACCAAATATATTCCATCTTAGGGCATTCGATGCAAGTGCTTTGTGCACAACAATGGTAAAGACTCCCTAGGCAAGTTTGATCCCAGAAGTGATGAGGGAGTATTCTTGGGATATTCTTCACATAGTAAAGCTTATAAGGTCTATAACAAAAGAACTATGTGTGTTGAAGAAAGTTTTCATGTGGTTTTTGATGAAACTAACATTCTTTCTGAAAGACAGGAACATGATGATGAAGCAATTGGGCTGGTGAGAAACTTAAATGAAACCACAGCCCAGACTGAAGCTGCACTGGAAGAAGGAACAGGTGATAGAACATGTCCTTCTACCTAGGGCAACCAGACAGGGGGAATAGAACAAAGAGGAAATGATTCTCAAACCTCAAGGGAATCTGTTCATGAACATGTTTCATAGTAACAAAGCATTGAAGGAACATCATGGGGAAATCAGTTGGTTGTAAAATCTTACAAGTATCAAAGTTCTCATCCCATTAAGTACATAATTACTGATCCAACCTCTGGAATCAAAACGAGATCTTCATTAAAGTATCTTTGTATTTTTTATGCTTTCTTATCTCTTATTGAACCTAAAAATATTGTTGAAGCTTTGCAGGATGCAGACTGTGTAAATGCAATGCAGGATGAACTCAATCAATTTGAAAGGAGTCAAGTTTGGCATCTGGTACCAAGACCCTTGGACAGATCAGTAATTGGCATAAAATGGGTCTTTAGAAACAAACTTGATAATGACTGTGCGAATCGCATAGTGGTCGCAGACACAGCCGAAAAAACTTGGAAAGTTGGGTATGCAAATATGCGGTAAGATTTCAAATTATGCGGCCCGCATAGCAACTATGCGATCGCAAACGGCGTCGCAAAATGACGATGAGCAACCTAGTCCCAAATCCATCGCATAACACATATGCGACCGCATAATATGTTATGCGATCAACGTTCCCACCGCAAAACTCTCTGGTATAAGACCCTAAACCCGTTGCATACATTCACTCTCACTCACACACGAACACTGCACAACACACACAGTATTCCAAAATTTAAAAAAAAAAAAAAAAACCAAAATCACATAGCAAGGATCAGCATTGCGGAAAGATTCACCCCATTCATATCTCGGAATTAATTTTTACCTTGCAAAGATATCTGGTATGTGAACCTCTTCCCTATTTATCATAATTATGCTAAACAATGGCATATGCTTGCTTCCCTTTCTTTCCCCTTCTTCTCAAAGTTGATCATTAGGGATCTAGATGGATGAATTATTTGAATTCGAGTGATAGGAGTCATGTAAGTGAGGGGCTTGACCATTGTTTCTGAGGAAGATGATCTTTGCGGTCCACATAATTGGTTTGAGGTCCACAAAGTCGTCGCACATCGGAACCCTAGGTGGCCCGGTGTAACGTGATTTTGTAATGGAATATGCGGTCGCAAATTTATTTTGCGGACTGCGTAGCTGCCGCAAACAAGGTCAGAAAAATTGCTTTTGTTATGAAGAGAAATGCGACCGTTTTGCGGTCGCATAACAAACTTTGTGGTAGTATTTTGCTATCGCATAATTTGTTACTTCCTGGGCGTGTAATTCTGCGACGGGTTTGCGGTCCGCAAAGATGTTATGTGATCGCATAACCCATCGCATAAGTCGTCTGCCTCTTTCATCTTCTATCAACATGATTCCTATGCTATATCCACCCCTTACACACTGTTTCATTGACAGGAATGGCACCAAAGAAGTCTATTGCAACACGATCACCATCCGTTCGTGGAAAGAAACGGGTTGCTGCTCTAAGCCAACAGGCCAAACAGTCTAATCGGAAACTGCCTGAGACAACCCGCAGCACTTCTGAACACTCCTCCCAGTCTGAAAAGGAGGAGGCACAGATTGACCTCCTGTCATCTGTTGACCTACAAGTTGAAGCACGACGGAGGAGTGGGGAAGATCTAAGATTTGGGGTCCCCGGCTCATGGAACCTATACAAAGAAGGGATAGCAAAGAGAAACATTCTTGAGGAGAAACGGTTGAGTCTAAAGGGTCTGAAAGAGCACTATCCTCACATAATCGAAAACATTAAGAAGAGGCAATGGAAGATTTTCACCGAAATCCCAGATGAGTATAATGAGACACTTGTGAGGGAGTTCTATACTTCTTATGCTGCCTCACGATATGCTGAGAAAAAGAGGAACAGGGTAATTCTGCAATCCGTCCAAGTTCGGGGGGTTCAAGTACTCTGTGATGCAGGTACCATTAGTGACCTATACTTTGAGGACTGATCGTCAGGCACGGCTGAGTAAGATGCAAAACTCGCCAACAGTGACAACGAGCGTGCCTGGATTTCTTCTGTAATAGCAAAGGGGACCCCCTCCTGGATTGACCCATGCCACAAGATTTACAAGCGGGATTTCATGGAGGAAGCCCGATATTGGCTCAGCTTCGTCTGCTCCCGTCTTATGCCGACTAGGAATGAGGCTGACATAAACATTGACAAGGCACTTATTATTGCATGCATTATGTCGGGCATAAAGATTGATGTAGGACATATTATATTCAGGGAGTTGGGGATCAGAGCAAACCAAAAACAAACATCCCTTCCTTTCCCGTGTTTGATCACGGCTTTATGTAAGGCTGTGGGAGTTCCCCCTATCCTAAAGAATGATCGTATTTAAAAAGCTATCCAAGCTATTGACATCACTCGGCTAAGTGATGCAGTAGACATGAAGACGGACGTCCAACCTGAGACTTCACTCCCTCATCCATCAGATTCATCAGCACCTGCACCTGTTGCCCACTCACTGCCTGACACTCTTGCCCCAGCCACTCCACATCCAACCACTAAACAGCTACCTACCGCATTACCAGCTCTCTCAAAGCTGGGTCTACTAGCCCAGCACGCCAATGCTAAGGTAGATCGGCTAACAAAGGAACTCCTGAATCTTATCAGGCAAGCATTAGCCCTCATTCATGCCTCAGTGAGCGGTCTTCATTAACAACATAAATCGTATGAAGATCGCCTAACGCACTTTGAAGTGCGAGTTGAGAGGGTCGAGCGAGGCGAAGTGGGAGCTATGCCTCAACTCAGGAAAGATGTCGTTGAGCTGAAATCGGAGCTGCATAAGATGCAGAACTTGGAGTTCGACTTGACCTCCTTTCTCCTGGAGAGCGGCGAGCAGGGTACAGGTACCTCCATTCCGGTCTTGGATTTGGACTTCACAAACATTATTCCAACCTTGAGAGCACAGGGAACTGAGACTTCAAAGGCTCCAGCTTCCAGTATACACATTGACACTCCTTCAGAGAAGGGATCCGGAGAGTCGACGTGCAGACAGCAATTGCACATTCGCTTGATGACATGGTCACCAAGGCACATCCAGCGATCACACCGTCCTCACTGGGAGAAGCTAGCAGCTCCCAGCATCAGCCTCACAACAGGTGGAGCTTCCTATCCCTGCCTCAGTGACTACCACACAGTCCGAGACTTCACCTATTGTTTCCATAGTGCCCGAAAGTGACCCCACTGCTGCCCAGAATACTCCAGTCCTTCCAAGCGCCTAGTGCGCCCCAGGAAGCCCCTAAACTTTGCTTTTACATTTTCTATGCATTGGTGTCAATGCATGCTTTTGAAGTTAGGGGTGGGGGGTTGTCATATTTTGTGTAAACAATTGTACATAAACTCTTTTCTTTAACAGCATAGATTGGTACCTAGAAATGAATTCCCCTTGATTTTTCTTCGTCGGTTTCTTTTCCAAGGGTGTAATAGTAGAACCAGGCAATAGCATGGAATATTTTTGACTTGTTTGGTGTTGATTGTTTAGTTTCAAGCATGTAATGACTCTATAAAAATAAAGCGTACCCTTCTTTTGAATATATATATATATATATATATATATATATATATATATATATATATGGGGTTAGTCATTGTGAACTTGAGGCTCGCTCTTTAACTTTATGCTTACTCAGAATCTTACATATCATGTGATGAAAGCTGTGAGTTGCCTTGCATTCACTTGAGGGCTAAAACTATGTTGAGTTGAACAGTTCATGCATCATGAGTGAGTGAGGATTTGTATAAATAATACTCATGCTTAGCTTGTGATGTCTAGAACTTGCCCGGTTGGTTTCTTAGTACAAATTTCAGGTTAATGATTGGGTGCTAAAATGATCTTAGGCTATCTTATGACTTCTAGCTAATTTTGACCAAATTGACCTTCCCAGTACATAAATTACCCTAGTTACCCCTTTTTGAGCTTTTAACCTTTTATTTGGCTACCACATTACAAACATTTATCCCGTTGTGAAATAATTATTCTTCTTTTGAACTCATCCCTCCTTGAACGAGTAAGAATGATGCTAAAAGCTTAAGTTGGGGGTGTCGGTGCAAAGTGGAAAGTGGCAATTGCTGAATATTGTGTGTAAACTCAAGCTCAAAGTTGTATATATGAAGAAACTCAAGCTCCAAAAATCAAAGCTTATAGAATTATTAAAAAAATGATGATAAAAGAAAAAGAGTGGACTCTTGTAGAAACTGAAGAAATACTTTTAGGTGGTTCTATGTCGGTAACTCGAGGTCAATAAGTGTTATGTAGTAAAGAAGAAAAGTGTATGTAGAGTTCAAGGAGGGTATAGCCACTACTTTCCTAAATATTGATCCAACCCGTCCCGAAATCTACAGTATAACCCATGAAAAGTCCTTGGTGATCTACAGCGAATCATTCCTGAGATAGCAGCAAGTTAAAATAAGGGCAAGCATATGGACTGATACTTATAGCATGTAGTTTTCGTTCCGAGTGCAAGAGTGTTTTGATTGCATCCCCTGTACATATGTGTGAGTTGGGGATTTTCCTTGTTGTGAGCACGCATGAATTGCAAGATTTAGCAGAAGTTAGGCTCTTGAAGTAGAATACAAGTGCACACTTAGTTGTGAGTAGCATTTTTTCATTTTGGTTGAGGCTCTAAGTTCACAAGTTGATTAGTCGAACTGTTAAATGATAGTTAACTTCCATGAAGAGTAAATAAAAGAGGTTACATGCTTGTTAGCTGACCATCTACAACCACTACTATTTTGTGACATATCGGAAATAGAAGTTGTATAGGATAGCATAATTTTGTCTTAGTTACTTGAGGACAAGCAAGAGTTTAAGTTGGGAGTGTTGATGTGCCATAGAATTTGGGCACTTTTGATACCAATTACATAGACTTTAGCTCGTCTTTCAATTCATTTTTAGTTAATTCTTATGAAATATTGGTGTTTTGTAGTGCATGAGACTTGAAGACCCAAAAACATGGAAAAGAAGTCAAAAAGCCACAAAAGGGCAGGAATGCTAGAAGTATGTGATCGCAGAAGTAATATGCGGTCGCATATTCACTACAAACTGAAGCATATTTTTGGTCAACTGAAGACGAGAATGTGCGGTCCATTATGCGGTCACATAACACTTCTACGATCGCATAATGACCGCATAATTGCAACTGAAGAATCTGCGTAGCACTTCTACGATGGAAAATGTGGTCGCATAACTGATATGCGGATCGCATAATGGAAATGCGACGGAAATCTGGGCTTGAATATCTGAACTTCTGCAATGCAAATGTCAACTATGCGGACCGCATACATGGTCTGCAACCATTATGCAGTCGCATAAGGGCTCTGCTAGGGCATTTTTGTCAAATCTTGACCCCAACTTTTAGTCCACTATAAATAGATTTACTAGAGTTTTTGTGGGGTATTGAGTCAGAAAAAGAGATTACTTTTAGAGCATTGAATACACCCTTCCTTTGGAGACTTTTGAAGAAAGGATCTTGTATCTTTGTAAGCTTTATGACTTTATTTATCGCTTTGTTCTTAGATTTCAGTATGAGTAGCTAGTTTTAATTACCAAGGTTGTGGACTCTAGATGGGTGTAATGTTAATGGGTGTTTACCATTGAATATATATATATAATGGTTGGTTGATATTTATTCAGTTCTTATGCTTCATGTGTTGTTAGTGGTTGCAAACATTAACTAATTCCATTTCACTCTATCTTTACTTGAAAAAGTGGGCTAGGATTTGGTAGAATTAAATACCAAAACTCAAGGCTTTAACCCTTGTTTAATGAAATCGTCTAGGAATAAGTGGGTTCTATTTGGAATAAATTGGTTATTTTCAATAGCAACTCTTTTACATTTGGAAAAATCGTAAAGAGAAGATATTACCCAACTATTGGGAAATATTGGGTAGTCACTTAGAAACCATTTTCATATCAAAGGACCTTCGATTAGAAATATATCATATTAACACCGATAGTATTACATTCCATCAATGGGGAAACAACCTTGGTTTTCTTAATCGAATTAAATACATTCTAACAATACAATCGTCTTCTTTATTTCACATAATTACTACACCATTTTCAAGCTAACATTTATAGAATTACGACATAAGTCAAGTCTCACACTAATCAAGTAACAGTTTCACACCTATTCCCTGTGGGATTCGACCCCAACCTCGTTGGATTATTATATTTAACATCGACCGCCTTACACCATTTATTTAGGTGTCATTTGAGCGTATCAGATACTCTGACATATGAGGAGGTCCCTGTAGTTATAGTAAACAAACAGGTTCGTAGACTTCGAACCAAAGATGTTGCTTCGGTGAAAGTAATATGGAGCAACCACTCAGCTGAGAAAGCTACTTGGGAGACTGAGGAAGCCATGAAGAAAAAGCATTCTTATTTGTTCGAGATTTCAGGTACATAATTCATTTTAAGCTTTACATATTTAGATTGTCAAGTTATGTGATATTTGTACTTATAATGATGTAAAATGGCTTTGGAAGGTATATCTATGTGCCTTGATGTTGTATATTATTGGATTGAGTAGCTGGAGGTGCAAAGTGTTATTGTTCAATTGGTTGGACAGGTTAAAAAGTTTTGGATAGCTCCAGTTACAAAGGAAACTCTACCGAAAATTTTGAAAATTTTAGAAGTTAGTCAAATTTTGGGGGTCATAAGGGATGGTGTGAGTAGCGTAAGGTCTAAGATCT
Source organism: Nicotiana tomentosiformis (assembly GCF_000390325.3). Lineage (NCBI taxonomy): Eukaryota > Viridiplantae > Streptophyta > Magnoliopsida > Solanales > Solanaceae > Nicotiana > Nicotiana tomentosiformis. The sequence continues at coordinate 19,920,600 of NC_090816.1, forward strand.
TTTTGTTAGACTCAAGAATGGCCGCCACACAATATTCGAGGACGAATATTTCTTAGGGGGCGAGAATGTAAGTCCCCGGGAATATTTAGACTCTAAATACACCGATTACTAGCCTAATGACATGAATGAGATATCTTTATTATCGTGATCATAGTATGTTGTATTTGTCCAGGGGTATATCACTGAACAGTAAATTTTAGACCAATGTCCATAGAGAGCATATGTGGCAAATTTAATGAATATGATTAGACTTACATTATATTAATAAGAAGAATGAAAGTCATTTTTCTCTAAGTCCCATTGACAGCAAATTTAATTATCTGATGATTGCCTTTCTAAAATTGTTTATGGCCATTTTTACTAAGATTTGGATTTAAGTAATATCTACGTGGGCCACTAGTCAAAGGATCAAATTAAAGAGAATGGCATATGATAATAAATGAAAAATTGGCACCGTGTGACAACATATAATATGAATTGGCAAATTTTTAGCCTTAGATTATGTTTGGCAAAGACAGCCTAAAAGAATTGGCATCGTATAGCCAAATTCTAGAAAACCTACTTCCCTATTTATTCTCTCTCATGACTCAACTACATCTGGTTTCCGCACGAGAAAAAGAGCACGAAATGCTAACCTCCTTTGCGACTGCAATTTCAAACTCCGCCTCATCACTCTTTTTGCTATGAACATGAGATTCATTATTTAGAAACAAATTAGATTGCAAACAAACAAAATGCAAATTTATTTTTAGTATTAAAAAATATAGATATATACTTAAACATATATGCACATGTATAATACATTTGGGGTCAATACGTTTTGATGGGTGGATTCATCCTCATCTTTTCTTCGCTTTTTTCTTTTGTTTTTTGATTGAAAAAATAGTCCTAATTCTCATCTTGTATATTAATGTATTTCTACCATCTATATTTGTGTATATTCATAAGAAATTATGTGTTATAGATTGATATATACATAGAAAAAAATAAATTTTTGATATATACTTTGGGTACTGCAGGAGTATCGAGGTTGAGGAGGTCGTGGGAGATATGTGTAAGATGAGTAGGGGCAGAGCGACCGGGCCAGACGAGCTTCCGGTGGAATTTTGGAAGTGTGTGGGGAGAGCAAGTTTGGAGTGGTTGACTAGGTTGTTTAATGTTATTTTTAAGGCGAAGAGGATGCCGGATGAGTGGAGGTGGAGTACGGTGGTTCCATTGTATAAAAGCAAAGGTGATATCCAGAGTTGTAACAATTATAGAGGTATCAAATTACTGAGCCATACCATGAAAGTGTGGGAGAGAGTGGTTGAAGCGAGGGTGAGGATGACAGTGTCTGTATCCGACAACTAATCCAGGTTCATGCCGGGTCGTTCGACTACAGAAGCTATACACCTTGTTAGAAGGTTGGAGAAACTGTACAGAGAGAGGAAGAAGGATCAGCACATGGTGTTTATTGACCTAGAGAAAACGTATGACAAGGTTCCTAGAAAGGTTCTCTGGAGATACCTGGAGGTAAAAGGTGTGTCGGTTCCCTACATTATGGCGATTAAGGACATGTATGATGGGGCTAAGACTCGGGTTAGGACAGTAGGAGGCGACTCTGAGCATTTTCCGGTTGTAATGGGGTTACAGCAAAGTTTTGCGCTCAGTCCGTTCTTATTCGCCCTGGTGATGGACGCATTAACACACCATATTCAAGGGGATGTGTCATGGTGCATGCTATTTGCCGATGGCATAGTTCTGATTGATGAGTCGTGAGCCGGTGTTAACGAGAGGCTAGAGGTTTGGAGACAGGCTCTTGAGTCTAAGGGTTTCAAGCTGAGAAGGATGAAGACGGAATACCTGGAGTGTAAGTTCAGCGCTAAGCCAAGGTAAGTGGGCGTGGATGTGAGGCTTGATTCGCAGGTCATCCCGAGTAGAGGCAGCTTCAAGTACCTTGGTTCGGTTATCCAGGGGGAGGGAAGATCGACGAGGATGTCACACACCGTATTGGGGTAGGATGGATGAAGTGGAGGTTAGCATCTGGAGTTCTGTGTGACAAGAGAGTGCCACCGATACTCAAAGGTAAGTTCTATAAAGCGGTGGTTAGACCAGCCATGATGTGTGGAGCTAAGTATTGGCCCGTTAAGAACTCACATATCCAGAAGATAAAAGTAGCAGAAATGAGGATGTTGCGGTGGATGTGCGGGCACACTAGGATAGATAAGATTAGGAATGATGATATTCGGGAGAAGGTGCACGTGGATCCCATTGATGACAAGATGCGGGAAGCGAGGCTTAGATGGTTCGGACATGTTCAGAGGAGAAGCCCAGATGCTCCGGTACAGAGGTGTGAGCGGCTGGTTGTAGAGGGCACGAGAAGAGGTAGAGGGCGGCCTAAGAAGTATTGGGGAGAGGAGATCAGGCAGGATATAGCGAGGCTCCAGATTTCCGAGGACATGACACTTGATAGGAAGATGTGGAGGTCGAGTATTAGGGTTGTAGGTTAGGAGATAGTTGAGTCGTGCCTTACTTCGTACCATTGTGGGACTAGCCATGTAGGGTTTTCATCTAAGATAGCTAGTGACAATGTCGTGTCTTACTATTTCTCTTTTCAGTGCAGGTCTTATTTACTAGCTATCGCTTTTACTTTGCATCTTTCTTCTAGATTTCATGGTGTTCTTATTTTTCTTATGATTATTTTAGTGATACTAATATTGTCTCCTTTTGCTTTACATCTTTATTCTGGATTTCATGATGTTCCTATTTTTCCTATGATTGTTGTTGTGATACTAATATTGTCTCCTTTTTGTCCTTTTGTCTTTTTATTTTTTTGAGCCGAGGGTCTTTCGGAAACAGCCTCTCTACTCCTTCGGGGTAGGGGTAAAGTCTGCGTACACACTACCCTCCCCAGACCCCATTAATGAGATTTTACTGGGTTGTTGTTGTTGTTGTATTTTGATATACAAAAATAAAATTGATATACATTTTGATATACACATAAAATAAAAATAAAATTGTAATATACATTTTGGTATACACATTATTTGATGTGTTATACATTGTGATATATAAACAATATAATTATTTTTTGTTATACACTTGGATATGCATTGACATAGAGTCAACAATAAATTTTAAACAATTATATTTATAATTGCATACTTTAGATTTACAATAAAATTTTAATATACACAAAAAAGTAAAATAAAAGTATGATATACATCTTGATATACATATTACTGTTGTGATATACATTTATTGGCTATTTGGTGCCAATATCTATAATTAGGGCTTTTAGTGCTAATTATGTGGGTAGATTGTTACACCATGCCAAAATTCCATAATAAATTCTTTAGTCCAAGCCCATGGATCATGTGACCAGCAACCACAATAAGTGTAAGCAATTGGGGAAAAAATGGGAAAAGAAAGAAACCTTTTTCTAAGATGTAAACCTTGTTGAGAAAAAAAATATATATATATATATATATATATATATATATATATATATAAATATGATGGGTATAGAAGTAAAGAATTTTAATTGGTATGATTTTTCTTGTTAGAAAATGTAAGATATTTTGAACCAGCAAAGGTTATTTTGTTCCTTGCCCGTGAAAGATTATTTTCTTAGCTCACTAATTATTCTATTTATCAGTATCGTGATTGTGACGGTCTCGAAATTGAACTGATGGTCATCTTAAACTTACGATTGGATCGAAAGGCAAATTGAGGTGAGTTGAGGTTTACTTTCCTAGTAGGGAATTCCATTAGAACTCATGTGCTCCATATGTTAGATAAAGTTAAGTCATGCCTTTTCGTGATCCAATACTCAGTTCACTTATTCTTATTCAGTACGACATTATATGTGGCATGAATACATGCTTATGTGTATTACCAGTTGTTAGGTGCCTTTATTTGTGATATTCATATTCAGTTAAGTATTAAGTTTCAATATTAATTCATGCATCAATGTGATCACATTCAGTAGGGAGAAGTGGCCAACCTCCCCCAACGTGAGTGTCATGATGCCAGGGTTGTCTACCCCACGCTCGCAGGTGCCAACTGTTTGTTAGGAAGATAGGCCGACACTCCCCCGTACGTGTTCCCAGATGCTCACGTATGCTGAGCCATTATGCGTAACAATTTACAGCAAAGTTATGTTTTAAAATCTATATAACTCAGTTTCTATTTTAGATATTAGTTATGGAATCAATTTCTACTTTAAGTCTCAGTTTCAGCTTACAGTTTAGTTTATAGTTTCAGTTTTCAGCTTATTACTTTGGTTGTAAAATTTTATATGATTTATATAATTTTTTTCGTATATCCGTTTTCTTTCTTATTTTTTCCAGAAGGTCTCGCTCCGCCTTTTTAAGAGGTAGCCTGTGGGACTTACTGGGTATCCTTTGGTGGTACTTAGCCCGTTTGGGCCTGCTACATCGTGTGGAAGGTATTGAGGACACAGGTAACGAGGCACGTGGCTAGAGGAGATATTCTAGATTCAGTATACAGACTCCCTTGATTCATCCCAGCGGTGGCGGACCCTTTTCAGACTATTAGTTATATCTTTTTTGATGTTTATTTTATTTTCGGGGATACCCCCATAGGCTATGTATTTTATTTTATTTTCAGATTCTAAATGCTCATGACTTGTTAGTGCGTTAGTATTAACGTATTTTGGGATTTATCCTTTATTTATTATTTTTATCAGTTAGTTTAAGAACTGTAACTTGATTAGGATTAATATTTAAGCACGTTAAATTCTTTGCTATTGAACTTGAAGTTTAATACAAATAGTATAGGGTTCACTCAACGAGTGGTAAGAGTTGAGTGACAATCACGTCATACCCAGTTTGGGGGCGTGACAGTTTTGTGCATAGCCAATGTATGTGTTGTGCACTAATAGTGCAAGTTTTATGCATCGATCTTAAATTTCTATAAGCCAAACATATTATTTTTAACCAATGTGATTAGACTTTTATCTTAGCTACATGCAAGAACACCACATATATTTTCACACAATTCAAATTTTTAGTTGTTGATGAAAAAAGTAGTCATAAATAACACAAATCATTTTTTTATTGTATGTTTTATCTTTTCATTTAAACACCTACCATTCATAATAAAAGAACCTAACATAAAATTATAATCCTAGAAGGTCAACTACTTTAATAATCACTGTTTAAAATTTTCCATATATAAAATGTGATGTTAGCATACTTCCTTATTTCTGTCTTCACTTCTCTCTTTTACATTAACTTCTAAGTTATTTGTCTCGTTAATTTCATAGCTACGACTAGCTCTTCTAATTCTTCTAGACTAGTTATTGGCTGGGCGGATCTACCTTTGTCCAAGCGGTGTCATGTGTCACCGCTTCGTCGAAAATTTTTACTAATTATTCATATATAATTCAAATGAAAAAATAAGAAAATAAAAATCAAATAAGTGACACCACTTGTGACACATAGGCATCTAGCTTATCTGGTCAAAGTCTGAAGATATCTATGCAGGGCTGTGAGTTCGAACCTGCGTGGCCTCATTCTATGTTTTAATACTTTTGTACTACTTGACAAGCACAATACAGTTTTTTAAAATGGAGGGATGCTGCATTGTAAGTTGTGTTATTTCTTTTTTCTTGATTGTTTTTTTAAATATGATATTATTACAGTAATATTTTTATTTGTTCACGTCTATAATGGTGACACTGCTTACAAAAATTCGTGCGTACGTCACTGGTTACTGGTAATTTTTTTTTCAAATGATAACAAGAATGCTCCTCAATGCTCCATAATGTCTATCACCAAACTTCGTTGTAGCCATTTTCTTGTGCACTAATAGTGTAAGCTTTGTGCATTAATTAACCTTAAAATTTTAGTAGTTCAGTTCTATATAGTGAAAGTCTTTAAATTATTTTCCAATAACACCGCTCTTTCTTTTGTTTTCATGTTTCACCTATTCAAAGGTCCAGGTCCACATTACCTGAAAATTTCAGTAAAAGAAAATTATATAAAAAAATAATTAAGTCAAGAAAGAAAAGTTGTAACAACCCGACCGGTTATTTTGAGTATTTGCACTTCGCTCGATAGTTTAGGAGCATGAGTAGCTCCGTATAATTTATTATGACTTGACTGAATTGTCAGTTTTGGTTTCGGGTTATTCGGAATCGATTTGAAAGAATGAATTTCATTATTGAAGCTTTAAGTTGGAAGAGTTGACTAAGTTTGACTTTTGTGTATTTGACCTCGGAATGGAGTTTTGATGGTTTCGTTAGGTTCGGATGATGATTTCGGACTCGGGCGTATGCCCGAATTTGCATTTGGATATTCCTAGAAATATTCGGCACTAATTGGCGTAAGTTGGAAATTTGAAGATTTGGGAAGTTCATAAGTTTGACCAGAAGTTGACTTTGATGATATCGGGTTCGGATTGTGTTCCGGAAATTTGAATAGCTTCGTTAAGTTTTTTGGGAATTGTGTGCAAAATTTGAGTTCATTCCGAGTTGATTTGATATGTTTCGGCGCGAGTTTTGGAAGTTGAAAGTTCAAAGTTCATCTAAGCTCGATTTGAGGTGTGATTCATCGTTTCGATATTGTTGTGCGTGATTTGAGACCTCGAGTAGGTCCGTGTTATGTTATCGGACTTGTTGATATATTTGGACGGGGTCCCGAGGGACTCGGGTGAGTTTCGGACGAGGTTCAAACCTTTTCGTCGCATGTTGCACTCGGCTGAGGCTGCTGGTTCTAGTGTGGCCGCATCTGCGGACAATTGGTTGTAGAAGCGACTTCACATATGAGAGTTTTTCTTCGCAGATGCGTGAAGGGGCAGTTGGGCGTGAGGATCGCAGATGCGGAGGAAGGAGCGCACCTGCGTGTGCACAGAAGCGAGTAAGTGCGCAGAAGCGTGTTTTGTCTCGCACCTGCGCTTGCGCAGAAGCGGTGCCTATTGCGAAGGTGCGAAAGAATAGAAGTCCAGTGTTTTCCGTAGAAGCGGCCCTTTGAAGCTAAAGCGAAAATCGTTGGGCAAAGGCTATAATTTTGAGGGTTGATCGTTTTATTCTCATTTTGAGACTTGGAGCTCGGTTTTTGGGCGACTTTGGAGAAGAATTTCATCGCAAGGATTGGGGTAAGTATTTTATACTCGGTTTTGATTATATTTTGTGATTTTATCTTCATTTTTGGTAATTGGATTATGAATTTTAAAGAGAAATTTGGGGTTTTAGCCTAAAGTTTCATAGAGTGAATTTTTGAGTTTTGAACATCGATTCGGAGTCGAATTTAGGTAAAGCTAGTATGGTTGGACTCGTAATTGAATGGGTTGTTGGATTTTATAAGTTTCGAGGAACGGGCCCACGTTGGATTTTTGGGTTGATTTTGGGCTTTTGATTAAAAATTCAACCTTTATCGATTGGGTTTGTTTCCTTTGGTATTAATTGATGTATTTGAGTTGCTTTTGGATAGTCTCGAGCCGTTCGGAGGTCGGTACGCGCGAGATGGTATTTTTGGAGTATCGCTTGGCTTTATCGGTATTGGACTTGGCTTGTTCGAGGTAAGTAACACTTCTAAACTTGGTACTGAGTGTATGAAACCCTGAATTACGTGCTATGTGATTGATGTTGAGGTGACGCGCATGCTAGGTGACGGGCATGTGGGCGTGCACCGTAGTAACTGTGATTTAGTCAATACCATGGAATTATGTAGCTACCTTATCTGAATGTTTTTACTATACTCTATGTGTTAGAGCACTTGAGCTGTAATTTATGCTAGAAATCATGTTTAGGCTATATGTTGGCTCTATTGGGACCCACAGTGGTCATTCCTTGCTATTGAATTATTCATCATTACATATCATATCTAAGCCTCTCTTATTGTATATTGCCGCATCTCATATCATTGACTTGGGTTGCTTAGCATGAGTGTTGTGAGCCCGAGAGACTAGAGAGACCGATGACTGAGTGAGGTTGAGGGCCTGATTGTGACGATATTGATACTATAGCACGTGAGTTGTCCGTGCAGCACGTGAGTTTTTTGTGCGTATCCAGATATTGATACTATAGCATGTGAGTTATCCGTGCAGCACGTGAGTTGTCCGTGCGGATCCAGATATTGATACTATAGCACGTGAGTTGTCCATACAACACTTGAGTTGTCCGTGCGGATCCAGATATTGATACTATAGCACGTGAATTGTCCGTACAGCACTTGAGTTGTCCGTGTGGATCCAGATATTGATACTATAGCACATGATTTGTCCATGCAACACGTGAATTGTCCGTGCGAATTATAGCATTTGGGCTGAAGGAGCCCCTCCGAATTATGCACACCCCCAGTGAGTGCAGTTGCTAGCAGTGTTACGCCCCATTTTCGCAAGTCTTTAAGAGTTAACATTCGGGGATGAATATTTCTAAGGAGGGAAGGATGTTACACCCCATACTTCAGATGTCACTGTCATTATAAGATTATCTACTGTAAGCTCAAAAAAGATAAAATTATTCTACAAGGATAAGGAAGGTTTATCGAAGTCTTAAGTAAGTTAAAATGAATGAGACTTGGAAAAAACATAAATGAGATAATTATTACATTTTGTGCATCCCAAAGTAACGTATAATGAATATGAGACTTGTTAATCATGATTTAAATGAGTGTAAAGTCATAATATGACTATATATGATGTTTGGATATAAAATATAAAGTTTGGGAGAAATCGGATTTAACTTAAGGCAAAATCGAGTTAAGATTTGCCTTGTAATGAGCCGTTTTGAGAAATTAAATTCGTAAGCTTTATGATATCATTTTGGGACATATCTCATACCAAAATGAAGGTCTTGGAACCTAGTTTCCAACGGTCTAAACCATTTATTCATACGATATCAGGGTAGAGAAATATGAATTTTTAAAGTAGGGTCAACAAGTCACATCGCCGCACTTCGGAAAAACTGACAGGTTTATAGGCCAGGTTGCGAGGCTGTTTTCTCCCAATATATTTAGTGTTACAAGGAGATCTTATATGCAATTAAATCCCCATGTGTTTAGTTTCCAACACTTCAAATCTTTTGTTAATACGATGTCGGAGTAGAGAGATACAAGCGTTCGAAGTTGCACCACTCAAGCTGCCAAGCAGTCAACTTACCCACCTGCTTAGTGAATTGAGGCGGTGGGCTTATAAGTGATCTTTTCCCGTATATATCTCGTCAATATTCAGAGAACACTTACACCAAAATACTCTCAAGCTCTCCAAGGTTGTTTCAAGAAATTCCAAGCAAGATTAACATCCCGGGCACAAAATCAAGAAGCGATAATATTAGAACGATCCCTACGATGTAAGTATCATTATACCGCCTCTCTTTTTCTTTGTAGTTGAGTTTTGGAAGGTACTTCATAGTTAAGAAAATGCCTAGTTTCTGTATTTAAGCTTTTAAATATCAAGGAAGGTTGATAAATTCGTTTCTTAATAGTTAGAACTCACGGGACGGTAATCGAAAGCTATGACTTCCATTTATTCCACTGTTAGCGGACTGTTTTGCAGTCCACTTGTGTTGGCCTCTTGTGCTTCTGATTTATGGAGTTTGAAATGATAAAGGGCGTGGAGAAATGCCACATGTGGTAGGGTAGTGGGTTGGTCGCTCGTCGTTGTAATTTCAGGCTAATTGATAACTTGTTGATTGGATGTGTTATGGTATATTTGGGGATTTTTTTGTATTGAAGGTCCCGAATTATAGTTTGGTTGTTTTTGAGTTTCTGATTGTATGGTGTTTGTATCTCGCCTATAGTAGGCTTGAGGGAGCAGTAAAATCAGGGGAAATGTTGCCCGTTTTATTTAGAATCGAGTTATCGTTTGAAATACGTGATATACTAGCGCCATCTAAGTTGTACATGTATTTCCTTGTTATAGGGATGGCGCGCTAGTTGTCATAATCTTGTTGTTGAGTTGCATTGACGACTTGAGGTATGTTAAGGCTATCCCTTATTTCCTTATGGCATGATCCATATGATACAAACGAAACGAGTAAACGCACAACTTTCATAAATGGATCTATTCATAGAAGTACTAGGAGTGCCTATGTTCTTGATTCCCCATGTATTCTATTATTATATTATTTGTTCATGAATCTTAGAAAAATACATAAGTTGACAAAGTTTATCTGAGAGATCTTATTGACTTACTTCATTATGCATTGCATTCATTTATACATGTACATTGACCCATGACCAGATGGCGTTATATACGCGTATATTATATGTATATGGAGTATGGGGAAAGGTTATGGCGTTATATACGCACCACCACCTAATCAGCTGGTATACATTAATGATTTCACCCATAGAGGCCAAGATGATATGATGGGAAACCCTCAAAGGCTTGATAATGTTAGGTACGCATATAACTATGCATGATGTGACATTTATACGCATATGCATGAGATTATAAATGTTTCATGATTCACACAGCTATTCAGACTTACAGGTTGAGTCATTTACTCTATGTTTCTTTCATGTCTTTTATATTCTATTTTAATGCCTTACATTCTCGATACTTTATTTGTACTGACGTACCTTTTGCTTGGGGACGCTGCATTTCATGCTCACAGATCCCGATAGATAGATTGAGAGTCTTCCTAGAAGGCTATCAGCTCAGTGGAAGGTGTTGGTGCAGTTCACTTGCTCCGGAGTTGCCTATTTGGTCAGTATGATTTGGACATGTATTGATTGGTATGGCGGAACCCTGTCCTGACCTTTATGACATTTATGTAGTCTTAGAGGCTTGTAAACAGATGTCATGTATATGGATACTTGTATGGCCTTGTCGGCCTATGTTTTGAGTATACAAATGATCATTTTAGCCGTATAGGCCCGTATGTCACATGTATAAGTTTGTATTCTATGTTGAGTCGTCATATGTCGAGTATCCCCTTATGTTGTATTCTGATTATATCATGATGTCCCTTCTGGACCATTTACCCATTATGGTATGATAAGAAAGATATGTTACGTTGGTGTTCAGTTGGGTAAGGCACCGGGTGCCCGTCGCGGCCCATCTGTTTGGGTCGTGACAAAAGTGGTATCAGAGCAGTTCTATCCTAGGGAGTCTACAAGCCGTGTCTAGTAGAGTCTTATTTATGGGTGTGTAGTGCACCACACTTATAAGCAGGAGGCTACAGGGCATTTAGGACTGTCACTCTTTCTTCTTAATCTAAATCGTGTGGTAGAGCTCAATTGTAAGAATTCAAACTCCTAAATTCTATTTTATTCATAATACAACGATACCTACATCCAGAAAGATAGTTGGTAAGAGATTGAATATGGTTGTGGAAGAGTTGAGTCAGAGGAACTCGATTTTGCATCATGCTTATGATGAGTAAATGTGAGGTTTTTAGCATATCACGTGTATACTAAGACGTGTAAGCTTCTTGATAAGGAGCCTTAAGGCATGAATACATATTCACCCATAAGGTAAAAGGCAATAAGAGAATCAGATGGTAAATATAAGTTTCAACAAGTAAAAGAAGCAAGGTGAAGAAATTCAGGCCGAGAAATATAAGCATTTTGAGTTACCTTCGACAGTAACAGAGGTATGTACAATTGGTCACACTCATCTCAGTTATGCCCTATGGGAGCTAACAGATATAGTTTAAGAGAAGGACAGGATATCAGGATATCATGATCTAGCTGGGGTTAGAGTAACCCAAAATTATGGATGGATTGTTAGTGTTAGCTGACATTTCTAAATGATATTGCAAACGTGGTAATAGTTATCCTTGTGAGACACCCATATGGTGCACTCTAGAATAGAACAACTAGATATGAATACTAGAATGTTCAGAAATTTCAGAAAATAGGTAGTGGAATCCTAGAAGGGATAAATATTTACCTTAGTATGACTCCAGCCCTTAGGAAAAAAAGAGAATGTTAGGCGACCTGAAGAGCCAGTGAGATGAAGCAAGGGGAGATAAAAGTGAAAGAATATTTGGTTGAAATTTTCAGAATAAAGTGATAGACAAAAATATTAGCAGGAGAATAAGAAGAGAGTAAATGAAGCATTATGAGTGAGATGTGATAAATGGGTAATAAAGATAAATCAAAATATGACACGATGACAGAGTCTATAATCAAGTAAAAGAAAAGACAAGAGGTGACAAACCTTGAGACAATAAAAGAGTATAGGCCAAAGGTCATAATCTCATTTCGAGAAATGAGTTGGTGACTCCAACGTGATTACCAGAAGGCTAAGTTAGACCCCCTGTAGTAATAGAAATTAGTATGATCTAGTAAACAAGATAAAACCGAACATGAATTAGGGACCAGAGGATTTGATAATAGTCGACATCATGATAATTTTAGAAATCGTGTTTCGGCAATAATAGAATGGACAACAAAAGAATAACATTTAAAGGTCAATCAGGAAAACGCTTTCCTAAAGCAAGCACTATGAGCAGAGTTGAGCTAAAGGGACTAAGTGTGCCAGTTACACTAGGTGTCACCTTCGTGTATAAGAAATTTAGTTATCCCTAGTAAGGTTTTCTGCAAGGCAAGAATCCTTGAAGATGTGAAAAGACGCCAAAGATGAAGAGGTAACTATCGAATAGTAAAGGAAGAATGTTGTAGAAAGGCGAAAGGAATGAGATTTCATTTATTCAGATCCTACGGATATAATATGATGCTAGAACATTATGCAAGCACGACGCCGGGGAGAGACAGTAAGGGTTCCAGCACTAGATGTTATTGATAAATAAGCGCAAATGAACACTTGATATATAAGGAGCCAGTTCGATGGAAAAGTTAAGACAAAGGACATAACCCAAGAGAGATTACGCAGAATATAGATATTAGAATGGACCAACGAGTAGTTAGTAATTAATTCAGGAAAAGCCTAGTTATGGCTAGACAATAGGATATATACAAATCAGCAGATTATGCAAGATAAATGTAGTGAACCCCCAACATAGTGAATTCAGTCTCATAGATATGACGTCGTAATTCTTGAGAAATATTCAGATAGGAGTTAGGGTAGTTAAAGGTACCGAATAAGTATTACGGAAATAAAAGAGAGTGTTACAGGGAATTCCAGTATTCGTGGGTACTAAGATAAGCCAAGTATCCATGCATCAATTGGCAGGACGATCAGGAAAAGTAATTGCTTATTTAAAGACAACTGAGAAGGCACGAAAGGAAATCTATGGTGCTAGCAAGTTAAAGGAAGGTTGTGAGTAGTATAAATAGATATATGTAGATCACAAGCTAAAGTATGGTAGAACGACAAGGTTTTAGGTTGATAAGAGTAAGGATAAGAAAAGGTGAGTGAAAAGGTAACAAAAATAGGTAAGGCCTCGGAATTAAGCCTATCAAAACAAGAGAACTGATAGTTTCCGTAAGTTATAAAAAGCGTAATACAACTTGAATGAACTCGGAGGAGTTTAAGAGTAGGAGCATTTAGAAAAGAGGTTATGCTACCCTGGTAGTAGAATAAGGGTGTAATTATGATAAATGATAAGGGGATGAAATTTAGGCCTTTGATTGAGTAATGATTCAAAGAGAAGTCATTTCATGAATTGCATGGGATTAGAATACCCACATTAGATGAATCACGTTGGGATGCTATGAAATATGGTTATTGAAGTTTAGTATCATCCCTAGGTGGATCAGGCAAATAACTGTAGATGTTCTCGATGAGACATGAGCCCTAGTGAAAATGTATTACGTAAGAGGTTTCAATTTATCAGTGGTGGATTATAGATCAACATTAAGGTGAATCAACAATAAGTGGATAAAAGTTACAAAGTATGAGATGAGACTAAGTTGTCATTCTTAAGATGAACAGTAATGAGGAAGCATTAAAGGACTTAGATTTATACATATAGGATAAGCAGCGAGAGAGTAACTTAGAGTTGGGTAGCAGACCTCGGTAATAATAAATCGAAGTAAATGTTATTGTATAGTCTAAACTACCTTGATGCAGTAGAGCCATAATCATAGATAACTGAGGCTATGAAACAAGATATAGCAATAGTCGTAAGTTCAACAAAGTACCGAGTGAAGAACGTCAGTACACATATAGGTGCCTAGAGGGACATCTTATCATAGTTCTGTATATGTTCAGAAAGTGAGGCCTAGAGATTGGCTAAAAGCTTGAGGAAAAAGGAGAGAAGAGTCGCATAGGCACACATACAAGCCCAGAGTCGTACAGACTGCATCACAGAAGGTAGCAACAGTTACGAGATTGGAAGAATTCCGATCACAAGTCGTAGTGTGAGAAAGAGGCCCAAAGGGGGGAATGCCCTGGTCTTTGGATTTATTCACAGAACAGTTGCCTAGATGGCAAAGGACAATATTAAGTATTCGTAAGAGCCATAGGTTATGAGAACGATAAGCGCATTAGTCAACATTCGAGGACTAATATTCCAAAGGGGAGAACGATGTTACGCCCTATTTTTGCAAGCCTTTAAGAGTTAACATTCGGGGACGCATGTTTCTAAGGAAGGAAGAATGCTACACCCCATACTTCAGACGTCACTGTCATTATAAGATTATCTAATGTAAGTTCAAAAAATATGAAATTCTTCTACAAGGATAAGGAAGGTTTATCAAAGTCTTAAGTAAGTTAAGATGAATGAGACTTGGAAAAAAAAACAAATGAGATAATTATTACATTCTGTGCATCCCAAAGTGATGTATAATGAATATGAGACTTGTTAATAATAATTTAAATGAGTGTAAAGTCATAATATGACTATATATGTTATTTGAATATAAAATATAAAGTTTGGGAGAAATCGAATTTAACTTACGGAAAACTCGAGTTAAGATTTGCCTTGTAACGAGCCGTTTTGAGAAATTAAATTCGTAACCTTTATAATATTATTTTTGGACATATCTCATACCTAAATGAAGGTCTTGGAACCTAGTTTCCAACAGTCCAAACCATTTATTCATACGACATCAGGGTAGAGAAATATGAATTTTTAAAGTAGGGTCGCCAAGTCACATCGCTGCACTTCGGAGAAACTGGCAGGTTTATAGGCCAGGTTTCGAGGCCGTTTTCTTCCAATATATTGAGGGTTATAGGGAGATGTTTATATGTAATTAAATCCTCATGTGTCTAATTTCTAATGCTGAAAACTGTTTGTCAATACGATGTCGGAGTAGAGAGATACAAGCTTCCGAAGTTGCACCACTCAAGCTGCCAAGCAGGCAGCTTACCCACCTGCTTAGTGAATTGAGGCGGTGGGCTTATAAGTGATCTTTTCCCGTATATATCTCGTCAATATTTAGAGAACACTTACCCCAAAATACTCTCAAGCTCTCCAAGGATGTTCTAAGAAATTCCAAGCAAGATTAATATCCCGGGTACAAAATCAAGAAGCGATAACATTAGAACGATCCTTACGATGTAAGAATCATTATACCGCCTCTCCTTTTCTTTGTAGTTGAGTTTTGGAAGGTACTTTATAGTTAAGAAAATACCTAGTTTCTGTATTTAAGGTTTTAAATATCAAGGAAGGTTGATAAATTCATTTCCTAATAGTTAGAACTCACGGGACGGTGATCGAAAGTTGTGACTTTGATTTATTCCACTTTTAGCGGACTGTTTTGTAGTCCACTCGTGTTGGCCTCTTGTGCTTCTGATTTATGGAGTTTGGAAGGATAAAGGGCGTGGAGAAATGCCACATGTGGTAGTGTAGTGGACTGGTCGCTCGTCATTGCAATTTCAGGCTAATTGATAACTTGTTGATTGGGTGTATTATGGTATATTAGGGGGTTTTGTTGTATTGAAGGTCTCGAATTGTAGTAGGGTTGTTCTTGAGTTTTTGATTATATGGTGTTTGTATCTCGCCTATAGTAGGCTTGAGGGAGCAGTAAAAGCAGGGGAAATGCTGCCTGTTTTATTTAGAATCGAGTTATTGTTTGAGATACATGATATACTGGTGTCATTTAAGTTGTACATGTATTTCTTTGTTATAGGGATGGCGCGCTAGTTGTCATAAGCTTGTTGTTGAGTTGCATTGAGGACTTGAGGTATGTTAAGGTTATGACTTCTTTCCTTATAGCATGATCCATATGATACAAATGATACGAGTAAACGCACAACTTTCATAAATGGCTCTATTCATAGAAGTACTAGGAGTGCCTATGTTCTTGATTCCCCATGTGTTCTATTATTATATTATCTGTTCATGAATTTTCAAAAAATACGTAAGTTGATAAAGTTTATCCGAGAGATCTTATTGACTTACTTCATTATGCATTGCAATCATTTATACATGTACATTGACTCATGACCAGATGGCGTTATATATGCGTATATTATATGTATATGGGATATGAGAAAAAGTTATGGCGTTATATACGTACCACCACCTGATCAGCTGGTATACATTGATGATTTCACCCACAGAAGCCGAGATGATATGATGGGATGTCGTCAAAGGCTTAATAATATTAGGTACGCATATACCTATGTATGATGTGACATTTATACGCATATGCATGACATTATAAATGTTTCATGATTCACACAGCTATTCAGTCTTACAGGTTGAATTCTTTACTCCATGTTTCTTTCATGTCTTTTATGTACTGTTTTCATGCCTTACATACTTAGTACTTTATTTGTACTGACATCCCTTTTACCTGGGGACATTGTGTTTCATGCCCGCAGGTCCCGATAGACAGGTTGAGAGTCCTCCTCGTAGGCTATCAGCTCAGCGGAAGTTGTTAGTGCACTCCACTTGCTCCGGAGTTGCCTATTTGGTCAGTATGATTTGGACATGTATTGATTGGTATGACGGGGCCCTGTCCCGATCTTTATGACGTTTATGTACTCTTAGAGGCTTGTAGACAGATGTCATGTATATAGATACTTGTATGGCCTTGTCGACCTATATTTTGAGTGTACAAATGATCATGTCGGTCTTATAGGCTCGTATGTCACATGTATAAGTTTGTATTCTATGTTGGGTCGTCCTATGTCGAGTATCACCTTGTGTTTTATTCTGGTTATATCATGACAGACCTTCTGACCCATTTACCCATGATGGTATGATAAGAAAGATATGTTACATTGGTGCTCGATTGGGTAAGGCACCGGGTGCCCATCGCGGCCCATCGATTTGGGTCGTGACAAGCAGTTATTATGTTTGGGCTGGATCTGCCCTGTACAATACTTAGTGACTGAGTGTGCTGAGTAATGAACATGATGAGTGAGAATAAAAGACAGTGAGATTGAGTACTCCGAGAGTGTGAGTACATGAGTTCATCATTGAGCTACATTGCATTTGACATGCGTACTTGAGATACAGATTTAGAGATGCATTTCCTCATATTACCCGATTTTGGTGACATTCATGATTTTACTTGTATATTGATATGTAGGCATAGAGATGTATTTTTCTCATGCTATCTGAAAGTGAAACGTCTTGTTTATTGTTGAAAGTTCTTTGGGAAAATCGTAGTTTTCAAACTTATTCATATATTGTTTAGGGTTTCGGTGAAAGATCTGGGATCTACTGTTATACTTGAAAAGCATGCCTATATTCTGTAACTGTGAACCAACTGAACTATTTCTTGTACCATCTTTATTACATTATTGTTAACTGTTGCTGGTTATTGGAGTTGGACCCTGACCCTTGTCCTAGCTCGTTACTACTTTCAACCTAAGGTTAGGTTTGTTACTTATTGAGTACATGGGGTCGGTTGTACTCATACTACACTTCTGCACCTTGCGTGTAGATGTTGGATGTTGATGTTGCTGTGCACGGCGGGAGCTGGATTTGAAGATGTACTTGTGTTTCGGTCATAGTTGCCTCTTGATCTTTGTAGCTTTAGGATTTTATTTGTTCCTGTATATTTCAAACAGATGATGTACTTTATTTCATACCAACTTTATAAATTCTAAATCTTAGAAGCTCATGATTTGTACTACCAGTCCTTGGGAAATGTATTAAAGTTCAGTTATTTTATCATTTATTTGTCTCAATAAAACTAATTAAATTGGATAGTTATTAATTGACTTACCTAGCGGGTTGGGTTAGGTGTCATCACGACTAGTTGGATTTTAGATCGTGACAAAAGCATATCGTACTTAAGCAAATTTATAATTAATTTGGTATAAAGAAGGTGCGATTAATTTTTCCATTCTCAAAGATCAATTTCTTTTTCAAGACAACATGTTCTCTCTTTGATTTGTTTCTCCTTGGAAAATCATAATAAATGTTTATTTGGAGAACAATTCTATACAATTAACTTCCTAATTTCTATATCTCGTAGTTTTTGTTGTAATATTGAAGACGAATATATACTTTTCAATAACATATATGTGTGGAGTAGAAATATTTATAAATCACCTGAATTTGATCAGAAGTAGTATCCTCTTGCTAGCCCTACTAGATATAACATATAGGATTGAGACTACAAGTGGAATGGAATTGTTTGTGTTGATAGATCCAAATTCACATCCGCCATCTAAGAGATTTCTTCGTCCCAAAAATTGTCCAACTCATCCTAAACACCTGAAATAAGGTAAAAACCTTATTTCCTCCTCTTTGTACGAGATCCTTTCTTCGTACAAATGCTCATTGGCGAAAGAGACATTACTTTAATTTGCTCTTGTCGGTGGGATCAGTCTGTGTCCGAGTGTAAGGCATATTCCTGAAAGAGGTCGCAACAATGGAACAGAAACCATCTAATGGCTGACTGGGCCATGGCATTCAAATATTTGAGTAGCATGAGGTTAGCAAAGTTTTCTTTTTGACTCTGTTGTTTTCTTTGTATAGAAAGCTTTGTGTCACGACCCCAAATTCCCTCTATGGGAGGTCGTGATGGCACCTAGTCTCTAAGACTAGGTAAGCCTATCAATGCGGAATAATCATAAATATTTGAAATAAATAAACTACAATTCAACTAATTACAACTCTCAAAACCAGGTAGAAATAAGTCACAAGCTTCTAAAAATTTATTCTCAATTTCTCTATGTATCAAGGTCTAAAGAAAAATAAGGAAGCAACATTAAAAATGATAGAAGGGGACTCCGGAGTCTGCGGACGCTTGCAGATATACCTCGAAGTCTCCGTGCGTAGGTAACTCACTGACGTCTAGACTGATAAAATGTACCTGGATCTGCACAAAAAGATGTGCAGAAGCGTAGTATGAGTACACCACAGCGATACCCAGTAAGTGCTAAGCCTAACCACGGTAGAGTAGTGACGAGGTCAGGTGAGGTCATACTGGAATATAATAATGGCATGGTAAAATATTTAACAATATAGTAAAATAAAATGATATTGGAAATGAATCAAGTAGTGTGTCACCATTTAATTAAGCAAAATAATGGCAAATAATATCTAGTGAAAACAAAACAGAATTTCAAATAATATCTCGTGGAAACAACACCGAATTTCCTTTCAACTTTAAGAAAATCACAACAAATAATCAAGGCAACTGCGGCCATAAATCAATATCAACAAGGGCACTCTCGAGGTACCGCCTCGTAGTCCCAAATCATAAACAAATTCACAATATCTCATTTTCTTATCTCACCGCGGGAGCCTTCACAATTTATTTGAAAGAAAATATTTTTCCCGAAATAGCATCCCGCGTTTTAGCCATCCTTATCACACCGCATGACATCTAGTAGTTCTCCCTACTAGCCACATGTAACAAGCCACCCTTATCTCACCGCATTCATTTCAATACCCAGACCTTATACCACCGCATGCGTATCAATAGCACAATATATCACAATTTGCACTTCAAGTGCTCAAATAATGTAACTTGCCAAAATAATTCAACAACAATATTTTCCCACAATAAAGAGCTCACGGCTCCATCACAATGAATACAAAAATCTTACAAAATATTCAAGGATAAATAATTCAGGAAAATAATATTTCAAAATCTTTAATACGTTGCTTAAATATTAAATTTAAAATGTCAAATACTTTATATTCATAATGTTTAATTTAAAGAAAATCACCCTTCAAATAATGCACACATTAAAAGAAACCAAGTTTCAACTAAACAGGTATAACAATTAGCAGGAAAAGGTCAAACAAATTTAAGGTATATATCCCAGATCAATGATGAAGAATATAACAAGATAAAATAATTTAATAAATGCGCAACAATGATCTACACAATTTAAAAATATAATCTTTCATATTTAGCCCGTGTACACACTCGTCACCTTGTATACACGACTTTCAACACATTTCGATAATCACATTAATATCAATTCTAAAGGAAATTTCCCCCACACAAGGTTAGACAAGTCACTTAACTCGACTTGCTCTAACTTACCCAAGTAGTATGTTTTTTCCTCGGTTTTCCGATTTCGATCGACTCGTATCTAGTCATAATTAATTCGATACACTCAACAAAAATTATAGAATCAATTCCATAAGAAAATACTATATTTTTCAATAAAATACGAAATTAACTCAAAAATGGACGTCTCGGAATCCGGCGAAAGTTACGAAATATGAACGCCCATTCAACTACGAGTCCAACCATACCATTTTTACAAAACATCCGACATCAACTTGACCTCTAAATCTCAAAGTCTCATTTTAAAATCCTTATGCCCAAATCCTCTAATTTCACCTCAGAAACATGTAATCTATTCGAAATATTCAATGATAATCCAATATAATTGATTAACAATGATCACATGTGACTTACCTCATATTTTCCCATGAATTCTCTCTGAAAATTCGCCCAAAACCATGCTGAAAATTTCCAAATGACAAAAATATCGGAACCTCTCTGTTTTTATAATCTGGTCAGTGCTTTCGCACCTACGGACAAAATACTCGCACATGCGGTCCCGAATCTACGGTGAAATACCGCATCTGCGAAAATTGCTCAGCCCAGCTGCCTTCACTTCTGCGAGCTTTGGACTGCATCTGCGCCTTCGCAGGTGCGGAAAATTCCATCGCACCTGCGGACCTGCCCGCACATGCGCCCTTCCTCTCGCTTCTGCGCAACATGAGCCGCATTTGCGGCTCCAACTGGGTAGCCCTTCATCCGCTTCTGCGAGCCACAGCTCGCTTGTGCGAGTCCGCACCTGCAGTCAGTCCCTCTGCAGGTGCGATGACACCAGAAGCTGCAAATTTTAGAATTTGCCTAAGTCCAAAAATTGATCCGATTTCAATTCGGATCGCACTCGGAGTACTCGGGACCCGTCCAAAAATACCAACAAGTCCTAAATCATCATAAGAACTTAGTCGAGTATTCAAATCATATCCAACAATACTAAAACCACGAATCACACATAGATTCAAGCCTAATAAATCTTAAGGATTTTCAACTTCTACATTCGATGTCGAAACCTATCAAATCAAGTCTGATTGACCGCAAATTTTGTACACAAGTCATAAATGACATAACGGAGCTGTTAAAATTTTCAGAAATAGATTTCGACCCCGATATCAAAAAGTCAACTCCCCGGTCAAACTTCCAAACTTACATTCCTATTTTAACAATTTCAAGCCTAATTTCACTACGGACTTCCAAATAAAATTTCGATCACGCTCCTAAGTCTAAAATCACCATACGAAGCTGTTGCAATTATCAAAATTCTATTCCGATTCATTTGCACATAATTCGACATCCGGTCACTATTTGAATTTAAACTTTTAATTTTTCTTTAAAATTCCATATATCGGGCTAGGGACATCAGAATTTGATTCCGGGCATACGTCCAAGTCCCAAATCACGATACGGACCTACCAAAACTGTCAAAATATTGATCCGAGTCCGTTTGCTAAAAATGTTGACCAAGGTCAACTCAGTTGAGTTTAAAGCTCAAATTCACATTTTAATTCATTTTTCGCATAAAAACTTTCCGAAAAATTTTACGGACTGCGCACGCAAGTCGAGTAATGATAAATAGTGTTTTTCGAGGTCTTAGAACACAGAATTAATTATTAAATTTAAAGATAACATTTTGGGTCATCACATTCTCCATCTCTAAAACAAACGTTCGTCCTCGAACGGAGTTAGAAGAAATTCCTGAGCTGGTAAATAAGTGTGGATAATAGTTGCGCATATCATGCTCGGTCTCCCAAGTCGCCTCTTCGACTGGATGACCCCTCCATTGAACCTTCACGGAAGCAATGTTCTTTGACCTCAGCTTTCGAACCTGCCTATCCAAAATAGCCACTGGTTCCTCAACATAAGATAGATCCTTGTCCAACTGAACTGAACTGAAGTCTAACACATGAGACCGATCGCCGTGATATTTTCAAAGCATGAAAACATGGAATACCGGATGAATCGCAGAGAGACTAGGTGGTAGTGCAAGTTTGTAAGCCACCTCTCCAACTCTCTCAAGAATCTCAAAATGCCCAATATACCTAGGGCTCAACTTGCCCTTCTTCCCAAACCTCATCACACCCTTCATAGGCGAAATCCGGAGCAATACCCGCTCACCAACCATGAATGCAACATCACGAACCTTCCGATCCGCATAACTCTTCAGCATAGATTGGGCTGTACGAAGTCGATCTTGAATCAACTTAACCTTTTCCAATGCATACTGAACCAAGTCTGTACCCAATAGTCTAGCCTCGCCTGGTTCGAACCAACCCACTGGAAACCGGCACCGCCTACCATACAAGACCTCATACGGAGCCATCTGAATGCTTGATTGGTAATTGTTGTTGTACGAAAACTCCGCAAGTGGTAAGAACTGATCCCAAGCACCCCCAAAATCTATAACACACGCACGAAGCATATCCTCCAGTATCTGAATAGTGTGTTCGGACTGCCCGTCCGTCTGAGGGTGAAATGCTGTACTCAACTCTACTCGAGTACCCAATTCACGTTGTACTGCCCTCCAAAATTGTGAGGTAAACTATGTACCCCGGTCAGAGATGATAGATACTGGTACACCATGAAGTCTGACAATCTCGCGAATATATACCTGAGCCAGCTGCTCTGAAGAGTAAGTAGTAATCACAGGAATGAAATGAGCTGATTTGATCAGCCTATCCACAATTACCCAAACTGCATTAAACTTTCGCTGAGTCCATGGGAGCCCAACAACGAAATCCATAGTGATCCGCTCCCATATCCATTCTGGAATATCTAACTTCTGGAGTAATCCACCCGGTCACTGATGCTCATATTTTACCTGTTGATAATTTAGACACCGATATACATACCCCACTATGTCTTTCTTCATCCGCCTTCACCAATAGTGCTGTCTCAAGTCCTGATACATCTTTGCAGCACCCGGATGAATGGAGTACCGCGAACTGTGAGCCTCTTGGAGAATCAACTCACGCAAGCCATCTACATTGGGTACACATAGCCTGCCCTTCATCCGTAGTGCACCGTCATCTCCAATAGTGCCTTCCTTGGCATCACCGTGCTGAACTGTATCCTTAAGGAAAAGCAAATGAGGGTCATCATACTGACGCTCCCTGATACGATCATAAAGAGAAGACTGAGAAACCACACAAGCCAAAACTCGGCTCGGCTCGAAAACATCCAACCTGACAAACTGGTTGGCTAAGGCCTGAACATCCAAGGCTAAAGGCCTTTCTGCTACCGGTAAATATGCTAAGCTGCCCAAACTCTCCGCCTTACGACTCAAGGCATCGGCCACTACATTGGCCTTCCCAGGATGATAAAGAATGGTGATATCATAATCCTTAAGCAACTTTAACCATCTCCCTGCCGCAAATTAAGATCCTTCTGTTTAAACAGATGTTGTAGACTCCGGTGATCGGTGTAGACCTCACAATGGACACCGTACAAATAATGCCGCCAAATTTTTAAGGCATGAACAATAGCTGCTAACTCCAGGTCATGTACAGGATAATTCTTCTCATGCACCTTTAACTGTCTGGATGCGTAGGCAATCACCCTACCATCTTGCATCAACACTGCGCCGAGACCAATACACGACGCGTTACAATACACAGTATAAGACCATGTACCTATAGGTAATACCAATACTGGGGTTGTAGTCAAAATTGTCTTGAGCTTTTGAAAGCTCTCCTCACATTCCTCAGTCCACCTGAACAGAGCACCCTTCTGGGTTGATTTGGTCATAGATGCAGCAATAGAAGAGAAACCATTTACAAATCGGCGATAATACCCTGCCAAACCAAGAAAACTCCGGATTTCCGTAACTGAGGATGGTCTGGACCAATTCTGCACTGCTTCAATCTTCTTCGGATCTACCTTGATCCCCTCGCATGAAACTATATGACCCAAAAATCCCACCGAATCAAGCCAGAATTCACACTTTGAGAATTTTGCATATAATTTCTTTTCTCTCAAAAACTGAAGCACAGTCCTCAGGTGTTGATCATGATCTTCCCGACTCCGGGAATACACCAGAATGTTGTCAATAAACACAATGATGAAAGAATCAAGATAGGGCTAAAATACACTATTCATTAAGTGCATAAATGCTGCTTGGGCATTGGTCAGCCCAAAGGACATCACAAGGAACTCGTAATGACCATACCGAGTCCTGAAAGCAGTCTTTGGGATATCTTGCTACCGAATCTTCAATTGATGATAGCCAGAATGTAAGTCGATCTTAGAGAATACTCTGGCACCCTAAAGCTGATCAAATAGGTCATCAATACGTGGTAATGGATACATGTTCTTCATGGTAACCTTGTTCAGATGGCGGTAATCAATACACATCCGCATAGAACCATCCTTCTTCTTCACAAATAAGACAGGAGCACCCCAAGGTGATACACTAGGCCGAATGAAACCTTTATCAAGCAATTCCTATAACTATTCTTTTAATTATTTCAACTCTGTTGGGGCCATACGGTATGGTGGAATAGAAATGGGCTGAGTTCCCGGTAACAAATCAATGCCAAAATCAATATCCCTGTCGGGTGGCATACCCGGAAGATTCGTTGGAAATACATCAGGAAAATCCCTTACTATAGGAACTGACTCCACAGTTGGAGTATCAATACTAACATCTCTTACATAGGCCAGATACGCATCACATTCCTTCTCAACCATTCGTTGAGCTTTAAGAAATGAAACAACCCTGCTAGAAACATGATCCGAGGTACCTCTCTACTCTATCCGCGGTAGACCTGGTGTAGCCAACGTCACCGTCTTGGCGTAACAATCAAGAATAGTGTGATAGGCGACAACAGTCCATGCCCAAAATAATATCGAAATCCACTATACTGAGCAATAATAAATCAGCTCTGGTCTCAAAACCACTGATAACAATTAAACACGAGTGATACACATGGTCCACAATAATAGATTCACCCACGGGTGTAGATATATAAACAGAAGAACTCAAGGAATCACGTGATACGCCCAAATACGGGGCAAAATAAGATGACACATAAGAGTAAGTGGAGCCTGGATCAAATAAGACTGATGCATCTCTATGACAGACCGGAATAATACCTGTGATAACAGAATCGGATGCAACGGCATCTGTCCTAGTAGGAAAGGCATAATATATGGCCTGGCCTCCCCCTCTAGGGTGACCTCTACCTGCCCGACCTCCATCTCTAGCTGGCTGTGCAGGTGGAGTGGCAATTGGTGCAGTAATCATGGCCTGAGTAGCCTGAGGACCCTGTGGAATAGGTAGGTCCTGAGAAATCTGTAGAGGTGCACCCCTCCTAAATCTGGGGCAATCTCTCATAATATGATGAGTGTCACCACACTCAAAAGAAGCCCTCGGAGGACGTGGCTGCTGGGACTGGCTCGGGCATGATCGACTAGACTGCCCGTTGAAAGCACCCCGTATAGGAGTTACAAAAGACACTGGTGGTGCATAATATGGAACCTGAGGTCTAGGAGTAGTCGGAATACCACTGGAAGCTGGAAGTGTTGAATGAATAGGACGGCTCACATAACCTCTACCATGATGGGCTGCAACCGGGGCACGAAAATTATTATATGTGCCAGAATCTCGAGGTCTCTTAGCTTCCCTCTCTTCCCTCTCCCGAGTCTGCATACCTTCCAATCTCCTAGCAATTGACACCACCTGTTGGTATGTGATGTCTATCTCTAGCTCTCGGGCCATACTGTATCTGATACTAGGGTGAAGACCCCCAATAAATCTGCGAACCCGCTCTCGAACTGTGGCAACTAAGGCTGGTGCATGCCTAGGAAAATCACTGAATCGGACCACATATTCTGACACGGTCATAAAACCCTGGCGCAGCTACTCAAACTCTATGTGCCATGAATCTCTAAGACTCTGAGGAACATACTCCCTTAAGAACATATCTGAAAATTGAGTCCAAGTAAGTGAAGCTGCCTCAGCCGGACTATCTAACTAATATGCCCGCCACCACTGGTAGGCTGCTCCTCTAAACTGGAATGTCGTGAAAGAAACCCCACTGGAATCCATAATACCCATAGTACGAAGGATACGGTGACATTCCTCCAAAAAAACCCTGAACATCCTTTAAAGCAAAACCACTAAAAGTGAGAGGGTGGTACTTCTTATACCTCTCGAGCCTGAGCTGCTCCCCCTCTGAAACTGTTGTCCTAATCTCAGGCCGAACTGGGACAACTGGCTGCACTGGTATAACCTTTGGGGCATGGTCAACTTGGGCCCGTGGCTCTGGAGTACGGGCGGCGGGAGTCTGCACTCCTCCCCAGCCTGAGATGTGGCAGGAGCAAGTGGAATTAATCCTGCCTGAGCTAAAGTGCCAAACATGCTCAAACACTGGGCAAGAGTCTCCTGAAGTGCATGAGTAGTAACAGGCGTCTCAGGTGCCTGCTCTCCAACTGAAGCTACTGGTGGCTCTAGTGCATCAGCTTGTGCAGGTGCTTTGGTTGCACCACGTGGTCTTCCTCGGCCTCTAACTCGGCCTCTGCCCCGTCCCCGGCCTCTTGCAGCTCCAACAGGGGGCACGGGTAACTGATCATCAGATCCAGTTGTGCGTGTCCTTACCATCTGTGAGAGAATAGAAAGATAATTGTTTAGAACTCTGAAATCAACAAAGGCGCACGATAAGGAATCAAAGAAGTGAATATTTCCTAACAGTTCCATAGCCTCTCGAAGATAAGTACACACGTCTCTGTACCGATCCACAAGACTCTACTAAACCTGCTTGTGACTCGTAACACCTATGAACCTAGTGCTCTGATACCAACTTGTCACGACCCCAAATTTCCTCCGTAGGAGGTCGTGATGGCACTTAGTCTCTAAGACTAGGTAAGCCTATCAATCCGGAATAATCATAAATATCTGAAATAAATAAATTACAATTCAAATAATTACAACTCCCAAAATGAGGTAGAAATAAGTCACAAGCTTCTAAAACTTTATTCTCAATGTCTCTATATATCAATATCAAATTTAAAATTTCAAATACTTCATATTCATAATGTTTAATTTAAAGAAAATCACCCTTCAAATAATGCACAGAATAAAAGAAACTAAGTTTCAACTAAACAGATATAACAATTAGCAAGAAAAGGTCAAACAAATTTAAGGTATATATATCTCAGATCAATGATGAAGAATATAACAAGATAAAATAATTTAATAAATGCGCAACAATGATCTACACAATTTAAAAATATAATCTTTCACATTTAGCCCGTGTACACACTCGTCACCTTGTGTACACGACTTTCAACATATTTTGATAATCACATTAATATTAATTCTAGGGGAAATTTCTCCCACACAAGGTTAGACAAGTCACTTACCTCGACTTGCTCCAATTTACCCAAGTAGTATGTTTTTTTCTCGATTTTCCGATTTCGATCGACTCGTATCTAGTCATAATTAATTCGACATAGTCAACAAAAATTCCATAAGAAAATACTATATTTTTCAATAAAATCCGAAATTAACTCAAAAATGGCCCGTGGGGCCCAAGTCTCGGAATCCGGCAAAAGTTACGAAATATGAATGCCCATTCAACTATGAGTCCAACCATACCATTTTTACAAAAATCTAACATCAACTTGACCTCTAAATCTCAAATTCTCATTTTGAAATCCCTAGGCCCAAATCCTCTAATTTCACCTCAAAAACATGTAATCTATTCGAAATATTCAATGATAATCCAATATAATTGACTAACAATGATCACATGTGACTTACCTCAAGTTTCCCCGTGAATTCTCTCTAACAAATCGCCCAAAACCGTGTTGAAAATGTCCAAATGACAAAAATATCGGAATCCCTCTGTTTTTGTAATCTGGTCAGTGCTTTCACACCTGCGGACAAAATTCTCGCACCTGCGATCTCGCATCTGCGCTGAAATACCGCATCTGTGAAAATTGCTCAGCCCAGCTGCCTTCGCTTCTGCAAGCTTTGGACCGCATATGCGCCTTCACATGTGCGAAAAATTCCATCGCACTTGCGGACCTGCCCGCATCTGCGCCCTTCCTCTCGCTTCTGCGCAACATGAGCCGCATCTGCAGCTCCAACTGGGCACCCCTTCGTCCGCTTCTGCGAGCCACAGCTCGCTTGTGCGAGTCCGCACATGCGGTCATTCCCTCCGCAGGTGCGATGACACCAGAAGCTGCAAATTTCAGAATTTGCCTAAGTCCAAAAATTGATCCGATTTCAATTCGGATCGCACTCGGGGTACTCGGGACCCGTCCGAAAATACCAACAAGTCCTAAATCATCATACGAACTTAGTCGAGTCTTTAAATCACATCCAACAACACTAAAAACATGAATCACACATAGATTCAAGCCTAATAAATCTTAAGAATTTCCAACTTCTACATTCGATGTCGAAACCTATCAACTCAAGTCTGATTGACCTCAAATTTTGTACACAAGTCATAAATGACATAACGGAGCTGTTAAAATTTTCAGAACTAAATTCCGACCCTGATATCAAAAAGTCAACTCCTCGGTCAAACTTCCAAACTTACATTCCTATTTTAGCCATTTCAAACCTAATTTCACTACGGACTTCCAAATAAAATTTCGATCGCGCTCCTAAGTCCGAAATCACCATACGGAACTGTTAGAATTATAAAAATCTATTCCTGGGTCGTTTGCACCTAATTTGATATCCGGTCACTATTTGAATTTAAACTTTTAATTTTTCTTCAAAATTCTATATCTCGGGTTAGGGACCTCGGAATTTGATTCCGGGCATACGTCCAAGTCCCAAATCACGATACGGACCTACCAAAACTGTCAAAATATTGATCAGAGTCCGTTTGCTAAAAATATTGACCAAGGTCAACTCAGTTGAGTTTAAAGCTCAAATTCACATTTTAATTCATTTTTCGCATAAAAACTTTTCGGAAAATTTTACGGATTGCGCACGCAAGTCGAGTAATGATAAATGGTTCTTTTCGAGGTCTTAAAATACAGAATTAATTATTAAATTTAAAGATGACATTTTGGGTCATCACACTTTGTTGCTACACTGGATTTAACTGAGTTATAAAATTTGTATTGAATTTGTGATTTCTGTCTATTTCAGAAGCATATTATTCAATATTCAGTCAGTATATATATTCCATATTTTATTAAGTCGCCTTGCACCTATATATGTTATCCTATCTTTTTGTACATTAATTTCGTCTTAATTTGTCATCTACTTAACAGGTTAATATAGGTGCATCATCGCTGGAACTTGTTTGTCCTATTAAGGTCAGCTAATGGGAAAAAAGTCGAGGTCCACTCAAATTGATCCTAATATCGCCATTATCACTAGTATAGGCAATGGACTGGTCGAATCGGATATGAGCGAGGTTGAAACTCCCCTCCTTTCTCCATGTCATGAAGATAAGATGATATGAAATTTGTTTCGGGTTATAGTTAATGATACATTTAGTTCCGATCAGTTCAACTTATGTGCCTTTACATCTATTGAAGATCAAGGCATGTTATTGCAGGTTTGTTGTGTAAAAACATAAACTTTAATTTATACCGGGATCTTAAACATGATAATCTTATATATAATCGATACAGAAAACATACATGAAGCGGAAGCCATTATCACGAAGCGGAAGTATTAATTGAAATTGGTTTCTCGCCCCTTGCCCTAATTTTCGTTGATGGAAAAGAAGAATAGAATAGGTGGTAACCCTAATGGGTGGAGACAGGACCAATTTATAGAGGTTCTCACTTAATCCGGTACGTCCATCAAGTAACCGATCGGACGGACGAGATTTGTCATTAATTAAATATTAATTATGGACCTTAAGTTTATTGGGTCACAAAAATAATTAGATAAAATCTAACATGTTGACTAAGGGTGTGTTTGGTACGAAAGAAAAAATATTTTCCTAGAAAATATTTTCATGGAAAATGAGTGGTTTTTGTAATAACTCTAATTTAATTAGGGGTTAATTTGTAATTTTATAAAAAATAAAAGATAATAATAAGAAGAAGAAAAAAAAGAGAAGAACGGATAAAAAGTGATGAGCCAAAGGAAACGCAGCAGAAGCTTAATAAAGAAAAGACAGCCGAACGCAAAAACAGAAGAAAAAAAAAATGCAGTAGGAGAAAAAAAAAATAAAAGGGGTGTCACACCTCTTTTTTCTCCGCACAATCCTAATACAAGGTTGAGTTAGAAGAGTTTTTTCACGTTTTGAGAAGGGATTATTTATTATTTAGAGTCGCCACTTGAAATTGAGTTTTGGTGTTCCAAATCACCTTTTATTTTTAATCCCTTATCAAAAGGAAAATTTAACTTCTAATTTATGGTCTACGAAAACAGAAGACTGAGTAAGGAATTCTGTTGATCGAGGGAAAAGTGTAAGTCATCCCTCGGGTCCCGTGGTTCTAGCATGGTCGCTTTACAATTTACACTCAGGCTAAAATCGATTAGGATATTCTACATGTTTTAAGGATCTATGTGTTGTTTCACCCTTTTTAAATTATTTGATTATTAAATTTATGAAATTACCTTGAAACGAATCACATATATGTAATTTGTTTGGTATGTCAAAGTCATGTCATGCGTACGTGTACACAACGAGTAACACTTTATTATTATTAAGATTGTTTTGCCCAAAATTGTGCGAACGCATACCTTGATTTTAATTTAAAAGTCGTAGTTATGTTACGCGAACGTATACATAATCACGATAATTCGATTACTTGAGAGTGTGCCTAAAGCATACTAATGTTTTCATGATATGTTGTTTTCCAAAATTTTGAGATTATTGTGAAGGTCCAAAGTTATGGATAAGAAGTTTTTGGAAGTCAAAAAATATATTTTTTTAGCTATTTGAAATATTAACAAATTATCTATTTTAAAACAATTTACAACTTAATACATTACTAACATTCTAAAATTTGAAATTAATTTGATAATAAACACTAAAACGTAACTTAAGCAGAGATCTATTACGGGGAAATGGGCCAGCTAACCAGCTAGTATTTATTAGATTGAACCCAGACTCCTTATGTTTCAAGAACAAACCCACGGCCTAAAACGTAACTTAAGGCTTGTTCTTTAATGAAGAAGGTGACTGATTCTTTTTTTTTTTCAGATTGTTTTCTTCCCTTTAAATCTCGTTTCGCCTCCTAAATGCTAAAACATGAATGTATTATATAGTGCAATGTGTGAGTTGTGGAGAGAAAAATATGAGTAGTGCACTGTGTGTGCATTGTGTCGTGTGGGAGTGGGATCATGGAGTGATTGAAATCTTCTTCTTTTTTGAGATAAAATTTGTTACCAAACTTTGGAAAAGTTATGGGTGCTTCAATTTTTTTAATTTTTAGTTTTTTTTTTCTTTTTTCTTTTAGAAGTAAAATTCAATTAAAACACAGACAAAAATATTAATTAAC
Source organism: Nicotiana tomentosiformis (assembly GCF_000390325.3). NCBI lineage: Eukaryota > Viridiplantae > Streptophyta > Magnoliopsida > Solanales > Solanaceae > Nicotiana > Nicotiana tomentosiformis. Next base: position 19,952,309 of record NC_090816.1, read on the forward strand.
ACACATATTTTTTAAATATTTACATATAATTTAGTGACACTAAAACAAATACCATAGCGTATGTGATTTTTTTTTATTTTTTTTTATAATTTTTAATTTTCTTAAATAAAACCTATTAAGAGTAAGATAAAAGTTTAAAATATCAAGATTAGACCTAAAAGAAATATTTACACTAAAATAGTATAGAATTCAGGTGTGGTCAAAAATTTGTTGTTCACAAGGGAAAAAAGAGAGGAAAAGAGAAAAGAAAAATAGGGATTCTCAACCCAAACTATCAAAGTAATGATCCTTAACTTTTATTTGAGTTTATTACTTGATTATGAGTAGATTTTTAAGGTAGAAACATGGACAAATTAGAAATTACGAAAACCTAGCCCTAAGGTTCTTCAACCTAATTCACCAATTCGAAAAGGAAAACGTTATCAAAATTGGATTTTGATTAGTGTTCTGGAATCCTCTCCTCGAGGAGAATCCGTAGGTGATCATGGTATGGGAATTCTAACCCGTTAACTAGACTTTACTTTTTTGGGTTAACCTTTGACCACGAGTTGGACTTGCTCTAAAAATTGAAGGGATGTTCACCTAAGGATTTTTGATCATTCTAAACTCGTTTTTTGTGTTTTGAGGTGATCCAAAGACTTGAGAGTATAATTTTGAGTTATTGGAAATAGTGGTTGGATTGTAAATTCGAGGTAAGTGAGACTTTAAGCTTTGATGCTTGCTTTTTCAAAATCTGTTTTGAAATTATATTTTGTCTGCATGGTCTATGTGTTAGGACGAGCGTAAGCTTGGCATAATCGGTGGTCTTTGACTAGCGAAAAATTTATATTATTTTTGTAAAAAGCTAAAATTATTTAATAAGTGATTCGCGGTGTGGTGTGATGTAGCGTAGCCTCGTACTATGGCGTTTAGACGTTAGAAATTATTTCTTCGTTGTTGTATATATATATATATATATATATATATATATATATATATATATATATATATTTGGGGCATTGTGTATGGCGCCGTGATAGATTTGGGTCATTGTATATGCCGCTGTGATAGATTTGGGGCATTGTGTTTGCTGGCGTGGACTCGTGGGGTGTTTGGTTAATTTTCTGCACTACCGTTTATGACAAGTCCTTAGTGTATATTGTGTTGAGATACATAGAGTTATTGTTGAATAATTGTTTGGACTTTATAGAGTAATTATATGGTGAAAGGATTTATGTGCATATTATTTATGTGCTCGTTGTGTGTTTATATTTTCTAATACATGTTCCAGAGGTATTTAGAGTGGCGGGTCTAGGACCTTACTAGGTTATATGTACGTATAACTCACTTCTTACCTGCATGTCTATGAAGATACTATTGGTAAAGACAGGGCTAGTAGCTGGCGAGTTCGCTAGAGTTGATTCAATTATTGAGATGAGTCATCGCATTGTTCGAGGAGGCTGCCAAAAGAGTCTTTATCATTTATTCATACAATGTCTTTAGTAATTCTCTCAGATGCTTCATGATCTTTGTAACGACTCGGGCTGTCGTTTTGAGTATTACAACCTTATTCCCCTATTTACTGCTCTATTTATGCTTTACAGTTGTTATGTGACTTACTGGGGTGATTGATTCGGGTCCGGTAAGATTTTGGAATAAATTGGAATATTTAGTTTCAGGGTTTAAAGCTTAAGTTAAAATAGTGACCGGATGTCGACTTATGTGTAAACGACCCCGGAATAGAGTTTTGATGATCCAATAGCTATGTATGGTAATTTTGGACTTAGAAACGTGTCCAAAAAATTATTTAGATGCCTGTAGTTAAATTAGGCTTGAAATGACTAAAATAAAAATTTAAGCTTGGAAGTTTGACCGGGGAGTTAACTTTTTGATATCAGTGTCAGAATCCAATTCTGAAAATTTGAATAGGTCTGTTATGTCATTTATGACTTGTGTGCAAAATTTGAGGTCAGTCGAACTTGATTTGATAGGTTTCGGCATTGAATATAGAAGTTCGAATTTCTAAGTTTCATTAAGCTTGAATTGGAGTATGATTCGTGGTTTTAGCATTGTTTGATGTGATTTGAGGTTTCGACTAAGTTCGTATGATATTTTAGGACTTGTTGGTATATTTGGTTGAGGTCTCGGGGGCCTCGGGTGAGTTTGGGATGGTTAATCGGATCAATTTTTGAACTTAGGCAAATTCTGAAAATTTGCAGCTTCTGGTGTCATCACACCTGCGGAGGTACTGACCGCAGGTGCGGACTCGTACAAGCGAGTATGGACTCGCAGAAGCGGAAAGGGGGATTGTGAGGCGGTGGTCGCAGGTGTGAAGAAAATTCCGCACCCGCGTGACCGCAGATGAGGACGAGAAGAATGCAGAAGCGGAGGCAGTGCTGGCCAGGGCAGACCACAGAAGCTATTGTTTTCTCACACCTGCGAGACCGCAAAAGCGGCTCAGTTTCCGCAGGTGCGAAAGCACTAACCAGATTTACAAAACATAGGGGTTCCGATATTTTTGTCATTTTAGACATTTTCAACACGGTTTTGGGGGATTTTTCATAGAGAATGTAATGACCCAAACGGTCATTTTAACTTTTAGAACCCCGTTCCCTAAAATAAAAATTCTCGTAGATGCTTGTAATGATTTATGACTTGTGGGGATGGTTGGTTCGGGATTTGAAAGTATTTGGGATAAAACCGGAACTCTTGGTTTCTTAAGTTGGCCTTAAAGTGCTAAGTTTGACTTCGGTCAACATTTTGAGAAAACGACCCCGGAATAGAATTTTGATGATTCCAACAGCTCCGTATGGTGATTTTGGACTTAGGAGCGTGTTCAGAATTTTATTTGGAAGTCCGTAGTTAAATTAGGCTTAAAATGGCTAAAAACAAGAATTTAAGTTTGGAAGTTTGACCGATGAGTTAACTTTTTGATACCGGAGTCAGAATCCAGTTTCGAAAATTTTTATAGCTCTGTTATGTAATTTATGACTTGTGTGTAAAATTTGAGGTCAATCGAAGTTGATTTGATAGGTTCCGACATCGAATGTAGAAGTTGAAAACTCTTAGTTTCATTAAGCTTGAATTGGAGTATGATTCGTGGTTTTAGCGTTGTTTGATGTGATTTAGAGGTTCGACTAAGTTCGTATGATATTTTAGAACTTGTTGGTATATTTGGTTGAGGTCCCGAGGGCCTCCGGTGAGTTTCGGATGGTTAACGGATCAAAAGTTGGACTTAAAAAGCTGCTGCAATTTTCCCTTCTGCTGTATATTCTGGGCTATGATCGAGCCCCAGATCGAACCCAGATATCGAGCCCACGATCGAGGCCTGAGTCAAAGTCAGGGACGAGGCTCAGTATCGAAGCCACGATCAAAGGCAAGGCTCGAGGGCCAGGATCAAGACCCAAGATCGAACTTGATCGAGGCCATGACCATGTCCCAGGCTCGAGGCCTGATCGAGGCCATGACCAGCTCCCAAGATCGAGCTCCTTGATCGAGCTCCCAAGATCGAGCTCCCTGAGATCGAGCTCCCAAGATCGAGCTCCCTGAGATCGAGCTCCCAAGATCGAGCTCCCTGAGATCGAGCTCCCCTGATCGAGCTCCTTGATCGAACTGGACAGAGCTGTAAGTTATAAAAACAGAGGACATTCGTCCCATTTGCCATTTTTGACGAACTTGAGCTTGAGCAGAGGCGACTTTTGTCAGATTTTCAAGGGAAAAATATTAGGGTAAGTGATTCTAACTCGGATTTGGTCTACCTATACAAGTATATCATTGTTTTCACCATAAATTAGTGTTTTGAGATTTAAATTTGGGAAATTTTTAGAAATCTCATAGAAACGAATTTTTGAGATTTCGGTATCGATTCGGAGTCGGATTTGAGTGAAACTGGTTTGGTTGGACTCGTAATTGAATGGGTTGTTGGATTTTATAACTTTTGCTGGATTCCGAGATGTGAGCCCCACAGACGAATTTTTAATTAATTTCGGGATTTTTATTAAAAATGTAGTATTTTCTTATAGAATTGATTCCTATAATTTTTAGTGATTGTATCGAATTATTTTGGATAGATTCGAGCTAGACAGAGTTGGATAATCGTGGAAAAAGCCTTATAGTGGATTAATTGGAGTAAGACGAGGTAAGTCTCTTGTCTAATCTTGTGAGGGGAAATTACCCCATATGGATTAAATTGAATAATTGTTGCTAATTGCGGGGGCTACGTACGCACGAGGTGACGAGAGTCCGTACGTAGCTACTATTAATGCTAAAGTTCGGGTAATTTAAGACTCAAAGCATGAATTACTTGTGTGAATTGTGTTCTTTATTAATTAAAAATTGATGTATATATTGTGAATTGTTATGAAAAGTAGAAAAATATGAAATTTTCATATGCTTAATTTTTGTTTAAATCAATTAATTGTTAAAAGAAATTGTTCTCCTCCCAAATTCATCTTATAATAAATATACTCTCCTTCCGGAGGCACATAAGAAAATGTCCTCCTTTCTTGTGGAGCGGGCCGAATGCCTCGACAGGATAGATGCATCTATGGATCGCGCTGCACGTCCCTCGGCAGTGTACACGACACTCTGGATCGGGTCGTACGTCCTCGGCAGAAATCGTGCTTAATAATAATAATTACACGATACTTTAATAATTTATTTCAGCTTGTGAAGCTAATTAATAAATTGAAAAATACTTAAAATTTAATGAATTATTATTCTTGCTTGTTAAGGAATTAATTGTTACTCCTGTAAATGAGGTTTAATTGATAAATTGGAAATTATTTGAATTGAAGGAATTTAATTAATATATTGAGAATTGTTACATTTGAAGGAATTTGATTATTTCTGCTGATTAAATAAATTATTGTAAATTCTGTAAATCATGCTGATTTAAATATCCTAGTTTTATTTCAGTTAATATTATTGACCCATAGTGAGTGTCAAAGTCAGCCATCTCGTCTCTACCACTTCGAGATTAGGCTTGATACTTACTGGGTACACGTTGTTTACGTACTCATACTACACTTGCTGCACTTTTTGTGCAGGATCTGAGATAGGTACTAGTGGAGGACCTATCATCACATACCCACGTCATCCCGAGGCATAGTGGTGAGCTGCCTTTCTGAGCCGTTCTGCAGGTACCAGTGTCTCTTCTTATATTTATATTCTGTCTATTTCATTTCAGATAGTTTTTGGAGTTTTATATAATCTACTAGATGCTCATGCACTTGTGACACCGGGTCTTGGCACACACACATTGGTAGAAGTTGGTATTTTATTATTTTCTTGGAATAAAAGTTTAACCAATGTACGTTTGACTTATTAGTTGGCTTGCCTAGCTGTAGTGTTGGGCGCCATCACGACCTATAGGTGAAATTGGGTCGTGACAACATGGTATCAGAGCACTTAGTTCACGTAGGTCTCACAAGTTATGAGCAGACCTAATAGAGTCTTGCGGATAGGTACGGAGACGTCTGTACTTATTTTCGAGAGGCTATATAGTGTTAGGAAACCGCCTTTCTTCATATTCCATCGTGCAATTGATGTAGTACTAAATATCCTTCTCTTATTCTCTCACAGATGGTGAGAACACGCTCTAATGAGATTCCAGACCAGGGAAGAGCTACTCCCCCAGTTGCCAGAGGCCGAGGGAGGGCTCCAGGCCGTAGAGGGCGAGGACGTCCCAGGACTGTTCCAGTTATGCCGCCAGTGAATCCAGCAGAGAATCCCATTATTGAGGAGCAGGGTGAGGTGCCTGTGGCAGAGCCAACTCCGGTGGACTTCACATCTGCACCGGGATTTCAGGATGTCATGGGTCGTATGATGCGATTCATGGACAATATGGCTCAAGCCGATTTATTTCCGGCAGACCCAGCCACATCTCAGGTGGGTGGGGGAGCACAGACCCCTACAGCGCAGGCTCATGGACAGGCAGCTGCTGTATATCAGACCCAGGGTGCACTACCCGTGGGTGGAGTCCAACCAGTGGCAGCAGCTACACCTGAGCCTAGGGGTGTTCAAAACCGAACCGAAACCGAAAACCGAACCGAAACCGAAGCTTAATGGCTTATTGGTATCGGGTTAACGGTTTAACGGACGGAAAACGGATTGAAATTCTTTTATTAATGGCTTATCGGTTTGGGGGCAAATTATTCAATTTTCTTAACGGATAATCCGTTAACCCGTTAAGAATATATATATATAATTTTTATTTTTATCCATATATATATATTAAATAATTAAAAACCCTTCTTCCACTTCCAGTACTCTATCTCTATTCTCTATTACTAATTTACTATTAGACATTTAGAAACCCTAACGCCTAAATTTCAACTAGTAGCCGCCAACACTCTATCTCATCGACTTCCAGTTCTCTATCTAACACCAAAAATATATATAATAGTTTAGCCACACAAATTGGTTTTAATTAAAATTTGAATCCAAAGTGACTAATTTTGCAATTGTTTCAAGCCCATCCCTTTAGAAGCCCAATTTTCATGACCCGCCTGGCCCAACCGGATCTCCCCTCTCTTTAAAATACTCATTTTCCCAAACCCTAAGAAAAAGACAGACGGATCCCCCTTTGAAAACCCTAACCGCCTGGTCTCCTTCCTCACTCACCCATTCCCTTTCACGCAAAAGGAAGCCGAGAATTCCCCATCATGCACACACATCTCACCTATGAAAAAAGTTAAAACAAATCCCTGAATTCCCATTTTTCTACATCCGGATCTGAAGAAGAAAAATAAAAAATAAGATTAAAAAGGTTTTCTGATTTCTGTTGTGTTACTTAGAGAATTTATGGGTTTCTCATTTGTTTTTGGATTGAAGTTGAGGTCGACATTGTTGTTCTTCTACTGTTTGCTATCAAAATCGTAGCCGAACTTCCTTCATCTCCATTTCTGTCCTTTATCAGTTGTTTCAAGCTCTATTTGTCAAGTATTTTATGTACACATTCCTGAATCTGTACTATTTCTCCATAAAAATGGCTGAAATCATGAATGAATTTGTTTTTGATGTTCCATCTCCATTTATGTGACTATTTTTCTTAATAAATAGCTCATTAGACTTATATATGATTTTGTTAACGAACCAAAGGGATGGCTGCCCATTTCAATTAAGTTTAGGCCGTTGGAGTCTTGTTAAATATTAGTTAATTGAGATTAGTTTTTTTTTTATTTTCCGGAGTTGTTAATGGGCTTTAGGTGTATGCATACTAGTTAACAGTAGTATTTATCACAGTCTCTACTTCGTTGCCTAATGCTGAAATTTGGTGTATGCATATTTTTTACAGGGATCTACTCACTTATGGATTAAGTTGTTGTTTGAACTTTGAAGCTGCAGAAATTCAAGCACTGTTAGGCGTTAGCTGCATGACAAAGATTTTGTGTAGTCTGCTCACTTATGGATTAATTATTTTGAAGTATGTATTCTGGACTCACTTTGAATATAGACTGGAATTTTATCATTTCAGAATTAATTAGGGAGCATTGACTTTTCCTTTGCAGTTGTGGGCGGAGGAAAGACATATGTATTCTGGACTCATCTGTAATGTAGTTTGCTTTGGGATGTAATGGACTCATCTATTGTATTCTATAGACTGGAATGTAGTCTGCTGAGCATAGGAATTTTAGTTTGAGTCACAATGGTCAGCAAACAATTAATGCACGCAATATAGATTGAATTAGGCCGATAAACCGCCCAATAACCGCCCGATAAGAGCTAAACTGATACCAATCCGCCCGATATCTTATCGGGTGGCTAGTGGATTAATACATTTAAAAAGCCGATAACCGATAAGCCAAACCGTTAAGAGTAAATAACCGCCCAATCTGCCCGATAAGCAGCCCTACCTAAGCCTAGGCCAGCTGTAGCCGCCAATCCTCAGAAACTATTAGACAGATGGACTAGACTACATCCTCCTGTCTTCGGGGGTGAGCGACATAAGGATCCGCAGGATTTCATTGATCGTTGCAAATAGACTGTACAACATGAGGATATTGGAATCCCATGGGGTTGATTTCGCTACTTTTCAGCTAAAGGGTAGAGCCCGTAGACGGTGGCAGTCTTATGCTCTTGGCAGACCAGCAGATTCTCCTCCCATGACTTGGGACAGGTTCACTCGTATCTTCTTGGACAGGTATATTCCACCCTCCCAGAGGGAAGAGTTGCAGTTTCAGTTTAAGCAACTCCAGCAGGGTCAGATGTCACTGACTGATTATAAGGCAAGGTTTTCTGAACTATCTCGCCATGCACTAATGATACTCCCTACTGAGGCGGAGAGAGTGTGAAGGTTTGTAGCCGGTTTACATACTGGTATTCAGGCCACTATGGCTCGAGAGGTTGAGATGGGTACTTCTTATGAGCGAGTTATGGAGATAGCCCGGAGGATTGAGGGTGTACGTCAGCGGAGCCGAGAGCAGATTATGAGAGATAAGCGATTCAGGTACTCTGGAGAGTTCAGAGGTGCCCCATCCGGGGGCAGAGGTCAGTTCGTGAGGGGGCAGTCCAGCAGACCCCCATATCCAGCACCACCACCTCCTCGAGGTGCTCCAGTACGACCTTATTTCAGTGCTATACCAGAGAGTTCTTATCGCCCACCAGCTATTCAGGGTTCTTTCCGTGGGTATTCAGGTCCCCGGGGCCAGACACTTAGTCAGCAGCCCATTGCACCGAAGAGTTGTTACAAGTGTGGGGATCCCAGTCACATGCGGAGGTTTTGCCCCAGGCTTCGAGGTAGACCAGCATAGCAGGGTCAGCAGCCTATGCTTACCGGACCAGTTGCTCCACCAGTAGTCCGACCACCGAGAGGCGGAGGACAGGTGGGTAAGGGCCGTCCTAGAGGTGGAGGTCAGCTAGGCGGAGGCTAGACAGTTGGCGCTCCAGCTCGGTTCTATGCTTTTCTGGCTAGACCAGATGCAGAGGCCTCAGATGCCGTGATTACAGGTATTATTCCTGTTTGTGGCAAAGATGCCTCAGTATTATTTGATCTAGGATCTACGTATTCATATGTGACATCTCTATTTGCTCCATTCCTAGGTGTTTCTCGTGAGTCCTTGAGTACCCCTGTTTATGTGTCCACTCCCGTGGGCGATTCTGTTGTTGTGAACCAGATCTACCGGTCCTGTATTATTACATTATGTGGTTATGAAACTAGAGCAGATCTTCTATTGCTTGAGATGACCGATTTTGAAATTATTCTGGGCATGGACTGGTTATCTCCATATCATGCTATTCTAGATTGTCATGCCAAGACTGTTACCTTGGCTATTCCAGCATTGCCTAAGCTGGAGTGGAAGGGTTCGCCTTTTAGTTCATTTAATCGAGTTATTTCTTTTATAAAGGCTCAACACGTGGTTGAGAAGGGTTGTTTGGCTTATCTAGCCTATGTTCGGGATACTACTGCAGAGACTCCGACTATTGATTCAGTGCCTGTAGTTCGGGAATTCCCCGATGTATTTCCGTCAGATCTTCCAGGTATGCCACCTGATCGTGATATTGATTTTTGCATTGACTTGGCTTCAGATACCCAGCCTATATCTATCCCACCGTATCGTATGGCTCCAAAAGAATTGAAAGAATTGAAAGAACAGCTTGAAGAGTTACTAGCCAAAGGATTTGTCAGACCGAGTGTATCGCCTTGGGGTGCACCAGTATTATTTGTGAAAAAGAAGGATGGAACAATGCGGATGTGTATTGATTATCGCCAATTGAACAAAGTCACTATTAAGAACAAGTACCTATCACCGCGTATTGATAATCTATTTGACCAGTTGCAGGGTGCTAGGGTATTCTCTAAGATCGACTTGAGGTCGGGGTACCATCAGTTGAAGATTCGGGATTCGGATGTTCCGAAGACTGCTTTTCGGACTAGATATGGTCATTATGAGTTTCTGGTGATGTGCTTCGGTTTAAATAATGCCCCGGCAGCATTTATGGATCTGATGAACAGGGTATGCATGCCATATATTGATTCATTTGTCATTGTCTTCATTGATGACATATTAATCTATTCGCGCAGTAAGGAGGAACATGAGCAACATATGAGAGTAGTGCTTCAGACATTGCGGGAACAAAAGCTATATGCTAAGTTCTCTAAATGTGAGTTTTGGCTAGAGTATGTTGCATTTTTGGGACATATTGTATCGGGCGAAGGTATTAAAGTTGATCCCAAAAAGATTGAGGCAGTTCAGAATTGGCATCGTCCCACTTCGGCGACTGAGATCAGGAGTTTTTTGGGTTTAGCAGGTTATTATAGTCAGTTCGTGGAAGGTTTTTCATCTATTGTAGCACCTTTGACCAAATTAACCCAGAAGGATGTTCAGTTCCGATGGTCCGATGATTGTAAGTCAAGCTTTCAGAAGCTCAAGACAGCACTGACTACAGCACTTGTGTTAGTGTTACCATCTGGTTCGGGAATATATACAGTGTATTGCGACGCGTCACGCGTTGGCTTGGGTTGTGTATTGATGCAGGAAAGGCGAGTTATTGCATATGCTTCACGTCAGCTGAAGCCCCACGAGAAGAATTATCTAGTACATGATTTGGAGTTAGCTGTGATTGTTCACGCTCTAAAGATTTGGAGGCATTATCTTTATGGGGTGTCTTGTGAAGTTTACACTAATCATCGCAGTTTGCAGCATTTGTTCAAGCAGAGGGATCTAAATTTGAGGCAGCGCAGATGGCTGGAGTTACTAAAAGATTATGATATTACTATCTTGTATCATCCGGGCAAAGCAAATGTGGTTGCAGATGCCTTGAGCAGGAAGGCGGAGAGTATGGGTAGTTTGGCTTTCATTTCAGTAGAGGAAAGGCCATTAGCCTCAGATATTCAATCCTTGGCTAACAAACTTGTGAGGCTGGATATTTCAAAGCCCAGCCGAGTTCTTGCATGTGTGGTGGCCCAATCTTCACTATTTGGGCAGATCAAGGCTCGCCAGTATGATGACCCATACCTGATGGTTCTTCGTGAAATGGTACTATGAGGTGGTGCCAAGGAAGTTATTATTAGAGCGGATGGTGTTCTGCAACTCCAGGATCGTCTATGTGTTTCTAATGTGGATGGACTGAGGAAAACAATCTTGGAAGAGGCACACAGTTCTCGGTATTCTATTCATCCAGGTGCTACTAAGATGTATCATGACTTGAGGCAACATTATTGGTGGCGACGAATGAAAAAGGACATAGTTGAGTATGTATCTAGGTGTCTAAATTGCCAGCAAGTTAAATATGAGCACCAGAGGCCAGGTGGCCTACTTCAGCAGATGACTATACCATAGTGGAAATGGGAACGAATTACTATGGACTTTGTAGTTGGGTTGCCGCGGACCTTGAGGAAGTTTGATGCAGTTTGGGTGATTGTTGACAGGTTGACTAAGTCGGCACATTTTATTCCTATTGTGACTACGTATACTTCAGAGAGGTTGGCCCAGATTTATATTCAGGAGATAGTTCGGTTGCACGGTGTGCCAATTTCCATCATATCAGATAGAGGCCCTCAGTTTACTTCACATTTCTGGAGAGCAGTACAGAGCGAGTTGGGGACCCGTGTAGAGCTCAGCACAGCCTTTCATCCGCAGACCGATGGACAGTCAGAGAGGACAATTCAGATTTTGGAGGATATGCTCAGGGCATCTATGATCGACTTTGGAGGTCAGTGGGATCGTTTCCTGCCTTTGGCCGAGTTTGCTTATAATAACAGTTACCAATCCAGCATCGAGATGGCTCCATTTGAGGCTTTATATGGTCGGCAATGTCGTTCACGTATCGGATGGTTTGAGCCAGGTGAGGCTAAGTTATATGGTACTGATTTGGTAAGGGATACCTTGGAAAAGGTAAAGTTGATTCAGGAGCGACTTCGTACAGCACAATCCAGACAAAAGAGTTACGCAGATCAGAAAGCGCGTGATATATCATTTATGGTAGGTGAAAAAGTTCTCTTGAAGGTTTCGCCGATGAAGGGAATTTTGAGATTCGGGAAGAAGGGCAAGTTGAGCCCAAGGTATATAGGCCCATTTGAGGTGTTGAAACGAGTTGGGGAGGTTGCTTATGAGCTTGCATTGCCTCTCAGCCTATCGGGAGTTCATCCGATTTTTCACGTATCTATGCTCCGGAAGTATCATGCCGACCTATCACATGTGTTAGACTTCAGCACAGTTCAACTAGATAATAGCTTGGGTTATGAAGAGGAGCCAATTGCCATTGTTGATAAACAGGTTCGCCAGTTGAGGTCCAAGAGGATTTCTGCAGTAAAAGTCTAGTGGAGGGGCCAACCAGTCGAGGAAGCGACTTGGGAGGCCGAGGAAGACATGCGGAGCAAATATCCACACTTATTCAGCACTCCAGGTACAATTCTAAACCCGTTCGAGGACGAACGTTTGTTTAAGAGGTGGAGAATGTAATGACCCAACCGGTCATTTTAACTTTTAGAACCCCGTTCCCTAAAATAAAACTTTCCGTAAGTTCTTGTAATGATTTATGACTTGTGGGGATGGTTGGTTCGGGATTTGGAAGTGTTTGGGGTGAAACCGGAACACTTGGTTCCTTAAGTTGGCCTTAAAGTGCTAAGTTTGACTTCGGTTAATATTTTGAGAAAACAACCCCGGAATAGAATTTTGATGATTCCAACAGCTCTGTATGGTGATTTTGGACTTAGGAGCGTGTTCGGAATTTTATTTGGAAGTCCGTAGTTAAATTAGGCTTGAAATGGCTAAAAACAAGAATTTAAGTTTGGAAGTTTGACCGATGAGTTAACTTTTTGATACCGGAGTCAGAATCCAGTTTCGAAAATTTTCATAGCTCTGTTATGTAATTTATGACTTGTGTGTAAAATTTGAGGTCAATCGAAGTTGATTTGATAGGTTCCGACATCGAATGTAGAAGTTGAAAACTCTTAGTTTCATTAAGCTTGAATTGGAGTATGATTCGTGGTTTTAGCGTTGTTTGATGTGATTTAGAGGTTCGACTAAGTTCGTATGATATTTTAGAACTTGTTGGTATATTTGGTTGAGGTCCCGAGGGCCTCCGGTGAGTTTCGGATGGTTAACGGATCAAAAGTTGGACTTAAAAAGCTGCTGCAATTTTCCCTTCTGCTGTATATTCTGGGCTATGATCGAGCCCCAGATCGAACCCAGATATCGAGCCCACGATCGAGGCCTGAGTCAAAGTCAGGGACGAGGCTCAGTATCGAAGCCACGATCAAAGGCAAGGCTCGAGGGCCAGGATCAAGACCCAAGATCGAACTTGATCGAGGCCATGACCATGTCCCAGGCTCGAGGCCTGATCGAGGCCATGACCAGCTCCCAAGATCGAGCTCCCTGAGATCGAGCTCCCTGAGATCGAGCTCCCGAGATCGAGCTCCCCTGATCGAGCTCCTTGATCGAACTGGACAGAGCTGTAAGTTATAAAAACAGAGGACATTCGTCCCATTTGCCATTTTTGACGAACTTGAGCTTGAGCAGAGGCGACTTTTGTCAGATTTTCAAGGGAAAAATATTGGGGTAAGTGATTCTAACTCGGATTTGGTCTACATATACAAGTATATCATTGTTTTCACCATAAATTAGTGTTTTGAGATTTAAATTTGGGAAATTTTTAGAAATCTCATAGAAACGAATTTTTGAGATTTCGGTATCGATTCGGAGTCGGATTTGAGTGAAACTGGTATAGTTGGACTCGTAATTGAATGGATTGTCGGATTTCGTAATTTTTGCCGGATTCCGAGATGTGAGCCCCACATACGAATTTTTAATTAATTTTGGGATTTTTATTAAAAATATAGTATTTTCTTATAGAATTGATTCCTATAATTTTTAGTGATTGTATCGAATTATTTTGGATAGATTCGAGCTAGACAAAGTTGGATAATCATGGAAAAGGCCTTATAGTGGATTAATTGGAGCAAGACGCGGTAAGTCTCTTGTCTAATTTTGTGAGGGGAAAATTACCCCATAGGGATTAAATTGAATAATTGTTGCTAATTGCGGGGGCTATGTACGCACGAGGTGACGAGAGTCCGTGCGTAGCTACTATTAATGCTAAAGTCCGGGTAGTTTAAGACTCAAAGCATGAATTACTTGTGTGAATTGTGTTCTTTATTAATTAAAAATTGATGTATATATTGTGAATTGTTATGAAAAGTAGAAAAATATGAAATTTTCATATGCTTAATTTTTGTTTAAATCAATTAATTGTTAAAAGAAATTGTTCTCCTCCCAAATTTATCTTATAATAAATATACTCTCCTTCCGGAGGCACATAAGAAAATGTCCTCCTTTCTTGTGGAGCGGGCCGAACGCCTCGACAGGATAGATGCATCTATGGATCGCGCTGCACGTCCCTCGGCAGTGTACACGACACTCTGGATCGGGTCGTACGTCCTCGGCAGAAATCGTGCTTAATAATAATAATTACACGATACTTTAATAATTTATTTCAGCTTGTGAAGCTAATTAATAAATTGAAAAATACTTGGAATTTAATGAATTATTATTCTTGCTTGTTAAGGAATTAATTGGTACTCCTGTAAATGAGGTTTAATTGATAAATTGGAAATTATTTGAATTGAAGGAATTTAATTAATATATTGAGAATTGTTACATTTGAAGAAATTTGATTATTTCTGCTGATTAAATAAATTATTGTAAATTCTGTAAATCATGCTGATTTAAATATCCTAATTTTATTTCAGTTATTATTATTGACCCATAGTGAGTGTCAAAGTCGGCCATCTCGTCTCTACCACTTCAGTTATTATGTACGTTTGACTTATTGGTTGGCTTGCCTAGCTGTAGTGTTGGGCGCCATCACGACCTATAGGTGAAATTGGGTCGTGACAGAGAATTTACGGAAAATCTTGAGGTAAATCACTTGTGATCATTGTTAGTCAATAATATTGGATTATCATTGAGTATTTCGACTAGATTACATATTTTTGAGGTGAAATTAGAGGATTTGGGCCTAGGGATTTCAAAATAAGAATTTGAGATTTGGATGTCGAGTTGATGTCGGAATTTGGTAAATTTGGTATGGTTGGACTCGTGATTAAATGAGCGTTCATATTTTATAACTTTTGTCGGATTCCGAGGCGTGGGCCCCACGGGCGATTTTTGAGTTAAATTTCGGATTTTTGTTATAAAATTAGTATTTTCATATGGAATTTGTTCCTAAAATTTGTATTGATTGAATTGAATTAATTGTGACTAGATATGAGGATTTCAGAGTCCAATTCGCGAGGCAAAGGCATAGCGGAGTAAAGAATTACCTGATTCGAGGTAATAGGCTTGTGTAACCCTGTGGGGGGAACCCCCTTAGAATTTGATAATGTTGTAACATTTTGTGATATGTGAGCGCCGTGTACGCAAGGTGACGAGTGCGTACACGGGCTAAATTTAAAAATATCAGTTCTTGCTGAATAGTCTTCTTTTAAATTCTTTAACTGAGTTGCTTTAGTATATGTAGTGATCATGTTAAGTCTAGTATCACATGTCTACGTGCCCTAACTCTTACTTTCAATATGTGCAACATGCTTAGCTGAATTACCTGCTTATTTGATTTGATTTAAATCTTTAACTGTAAGATTTCTTGCTGAAAATTTGTTGTTCCTCCAACTACTTGCTGCATATTTACTTTTGGGACTACGAGGCTATTCCTCGGGAGATCCCCTTGTACTGCATATTTACTTTTAGGACTACGAGGCGGTTCCTCGGGAAATACCCATGTACTGTATATTTACTTTTGGGACTACGAGGTGGTTTCTCGAGAGATCCTCCTATACTGCATATTTACTTTTGGGACTACGAGAATATTCCTCGGGAGATTCCTTATACTGTAGATTTACTTTTGGGACTACGAGGCGGTACCTCGGGAACGCCCTTGTTGTTTACCTCTAATTGTTGTGTTGTTATCTTTCTATAAATTTCGTTTATTTCTCAGTCACTTCATTACCCTATTATAAATTTCTGCCTTATTTATTATTATTTCCAGTAGGGTCTGACCTGACTTCGTCACTACTCTACTGAGGTTAGACTTGGTACTTACTGGGTACCGCTATGGTGTACTCATACTATATTTTTACACATCTTTTTGTGCAGATCCAGGTACTTCCTATCAAACCAGGTATCAATGAACTAGCTGTACACGGAGACTTCAAAGTATATCTGCCAGTGTCCGCAGACCTCGAAGTCCCCTTCTATCCTTATCATGTTGTTTTTCTTATTTTAGTAGTCTCTGATGTATAGAGACATTAGTATTTCTTAGAAACTTGTGACTTGTTTCTATCGGATTTTGGAGAGATTGTAGTTCTTTGACTTAGTTTTCATTTATTACAACTATTGAGGTTTGAGTTTTAGACTTTTATTATGTTATTCCGCAATTTGTTAGGCTTACCTAGTCTTAGAGACTAGGTGCCATCACGACATCCTACGGATGGTGAATTGGGGTCGTGACAGTCTTAGTATGAAATTTGGGTTAGAGAATTATTACTTGAGTGGTCATTAGATTTTATAAATAAGTTTTGATTTTAGTTGGATAATTATTTCGTATTTAATAATTTTTAATGTGTTTGGACTTGTACATATTTTTCTCAGTGCTTATATAAAAAGTTAAGAGTAGCCCGGTGTGTGATGTTAGCTGGGTGCCAGTCACGTCGAGGGGGTAGTTTGGGACGTGACAGAGTTAGTATCAGAGCGTAGGCTTTAAGTCCTGGGTCATGGAGCAGTGTTTAGTAGAGTCTAGTTCATGGATATGTAGGCGCCCATACTTATGATCTCTAGGCTACTAAGCATTTGGGATGTTTTCTCTTATTTTATTCCTCATTCGTGCGTTATGATGAATCGAGTTTATTTTTAGGATTTCCCTTTCGCAAATAGCTAGACCATGTGTATCCTCCTCTGTTGAACGACACGATTGATTTGGAAGTTTCTAACAATATATTGGCAATTGGGAGTGACCTTGAGCACATGAAATGTTATGCGCATTGGTGATAGTTGAGATTTTACTTGTTTTAAATTTTGGGATAACTTTATTTTCAAACGAACGTGTGTCAAATTTTTTTTAAAAAAAAAAGAGTTTTGAGAGTTAGTCAAATTTTTGAATGTTGAGAATCTGTGAATGTTATTTTAGTGTATTAAGTATGGCCTTGATAGTGGCACTACGTGATGTAAAAGGTGCAATATATTCTACTTGGGGTCCGTTAATGAATTCCGATCTATGAGAGAAAGTAAGACTTAAGTATAACGTTTAATGTACCAATATAGTAAAATGTTGAGTATGAAACTCAGCGAATAGTGGCATGGTTAGCTATTAAAGTAAGGGTAAGACGTACAGTATGGAGATTGTCGTGCGCCGTTTTAAAGAGATATATATAATTTGAAGAGTTTGAATACTTGAAAAGAATTAACACAAATGTTATTGAATTTAGTATTCCTTTGTGACAATTTTCGTGATATGTGTTGTATCTTGTACTGCATGAGTTAAGAAAGTTTGAATATTGACGAAATAAGATAATTGAAAAAGTATAATTTACCAAGTGGGGGAGTCTACTATTATTGATTGTGTCTAATGGGCATGTGGAATCACAGTTAGGACAGAGGGATAGTTGGGAATTTATTATGGTTTCTAATATTGGCATTTAAGTGAACTTGGGCCTAGATTGACTGGTTTTGTCATATTTAATATTCCTAATGCACTTAACATTGCACGAAAAGGGATTCATGGTTGTCTACGGGTAAGAATATTCCTTGTATGGGAGGTTCTATGTATGTTAACACCTTCGAGCTAACGAGTAAATGCTAAGAGATGGATAAGTAAATTATAAAAGCTAGAGAAGTATGTTCATTTGAGATCGAGGCGGATTGAGTATCTAAGAAGGATACCTGCAAGAAGAAAAAAGGATGGAATTAATCAAGTGCTATGTTTCATTTAACTGGACATAGAAACGGTACACCCTTTATTTAATAAAGGAGAATTAGCAAAAGGAATAATTGGAAATATTTTGTGACAATTGCAAGAAGCAAATTTTAAGTTTTCTCACTTAGACAAGTTGACTAGTGATGGACAACACCAAGTAATACTTTAGGGGATAATATCACTATTATACCTCCATTTAGATATTGGTAAATCTAGAAACTAAGGTGTAAATATAAGATCAATAACAAATTAAGCATGGGCTAACTTTGGATATAGAGTAGGTTCTCAAAGATTGAAATGTTACTATAGATATACTTATGCCTTCCTTTTTATCCCGATTGGATAAATCCACCCAAAGTATGGTAATCACGTGGTCTTCGTTAGTAATTATTGCATGATAATACAGGATCGCTCGGTGCTCCATTTACATATGACTGTATATTGGAGTATATATTCTGTTGTAGATTATTGTTGTTGCTTGATTTGAGACAGGTGTAAAATGAAATTAGTCCTAGTTATAGGGGAGATGTTGCCGAAATTTTTATAGATTTGGAAGACTTTATAAGATGAGTACGGTCTTTATAAGCGACCAATAGAATTCTCAGTTGAAAAGATTGCTAGCGCTTATACTAAGCTAAAGTTAAAGAGAGGGTTATGGGTATTATGCTTGAGACATATATCGTGCCAAGGACGAAGGTTTGGTTTGTGTAAATTAGCCCATGAAATGAGTACGAAGTTGTAAAGTACATTTTGTCCCGAATATGACTTTTCTGATCGTTCGGGGAAGAACGATATTTTAAGTGGAGGAGAATGTAATAACTCTAATTTAATTAGGGGTTAATTTGTAATTTTATAAATAAAAAAAGATAATAATAAGAAGAAGAAAAAAAGAGAAGTAAGGATAAAGAGTAATGAGCCAAAGGAAACGCAACAGAAGCTTAATAAAGAAAAGACAAGCCGAAAGCAAAAACAGAAGAAGAAAAAAAAAAGGGGGGGGGAGAAGAGGAAAGGAGAAAAGAAAAATAGGGATTCTCAACACAAATTACCAAATTAGGTAATCATCCTTAACTTTTATTTGAGTTTATTACTTAATTATGAGAAGATTTTTAGGGTAGAAACATGGAGAAATTTTCAGAAATTGCGAAAGTCAAGCCCTAAGGTTCTTCAACTTAATTCATCAATTTGAAAGGGCAAACATTATCAAAATTTGATTTTGATAAGTGTTCTGGAATTCTCTCCTCGAGGAGAATCCGTTGGTGGTCATGGTACGGGAATTCTAACCCGTTAATCAGATTTGACTTTTTGGGGTCAACCTTTGACCACGAGTTGAACTTGCTCTAAAAATTAAAGGGATGTTCACCTAGGGGTTTTTTATCATTCTAAACTCGTTTTATCATTCTATTTATTAAGTAAGTAAGATCTGAAAATTTTAATAAAATAAAATATAAACTAATATAAGAACAAGTGTGGTGAAATAAATACTCAAAAGCCATCAAATGTCTACTAGCGTAATCCCCAGACCTGGTGTCACAAGTGTATGAGCTACTAGTAGAATATACAAAACACTAAACTACTGTCTGAGATAGAGTAGACAGAAAGTAATGCAAAAAAGAGACTCGGGGTACTACAGAACGGATACGGAAAGCAGCTCACCACTAAGCCTCGGGGTATCGGGGGCGCGTGCCGGTATGACTGCCAGATGCACCTGCCTCAGATCCTGCACGACTATTGCAGAAGTATAGCGTGAGTACATAAACAACATGTACCTAGTAAGTATCCAGTCTAACCTCAAAGATGAGTGACGAGGGGTCGACGTCGACACTTACTATATGCTAACAATAAAATACATAAATGTGAAACAAGCATAGAGTATGTGAATGATAATATTAATATAATGACAGCACTGATTAAATGATTCTTTATCTAACAGTAAATTCCAAAAGTCTTTCACTAACGTTGTACTAATTCAAAATAAATTCCGAACAAATAAATAAATTATAACCTCTCAATTCATCAAAAATAATATCATATGTATTCGGGCTTCAAGCATTAACACGCACGATTTATGCCAAGGTCGTACGGCCCGATCCAGAATAATATGTACACTGCTGAGGGTCGAGCGGCACGAATCATAGATGTATTTATTATACTTCCAAGGCGTTCGGCCCACTCCACAAGAAGAGAGATTAATTTATGAACATCCGATTTAAAAGCTATTATAAGGCTAATGCACAAAGAAGCACAATCTCTACTAACGGTTACATGACCCACCAAAATTCAAGCAAGTGAAATTCGGTCTTTACAATCTTTTAACAAGTTTCAATATAATTTAAGCACTTTAATTAACAAGTAGGGTGCAAACATCACAAGTATTTCATGATTTGGGTCCTAAACTACCCATACTTAAATATAATTAATAGTTACGCACGGACTCTCGTCCCCTCGTGCGTACGTAGACCCCACAATTAAAATTAAATAGTAATTTAAATTACCTATGGGGTAAATTCCCTCTTATAAGGTTAGGTAAGAAACTTACCTCGCCTCAAAGCTCATTTTTCAGTCACAAATTCACTCTAAGGACCCAACTTGGTACCGAAAAATCCGAAACTAGCCAAATGTTATGTAAAATAATCAATATATGCATAAAAGTTAATAATTTAGCTATTAGAATAATTACCCAACCCAAATTGAAAGATTCCTAAATTCACCACCGGGCCCACGTGCCTGGATTCCAGAAATTTTCGAAGATAATTGTTACCCATAACCTAACGAACTCAAATATATAGATTGCGGCCAATCTTCCTAACCGCGTGCGGGAAATATCGACAAATTCTTGTGGAGTCCAAAACAAAAAAAATAATTTCACCCAATTCCATAATCATTTTCGTGGTTAAATTCCATTTTTATCAAAATCTAGATTTTTCAACTAAACCCACAATTGTCAAATTTTATATGCTAAGAATCTACCCAAAAATATATGTATTAAACTCATCTCATATAGAAATTACTTACCTCAAAGTGATAGGTAAAAACCCCTCTTCAAAGAGCTCCAAAATCGCCTAAGGTATGAAAGAAATGAGTTAAAATTACCTTAAGTCCCGACATAAAAAGACCTCACTGCCTCCAGCGATTCCGCTTTTGCAGACCTTAGGATGCACCTGTGATGCCGCTTCTACGGACAAAGGTCCGCTTCTGCGGAAGACATCCAGCCCAGCTTTGGGCGCACCTGCAGAAAGGGCACCACACTTGCGATCCCGCTTCTGCGGATCGCCCCTCGCACATGCGGCCTTCCCCGCTTCTGCGATCAACTCCTTCGCACCTGCGCGTTCGCAGGTGCGGCTCCTATTCTGATTCTGCGGAAATTAGCTCACTTCTGCGTGCTCGCGCCTGTGGCAGGTTCTTCGCAGGTGCGATTGCACCAGAACCCTGCTGCTTCAGCCTCTCTTCTAAGTTCAAACGAGTTTCGCACATCGCCCGAATGGCATCCGAGGCCCTCGAGGTCTTTTCCAAACGTACCAACAAGTTTGAAATCATAAAATGGAATCTCTCAAACCCTAGGAACACGTGAAATAACATCAAAACTAAGGATTACCCTCCAAATCAAATCAAATCAACTTATGAACTTCAAGTTCTTCCAACTCACTCCGAACGCGCCAAACCATACTTAAACTACTCGGAATGACACCAAATTTTGCACGCAAGTCTTAAATCACCGTACGAAGCTATTTCCAGGCTCAAAATCCCTAACGGGCCTTGATAACACCAAAACCTACTTCAACCAAATTTTAAGAACTTTACAACCTTCAATGTACCAACTTTCAACTTTAGGCGCCGAAACGCTCCTGGGTCATCCACAACCCGATCCGAACACACGCCCAAGTCCAAAATCATCACACGAACCTATTGGGACCGTCAAATCCTGATTCCGAGGTCGTTTACTGTAAATATAGACCCAAGTCAAACTTAACTCTTTTAAGCCAATAATAAGAAACTAAGTGTTCCAATTTCAACCTGAACCCTTCCAAACCCGAACTAACCATCCCCGCAAGTCATAAAATAGTAAAAATACATACGGTGAGTCTTATTTAAGGGAACGGAATTCTAGAAAGTAAAATGACCGGTCGGGTCGTTATACGTGGAGTGTTTGGTTTATTTTCTTCAGTGCCGTGTATGACAAGTCCTTAGTGTAGATTATGCTGATATACATAGCGTTATTGCTGATAACTGTTTGGGCCTTATAGAGTAATTATATGGTGAAAGGATTTATGTGCATATTATTTATGTGCTCGTTGTGTGTTTATTTTTTCTAACACTTGTTCCAGAGGTATTCAGAGTGTCGAGTCGAGGATCTTACTAAGTTATATGTACGTATAACTCACTCCTTACCTGTATGTCTACTATTGATAAAGACGTGTCTAGTAGCTGGCAAGTTCGCTAGAGTTGATTCAGTTAGTGAGATGAACTGCCGTATTGTTTGTGGAGGCTGCCAAAAAAGTCTTTATCATTTATTCATATAATGTCTTTTGTAATTCTCTTAGATGCTCCATGGTCTTAGTATGAAATTTGGGTTAGAGAATTATTACTTAAGTGGTCATTAGATTTTATAAATAAGTTATGGTTTTAGTTGGATAATTATTTCGTATTTAATAATTTTTAATGCATTTTGACTTGTACGTATTTTTCTCAATGCTTATATAAAAGGTTAAGAGTACAGGAATTGGTTCGTCCGGCATGTGATATTAACTGAGTGCCAGTCACGTCTAGGGGGTAGTTTGAGACATGATAGTTTTATCACTTATTTTTTCTTGTATAGTTGGTGAGTAAAAAAAATTCAGAAAATATTTTTTGGTGTTTGGTTAGAGCGTAGAAAATATTGTTTAGGAAAATATTTCTTATGCTACTCTCCTCATCCCTCCCTCCCCTCCCAAGTTCCCATATTTCTTGTGCCCTCCCCCCTCCCCCCAAATACTTAATAGGACTTTATTTTCTTCAAGAATTTAATTATTCTTCTAAAAATTCATACAAACACAAAGGAACTAATGTGTTGCTTTACTTTTTTACGCAAAAACAACATTAAAATTTGTGCTCTATAACTAAAAAGAAAATACTCTTTTTTGGCTGAAAATAAGGTACTATTTCTATAACATGAAAATAAAGTACTCATTTTGTTGAAATGAAAGAAAATACTTTTTATATATCATGAAAAGAAAATATATATTTTGTTGAACTATATCATGAAAAAAAATACTTTTTATTACATCATTTTGTTGAAAAAAAGTTTTGAAAAATGTTTTCTCTTCTCTTGACGGAAAATATTTTCCTCCAATTGAAGAAAAATGAGTTTGTGAGAAAAATATTTTTCAAAATATTTAAGCCAAATATTTTCCGACCTACCAAACACACCCTAAATATGGGGCTTTCGGGTTATATAATTGAGCATTTTTCAATATATATAGTTCCAAAGGCAAGTGGCTTGGCAAGGTAGACGAGGCTTGAAATAAACCATCAGTTCCACAAATATGAACAACCATCTTAATGAGGGCACGGATGTCTATTCGCTTGATGGCAACAACATCATTACTGTGACATATGCAGAATTTTTACGCAAGCATCGTTGGTTAATGTCACGACTGAGCTCATATACGAGCTTGGATTTGAGGTTGTGTGGTTCTAATATAGTTGTACTTCCATCACAAATTACTTAGCATTATTTTCAAGCAGTGTTGTATTAGGTAAATTCTTTACATTTGTGTAAACCTTATCGAGTGGAATTACTTGATATCTGTACTGATAGAAACCAACAAGTACCTAATTCATTAGTTAAGGTACGAATAAGTTAACCTGAATATTGTTAGGGGTTGTCTTGATTTTTTTACCATATTTGATTTTCCTATTTCTTGAAGGAAAGTACAACATATTTACTATAATTGAATTTTTCTTCTTATAGATGGAAATTACAAATCTTCCATATTTGGCTAGTCCCTTTTCTTGTAGAAAAATATTTGGACTTCTATAAATTGGGGATCCTTCCTTCTCATTCAGTAGCATCCACAATATAGTCATAAGGGGTTTGAGAGTCATGTTTAGGGGGAGAATTTTATAGGACAAGTGTTAGTGTGTCACTTGTGTTTGCCTCTTCGTGAGGTTGTTCTCTCGATAATTTGTACTCTCTTTTATATAGTGGATTGTTCATCTCCATTCGTGGACGTGGGTCAATTGACCGAACCACGTCAAATGTTTGTGTCTCTATTTGTATATTTCTCCTTTGTTGTCTGATTTATCGTTATTCAAGTTTTGCTTTACTAGTTTACGCATGACACCTGATTATTTCGATCCTAACAAATATTACAGTGACTTAAAAAATATATACAAAATATTGTTACAATATTGATCGGGGTTAGACAATGCTTTGGGCACAACCAGACTATGACATTAAGTCATGGCAATGCTAAAATTGTATCTATATGATCTCTGGAGAAATAATTCTGAATTTAGATTTCCAAATTTTACTTGATTTCCAAGTGGTCCTTTCATCAATTATTGATCAAGTTAACATCGACGGGCAAATACTCTCTTATAGTTATGTGTCATGGTGTTCGCGCTCTAGTTCAAGGCAGGGTAGGACATGACTCTGGGGAGTTAGGAGTGTAGATTCAGGTCTTCTCAATCCTAATGGATCCAACAAATATATCAATTTATCTCTCAATTTTTTGTGAAAAGGAGGACAACCATCTATCCTGAGAGAGGTCGTACTCTCTCGCGTCAGCAATCTTCTAATTCTAGTTAACTGCTCTACGAAGACTTTGATGCTCGGTAATCTACAATTACCTGGGATCCAACACACATTTCGGAAGGGAAATGGAGTGGCGGATCAAATGGCACGTTTTGGCAAGCAAAGGACTACTACACTACACCATGATACTATGATTTTTGAAACACCCCCTACCCCACCCCTACCTCCTTTTATTTTGTCTCGCTTAATGTTTGACTCAACGGAAACTGTAACCTCACGTTTAGTTCCCTCTAAGTACTAGTACTTTCCATTTTTTAATATATAAATGCTACGTTATAAAAAAAGAGAGAAAGAAAATATCGGAGAAGGATAATTTGCCTAGAAGTATTCATTTCCTTGAGGGACAAATCTAGTATTCGAATGAACATAAAAAGAACTGTATTCCTGCATATTAAGATTCATATACAATATAATTGGATAGCAAAATCAAAAAGTCTTATTTTGACAATTATGTCTAATTTATTCCGTTAAACATAGTAAGATACATATGTTTTAGTCACTGACCGGGCAAGTGGACCGGATTCACCCACTTAATCCACCAATCTGGATGGGCCTTTATTGGGCCAGTCTTAAAGCCCAAATTCGTAGTACTTAAGGCCCATTAGAACTGAAGCCCAAATTCATCAAAGTGGAATTTTCTATCTAAATATTTTTGGAGCTTTTACATTCCTATACACTATTTGAAACTTTATTACCCTCCCTACTCAAGTTTTAATTTAATTATACCCTATATATAAATTTACCAATTATATACACTTTAGGAATTAAATGAGTATCCCTTTATATTAGAAATTAATTATTTCTCATCCTTATTCTCTCTCCCTCCTACGCTCTCTCTCTCTTCGTCTCTCTCTCTCTCTCTCTACGTCTCTCTCTATCTCTCAATCCCTAATTCCAGTAATGTAAAGCAAAGGAAAAGAGAGCAGCAATTCTACCATTGACATCCATTAAAAAACTTTGAAGCTTTGAATTCGAATTTGGGTTTTTAAAAACCATTATTTGTTTGAATTGGGTGTTGTTGCAAGTAATTGGGAATTCTCTCTACGTCTCTCTCTATCTCTCAATCCCTAATTCCAGTAATGTAGAGCAAAGAAAAAGAGAGCGGCAATTCCACCATTGACAGCCATTAAAAAGCTTTGAAGCTTTTGATTCGAATTTGAATTTTCAAAAATCATTATTTGTTTGGATTGGATGTTGTTGCAAACAATTGGAAATATTGTTTGGAGTTTATATCTCAATTTTGAGGTTGTTTTGGTGAAGATTAAACTTGATTTTAGCTGAATTTCAGATTGAAACTCGAAGAAGAAGAAGAAGAAGAAGAAGAAGAAGAAGAAGAAGAAGAAGAAGAAGAAGAAGAAGACATGGCATACATTATACTTACGAAATTATAGTAAAATTGTAGAAAAATTTTATTATGTTGTTTATATATTTTTTTTATTTAAATATTGTATGAAAGTTGAATAATATTGTATAAAAATTGTATTTAAGTTATATGATATTGTAGTTATATATAACTTGGTAGAAATAATGTATGAAAGTTGTAGATAAGTTGTAGATAAGTTGTATAATATATAATTAGTTGTATAAAATTTATTTTTACTATGTATAAATTAGATACAAAATATACAAAAGACATATTGTATAAAATTTATATAAAAATTATATTTAAGTGGTATGATATTGTAGTTATATATAACTGGGTAAAAATAATATATGAAAATTATAGATAAGTTGTAGATAAGTTGTATATTATATAATTAGTTGTATGAAATTTATTTTTACTATGTATAAATCAGACTGACAAGAGTGAGTTGCTCTAGTGGTAAGCACCCTCCACTTCCAACTAAGAGGTTGTGAGTTCGAGTCACCCCAAGAGTAAGGTGGGGAGTTCTTGAAAGGAGGGAGTCGAGGGTTTATCGGAAACAACCTCTCTACCCTAGGGTAAGGGTAAGATCTGCGTACACACTACCCTCCCCAGACCCCACTAGTAGGATTATACTGGGTTGTTATTATTGTTGTTGTTGTTGTATGTATAAATCAGATACAAAATATACAAAGGACATATTATATAAAATTTATATAAAAATTGTATTTAAGTTGTATATAACTCGGTAGAAATAATATATGAAAGTTGTAGATAAGTTGTATACTGAATACATTTTTACTTGACCCACCTTCCTTTAATGATTGACATACTTGACTGAATATATTTCAGACACGCATATCTATTTTTATATTTTTCACTTAGACCAATCTTTATAACACAAGAAACAAAATAAAATATATTTTTCGCTTGAAGTGCAGAGGAGTAAGTCCACCTTCTCCAGTTTGTCAGTGACATTTGCTGAACTTAGGAGGATGAGATGCTATGCGTTTCCTTTGCTTCAAATCCCGTGAATTTTCCACTACGAATCCAATCCATTCTTTTGTTTGGCTTAATTCAAAAATCAAAACTTTTATCCAACAAGAAAACCATTTTGAAGCTCTCTTAGCCTACTCTAAAGAACCTCATTTTCCTCTCAACACCTCCAAATTCACTTTTTCTGCTCTTCTAAAAGCTTGCGCCTTTCTTCCAAATTTACAAACTAGGAAAACAATCCATGGCAAAATGACAGGGTGGAGAAAAATAGCTTCCATGATTACCGTATATTAAGGCGGAAGAAAAATAAGGAAAGAGAAGAGGAGAAAAAAAAAGGAAAATGGTGTAACTAAATCCCTTGATTGAAGACACAAATAATAGATTTGAGTGCCCTTTAAGGTGGATTGTATATATTTTGTAACTAAAATGTGTTTAGGTCGGGTAAATACCAAAACATGAATATTTTTCATAATAAGGTTTCAACTAGTGTATAGGAATGAAAAAATCCCAATATTTTTTGGAATTTGTCCAGTAGAAAAAATATCTTGTACAAATCTTCAAATCTTATACGTTATGCAAGATAGAAACTTTGTTAATAGAAAAGATTGTGTGCATATTTTTAGAATTATTATTAGTAATCTTAAATATTTTATATGGCTGCTTTAGAGAGGTAATTTTACAAAGAGCGTGCTACTACATGTTATTGTTATAGGTAAAAAGCTGTTATAGAGAAGTAAAATATAACTTAAAAATTAGTTTTAAGAAAAATTTATTTTTTAGGGATGCTGCTATAGAGATGTCTCACCAGTCATATACATATGTTTTAGTCACTGACCAGGCAAGTGGACCGGGTTGACCCACTTAATCCACCAATCGTAATGGGCCTTTATTGGGCCAGTCATAAAACCCAAATTTGTAGTACTTAAGGCCTACTTGATCTGAAGCCCAAATTCATTCAAGTGGGCTGTGGATTAAAAGCAAACAAATGGAGCCCAAATTGTAACAGTCTTCAGCGGCCGAACCCTCCTCTCAGCAGCCAACTCCTCGTCGTTCTCCTTCTCCGACGGCTGACTTTGTATGTTTCTCTTAAATAATTCCTTTCTGTCTATCTTCAATTAGACCAAACTCTTTAACCTTTTCTGTAATGATTTTTAGTGCTATAATGCAAATGCTTAATGAATTGGATTAAAACGATGTGTTTGTTTCCATTTCTCAAATAAAGCTTCGAATTCCTGTGTGACATATTACTAATAGTATTGCATTTCATATTAAATGAAGTAACATGCAATTGTCTTTCAACTGACGTAATAGTGTGAATATTACATTCTCAGTGCATAAAACTTAAACTCAGTACTAAGTGAATTTTTCTATCTATATAAATTTCGGTGGATAGAGTTACTCATTACCTGTGTTGGTGGGACGAAGCAGGTATACAGTAGAGTAGTCGAGGTGCCTGCAAGTTTATCCAGATACTACCATTATATTATATAGAAAAATCAACCTAATAATGTCAATTGATTATGCATTTATGGAAAGAAAAAAAGATGAGGTCAATTTGAGATGCTAGGATGCTTGAACGTACTTGATGAATCCGTTGGTCGTTGGCAGTGTATCGGGTGGAGATTGGTCTTTGATCAGCTAGGTTCCATTTCTTTGGTATGGGAAGGACAATAAAAGAAAGTTAATAATGAGGTGTCTGAATTTTTCGTTGCTTAAGCAAACACTTTGGTGATTAAGCTGTGTAACCCTATTCCTTGAGTTTGTTGATTTGTTGCTCGACGTTCTATGATAAGTCATTGTAGTTTTAAAGATGACTTTCTTTGTCTTTGTTCCAACTTTCAGAGTTGAAGATTGCTACTGAAGTATTTAACAGCAGTCGAAAATGTCTCGGAAAGGATTGATGGAGCAGGACCTAAGCAAATTGGATGTGACAAAGCTACATCCGCTTTCGCCTGAAGTTATTTCTCGTCAGGCTACAATAAATATTGGTAAACTAGTAATAATTGAATACTTGAAACGATATGTGCTTACATCAATTTGTGTATGGTATATATCCCTTTTACACTTTACTAGTCACACTGAATTACTGAAATATGATTTCAAAATCTAGGTACTATTGGCCATGTGGCTCATGGAAAGTCAACAGTCGTAAAAGCTATATCTGGTGTGCAGGTATGTCGTATTTAAATTCTGGACCTTTTATCAATGGAGTTAAACTTCTGAGTTTAGAAGGTTTGTCCTGCTAGATCATAAAATTCTTGTCAGATGTGAGAGTCCTCTATTTAACTGCTTCTCTTGAGTTACAATTGAATGATATGTTGACCTTTGTAAACTGTAAATACAGGTTCTTATTTACCTTTGTATTTCTGGGAACAAATATTCTTTCTGTTAATTATAGGTATCTAACGCTAAGTAACTATTTAGTTTATCAACTAGAAAGCATTTCTGGGTTTTGTCCTTTTCCTTCTGTTATGATGAAAAATAAAGTAATTCCCTGTGCTCCTATTCAGTATGCTGATAATGAATCAAAGCTATTATTATATTACTCTATATTGCAACAAGACACAGAGCCTGTATTAGCAGTTTGGGAAAATTATGGTGGAATAATCAGCTTTTACGAAAATTAATGATTTTTATCTATTATGGGCTAGCTCAATTGATATTTCGTATATGTTGGTTAGTAAGTCCTTATTTTGGTCTGATCTTTGTTTTGTCTTACTTATTTTATTCACACTGTGTGTTTGCTGAAAGTAGTCAGACAGAAAATAATTAAACACCCTTATTTGTGCAGACCGTTCGTTTTAAAAATGAGCTAGAACGTAATATTACAATTAAGCTTGGATATGCAAATGCTAAGATATACAAATGTGAAGAAGAGCGCTGTCCTAGACCCATGTGCTACAAGTGAGTCCTTGACTTGAAACAGAAATGTGCTTCATTTGGTAGCCTGTGCTGTAACAACAATCATTTCCAGGGCATATGGTAGTGGAAAAGAAGACAGTCCCATGTGTGATGTCCCTGGTTTTGAGAACTGCAGGATGAAATTACTGAGGCATGTATCCTTTGTTGATTGCCCCGTAAGTTCCTCACGTGCCACTCTGTACAGTATGTATTACTGCCATTTTAGTTGTGCATTCTGTTTCTATATGAGATGATTAGCCTTTAGTTTGACTGTGCTTAGATATGACCATACCAGAGAAAATATTGAGGATTGTAGCTTTGGTATTAAAGCAGGAAAGTACTTAAAAAAAAGTTTTCAATAAATCGTTACTGCTTTCTTTGTACTGAATGCTCGACATTATATTAGTATTCGCATTTAACTTGCAGTACCTATTAGCTTTCTCTAAGATTGAAGGAAGTCTTGGAAGATAAGTATTTTTTTCCCCGTGTTTTATGTGTGTTCCTTTTTTATTTTTTTATTTTGTTTCAGAATTGTAGGCCTATTTTAGAAAGAGATATTCAGCTTCAGTATCGTTATCTAAACAATCGCTGGTGACCCTCAGCTTTGCATCTTTGAACGGTTTATTCTAATAAACTACTATGTAATTGTCCCTTTTTCTGAAAATTACTGCTCCTTTTAATGGTTTTTGGATATTGGATATTTGAAACTGCAGCATGCACTTTGGAATACATAATTTGAAGAGAATTTTCTCTTTGGTTATGTTGTCATTAACGTACGTTTATGTTTCTCTGTCAGTAGATACTTCTCCTTACTAGGGGAGATTATTTTGTTTAATAAATTGCAGTCATAATACTGAAAAACTAACTCATGATGTACTTTGCATCCTTGTGATATTTAATTCTCATCTCTGCCGTATAACTTTCTATTATACCAATGCTGCCTATAACATCGTTTTCTGCAGGGTCATGATATTCTCATGGCTACGATGCTTAATGGAGCTGCAATTATGGATGGAGCCTTACTTCTGATTGCTGCCAATGAGAGCTGTCCCCAACCTCAAACTTCTGAACATTTAGCAGCTGTTGAAATTATGCGCCTCCAACATATCATAATTCTTCAAAATAAGGTTGATCTAGTCCAGGAAAATGTTGCCATCAACCAGCACGAGGCAATTCAGAAATTTATTCAGGTTAGTGGAATACTGCTTTTCTTTCTCCACTCACATTCTGTGCTTAATTTGTGAGGATAGTTGTTATAATACCATATTTCAAAACCTTATTCAGGGAACTGTTGCAGATGGTGCCCCAGTTGTACCAATATCTGCACAATTGAAGTACAATATTGATGTAGTTGCTGAATATATTGTGAAAAAAATTCCCATTCCTGAGAGGAATTTCATTTCACCACCAAATATGATTGTTATCCGGTCATTTGATGTCAACAAACCTGGTTTTGAAGTTGATGATATCAGAGGTGGTGTTGCTGGTGGCAGTATTTTGAAGGTATCTTTCTCTTTTCCTGCAATTAATGATACTAGTCATTTACGGTGGGTATAATTATTTATTTCTTTTGAATCACATAAATTTTATTAAATAATGTATTTGAATAGGAGAATAAAAACTAAAGAAAAAAAATCATGCCCTGAAAATGATGAAGGTTAATGATATTTAACTAACTCAGCTAAGGAAGAAATAGCACCTCACAAAATTATCCACGTATTATTGAATTTATACAAAAACGACATGAATGCCACCTTTATAACAAAAGGAAGACCTTCATAATGGTTAATTAGATTCTTTGTGCAGGGTGTATTGAAGGTAAATCAACTTATTGAAGTTCGTCCAGGAATTGTTGTCAAAGATGAGAGTGGAAACATCAAATGTACTCCAATATATTCAAGAATAGTATCATTGTTTGCCGAGCAAAATGAACTACAATTTGCTGTGCCCGGAGGCCTCATTGGAGTTGGAACAACTATGGATCCAACATTAACACGTGCTGATCGATTGGTGGGACAGGTTCTTGGGGAGGTTGGGTCACTCCCTGAAGTTTTCGTCGAACTAGAGGTATGACTTCCTTGAAATACTTCAGAAACTTGATGAATTGCTAAAACTAGAATTTTGTATGTCTCTTCTTAGAGAACTGTTTTTTAGATCAGTGATATCCCTTTTCTTTCTGAGTAATGAAATAGTTAAGTCTGTCGTAAAGGAACTACTGGTTCTTTTTCAATAAGTCTACTGTTTTCGATTGACTGTGTTATCCTCCTTCCAACTGAGTTCCTATACAGTGCTCTTATGTATCTTTCCTTTATTTCTATACTTTGTAATGCAGGTGAATTTCTTTTTGCTCCGACGTCTTTTGGGTGTGAGGACAAAGGACTCGGAGAGGCAGGGTAAAGTCTCAAAGTTGGCAAAGGGAGAAATCCTCATGTTAAATATAGGGTCTATGTCAACAGGGGCTCGTGTTGTTGCTGTCAAGAATGTTTTCGCGAAACTGCAATTAACGTCCCCTGTGTGTACCAGCAAAGGTGAGAAAATTGCTCTTAGCCGGAGAATTGAGAAGCACTGGCGGCTTATTGGTTGGGGCCAAATCCAAGCTGGTATTACTATTGATATTCCACCCTGCCCCATCTGAGTAAATTTTACACGACTAACTACTGAACAGCTGAAAAAACTGTCAAAACAACGCAGAAGTTTGGAGTTAGATGTAGGAAGGCGAGTAGTTGCGGGTAACTATTTTTTCCAGGTAGAGTAGAAAAGATTATTTGAAATACCAGATATTCTATAGTCTTACATTTACTTTTCCACTTGTTTCTTTGTCCAAGTGGTTGCACCTTGTATTTCATCAGTTTAGGTGGTTACTAGATTGAGTTCCATTCATCTTGCGGCAGATTCCAAACCAACCATTGATGTAATATTATCTACTCAATTTTGTATGCTTTCTACTGAAGTTGCAAAAACCTAAACTAATGCTTGTAGTCAAAATTCCAAAAAATGTGCGTGATTTTACAAGTCAAGACCTTAGGGTATAGAATGGATCATACTAAATAAATCAAGAAAAAATCTGAAGTATAGTTACTGCCTACTGGGGCTAGGATTTAAAAAGTTTATACCATTTGCACTACTACTAGGGGAAAAAGAAGGTAGAAAGATCTTTCCTTTGAATGCTTTTTAAGAAGTTTCCCTACCCTGCCAACCCCTAGAATACCTAACCAAGTGATTGATTATCTTTGAATGTATTTCTGGTAGGTGCTAAAATAGTATGTCCTTTAATAGTAAAGTTCATCAGATTTCACTCATTAAGATCTTTGACTTAAGTGTTATATTATGACTTGGGGTCCTCATTGCAATCAATTATGTCAATCTCTTCGTTGATTAGCACCCGAGGTAGAACCAGAAGTTCAACGATATGAATTTTAAATTCTAAGTTTAATACAAATATATTGGTTGAGCAAAAACAGAACCTATAACCGGGCTTCTGCGCCTGATTATCACCCATTTAGTACTCATCCTAATTTCTTCATTCAAGAGTTGTAATTAGTATAAGTTACCAGTGCAATAAAAAGATGATGTGATATTATGTACATTTCAAATGCTGGACGAGATATTGTGTGAAATACTCAAAATTAGCGGAGAAATAAAGAGTACATTTAAATTGTCAGACTGAGTAAGATAGTAATGTAACTATGTGTTTAATCACAAATCAGATTCCAATAAAAGATCTTTTACCAGCCAAAACTGTGCGTCTGTGACACTATAACCTCGACAGTCAAGAGGGAAAAAGCAGTAAAAAGGCCGTCCGACGCTCAAAACCCGTGGATCATAAAAACACAATAGTACACAATTATTGCTCCAAGGCCCTTCCCCTTCCCCTAAACAGTGATGATACATAAACAAAGATGAACAAAACCTCATAAATGAACATAGTCTAAACAAGAAAATTGTAAATTTGTATAGTGTCATTTACTTTGTAAACTAGAAAACCCTTCCTAGCCTTTAATTTGTCAATAAAGAAGGAATGGCAGCCAAATTTGGAGTAGCATTCTTGTTTGAGGCTTCTCCTTTCTTACTTGATAATGGTTTAGTAAAAGCTCGCATTGGACTTGCTAATACCCATCCCCAATAAGATGAAGAGGAACTAGTAATCATAAAACCACTAAAAATCCCTCTACATCTTACTCTTTCTTTAATGCATTCTTTTCTTGAGGAAACTCTATGTTTACCTTCTCTTTGAGACTCGACTCTTCGCAAAATACAATCACCTGAAACGTTTCTGCTTCCACAGCCAATAGATCTGGATCTTGAATAAACCTGAATAGGACAGACCTCATTCTCCTCTACCTCTATAGAACCACTCAAAGCTGAAGATGAAGGAAAGTTAATGTCTTTTGTAGGTTTTTCAGATTTCTTAGCAGTGGAAAAATGTTTAGAAGATGAGTTGTAAAGAAATGACCATAACCCTTTTCTCTGATGGACATAATCTTCACCTTCAGATTTTCTTGATTTTGTAAAGTTAGAGGTATTCTTGATGTTGGTTTGGAGTGAAAGAGTTGAAGAAGTAGTGGAAGTGAATCCAAAATCAGATTTAAAAGAAGAAGTTGAAGAGGAAGAATTAGAAGGAAAAACAGCAGATGAAGAAACAAGGTTTCCAAGTTTTTCTTGAAGGCAAAAAGGACAAATCCCACCTGGGGTATTATTCTTGTAAGGATGATTTGTACATTGGAAAATACCTTCACCTATGTCTTCTTGAATCCCTTCCATTACCATATTTTTCACTATTATATAGTACTCCAACTAGTTATAGCTTCTCTTCTTCTTGAGAAGAGCTAACTAGAGCTTAACTTAAAGAGCTGGTGAGAAAGAAAGGATTAAGTTGGTTATGAAATGGAAAGATGGAGAGAAAAGGGAGAAGAAGAAGGGAAAGTGGTCAGAATGGGGAGTATAAATGAAGGAATGGAAATAAAGGAAAAATATTATGGCGTTGAAGTAGGAGAGATGGTAGTCCCGAGGAGCATGTGGAAACCTGACTATGGAGTAGTAATTAAAGCTGATAAACAGGACAAAAAACCCTAAGGAGCTACTAATGTGCATATTCCGTCTCATTTTAACTGTCCTTTTAGCGCTTTTTTTGTTTATTAAAAAATACGTTTTATTAAGTTATCCTTATTTAATATAAGAAGATTGATTTTTTCGCATTTTGATGAACAAGGCAAAAAAACCCTAGGAGTTACCAATATACTTATGGATCGTTTGGTTGCCGGTTAGAGTTATGCAGATATTAGTTATATATGTATTAGTTATAAATGTATTAGTTATGCAGGAATAAATAATGCATGGATTAGTTATGCAGAGATAAGTTATGCAAGGTTGAGTTATGTTGGGATTAGTTATGCATGGATTAGTTATGCGATAGTTATATAAGAATTAGTAATATAAATGTAATGTGAGTGTTATTTATTATTAGCTTACTTTATTTTACTAAAATTAGTAATATTAAGATTAGTTATGCTGGAATTAGTTATTCTGGTATTATTTTTTATTGATTGATTGGTATGTTGTATTAATTCTGGATTTGTTAACTTTACTACTTTGATAACTTATCCTGAGATTACTATTTCACTCTCTAAAAGATATAAGTTATCTTGATACTATTTTTAGTCCTATGTTAACTTATCCCAGTATTAGTAACCAATCAAGAATAAGGCAAAACTAAATTTTGATACTAAAATTATTTTTACACATCCATCATACCAAACAACCCATCATGTAGTATTATTCACTTTATGTGATATAATTTAACTACGTGTGAAATTTAGGGGGGGAGGGGGAAGAAATATGTAAAACTTATAATCGTAGATATGTATATATTTGTGTGGTAAACAAAACATTAAATTAAATTATTTTTAAAAACTATCATTCTTCTTAAAATGAACTAAAGAGAAGTATTTCTTCCGTCTCAATTTGTGTCGTACTTTATTTTCGGCTGTCCCAAAAGAATGTTTTTTTTTTTTTTTAATGTTTAGAAGCAATTTAACTTTAGAATCTCTATTATACTCTTAATGAGATGATTTTGAGTCCTACAAATATTTAAGATTCATACTATACCATAAGATTTAGGGATCATTTGGTAAAGTGTATAAGAATAATGCTGAATAAAACGTATTAGTAATGCAAGATTTTGTAATGCATGGGTTTGTAATGCAAGTATTAATTATGTATAAATTATTTCTTATCTATTAAAAATTAAAATACATTGCATAATTTTTATAAAAAATAGTTATTTATAAAAATGTCCTCCATATTCTTTAGCTTTAAGGGACTTTAAGGATAATTTTATCATTAATCATGCTAATGCATGTATTAATAACCTTGGTAAAACCAAATAGGTTGTATAACTAGTACTTGCATTAATAATACATAAAGTTGAAAAAGTGTACAAAATAAGAGATTAGTAATACCAAAAGTTAATGCATGCATTATTTTCTCTAATTCATCTTAATCAAACTACCTCTTATACTATATGTCAAACATTGTCACATAAATTAGGAGGGAGTACTGAATTGAAATTATGGAGTATACATAAGGGGTATTTGCATAATTTAGACAAATTAAAGAGGAGTTAGCATAATTAACCCGTAAATGTCAATATAAGTACAATTTTCAATGCAGACCTATTTATCCGTGAAACAGCCAGCCTTTACAGAAAGAAAAGAATGGAATCTCTGTATTTGCAAAGGATTTGTCCGAAGTCCAAGGTGACACAGCTGCAGCAAAGGGAAGAAGACAACGGAGATATGGGTTTGCTGTATGGTGTTTTTCTTTTCATAAGAAAGTGAGAAAAGCTTCTGATATAGCAGTGGATGTTTGTAAGCAAGTATTCTGCACAACTTTGATCTTTTAGGCCTATTATATGTACCTACACCTTTCACTTCTTTGTTGAGAGTCTTTGACCGGAAGCTTGTTTAGCTGAACTTCTAAAATTAGTTTATTATAATTTTTTAAAGTATTTTTTTAAAATATATTTAATAAAAAATAATTTATGTTTGATTAATTAATTTAAAAAGTATTTTTGAACAACAATTCATAATTAAGTACGTTTATTAATTCTACGGGCTGACCCAACCCATCCTTGATCAAGCCTCAGGGGCTACAGATTTACATGGGTCGAGCTTAAAAATCTTGTTTTTAAATAGGTTTCAAAAATCTTAGCACAACTTATTAAATCACGGACTGAGTTGGGCCAGCCTAGCTGGCCAAGCCCATATTAACGGGTGAAAATGACATCAGGTAGTCACTTTTAAGTATGTTGTTTAAAATATATCCACAGTTTATAATGTATTTAACGATTAGTCAATTTTGCACAAATTTCAGGACACTGCGTCCTAGAGTTCAGGATATCGTGTCCTAAAGTTGGAAAATTATGTCCTTAAGTTCGAATCTTATGTCTTGAATTTCAAATTAGCAGCTCAAAAAATCAGGACACTAAGTCATGAATTTTCAAATTTATGATACTTAGTCCTGAAGTTTGGGTGAATTAACTAATCTTTAAAAATATTGTAAATTGTGAATATATTTTAAATAGCGGGTTTAAAGGTGACTATTCCCGCACTTCACCCTATTAACAACCCTACTCAGAAATATTTTTTAAAAATTTCACCAAATACTAAGATCGAAAATCTTACAAAAATGTCTCAAATAAGTCATAACTTACCAACCTTTAGCCGTTAATCATAAACTTACCAAAATTAGCCAAAATAAATAAGGATTCCAAATTCTCTCCAAGAATCACACGCAAAGATCTCCTTCCATATTTTTAAACGTGATCAACAACATTAAATGCAAAACGAAAAGAAAATTTCATATATATAATTCCAAAAATCTAAGCAAAATGGCATTTTCGATAGGTATGGTTAAAATTCATTGAAAACATATGAATGAGTCAATATACAAAAAATTGAGGAAGATTAGAAGTGATTTGGTATCAAAATTCATAGTTAAAATCGAGTTCAAAATTTCTTTTGTGACACATGTAACAAAAATGTATCACACACACAAGTATACATAGATATACATGTGATATATATTTAATACAAATATGATACATATGTGATACACATATCACTTTTTTCATGTTCATCTTCTACTTCGAATTTTCAATTCAAATAATTTCAAAACTCTATCTAATGATCCCAAAACTGAGATTTAAACCCCTTAAGATATATCTAATCTATTCCAATAACACCCACTCAAAAGAAAGCAAAATTCAAAAAATTGACATTTTTTGTTTGTTACAAATAGCTACATGGCTAATAATGGTAATATTTATGAATTGACTAATTTTTATACTAACTTATTTATGGACTAATATAATTGATAATTTTCCTACTAATTACTACCTAAAAGTATGCTTTAAATTAATTAGTTAAATATAAATTACTTCTCACTAACAATAATTTTTAAAAAATATTTTAAAGAAAATTATGTTTCAAAATATGCTGATTTTGAAAAATATTTTCTAATTTCTTTAGCGTAAAGCAAAAAGTGGCAAACTGCCCCCAATAAGGATTAGCCCTTGGAAATCAGAAAGACAACCTCTCTCTCTCTCTCACACACACACACGCAAACTCTCTTTCTTGCACTTTTTTGCACCATCGGCCCCGGCGTGTCAGCCTTCAACTTCAAAACAGAAAGAGAAGAAGAAAAGAAGAAGAAATGAGCGAAGACACGAAGAGAAACGGTATCGGAGCCGGAGCTGTGGTGGTGAAGTCTTCGTCGGACGATCGCAAGTCGTTATCAGCCTCCTCCGATGATCGAAAATCCTCTTCGAATTCAGCTACTTCTACTACTGTTGGGAAGAAGACAGTCATCATAAAAAGTGCCGATATGAAACCTGACCTCCAAAATGAGGCTGTCGACATTGCTATTGCTGTATATACTCTCTCTCTCTCTCGCGCGCGCGCGCGCACACACGAATTTGTTAATTATTCATGAACAATTTTCGGAGTGAGAAAATAATTACTAGTAACTGAAGTCGGGAATAAATTTAAGTTCTACTCACTGCCGGTGCAAAAAATATTTACACAATCAGGTAATTAAAATTTGTACACAATTAGGTCATTTGGCAAATACTAGGGGAATCTCTTGATACGAATTAATTGGTACTGATAAATATGGCAACTGACCAGCTTTCACATGTTAAAATGTCTGTGCATATGACTTAAATCGTTTAATTTATAAAGTGTGAGTTGACTTTGAACATCTCGTGATTGTAGCGTCTAAGCTATTTTCTTTAATTAGAGGCCAAAGCAGTGTATTTCCTGAACAAAGGATCTTTTGTTTGAGTAAAACAATTTAATTAAGGATTTAAGTTATATATAAAGTTATATATACTGATACTGTAAAAAGTATTTTAACCCGTGACATTGGTCAGTTATCATTTTTACCAGATTACATATTATAATACTTACCAAGAGATTCATCTCTAATTACCTAATAAATGACCTTATTGTGTAAATACAGTATCTTTTACGCCGGCAATGCGAAGAATTTAAACTCTTTAATTAATAAATTTGTGAGTACAATATTGACAAGAGTGAGTTGCTCTAGTGGTGAGTTCTAGTTCGTTCGAGTCACCCCAACTAAGAGGTTGTGAATTCGAGTCACCCTAAAAGCAAGGTGGGAGTTCTTGGAGGTAGGGAGCCGAGGGTCTATCGGAAACAACCTCTCTACCCCAAGGTAGGGGTAAGGTCTGCGTACACACTTCCCTCCCCAGATCCCACTAGTGGTATTATACTGAGTTGTTGTTGTTGTTGTTGTTGTTGTTGAGTACAATATTGAATGTTTCTCTATTTATTTTCTAAGTTATTATCTTTGATTCAAGAGACAAAAAGTGTATTTCTCAGACAAAAAAGTGAGATGGATCTTTGCTTGAGAGTCCGGAACCAAAGTGTCATTTTTTTGGACTCAAAGCACAAAAATAGGTGGAAAAAACAACCTATGACCAATTTATGTATCACTTTGGTTCCGGACTCTTTGCTTGATTGTCAGGAAGAGTCCAGAATTTTAAGTGTCTACACTGATCAGAATATGACATGACTATACAACTTCTGAATGTTTATACATTTTGTCTGTGTGTATATTCTAGGCATTTGAGAAGTGTAATGTAGAGAAGGATGTAGCAGAACAGATTAAGAAGGAGTTCGACAAGAAGTATGGCCCTACTTGGCATTGCATTGTCGGAAAAAACTTCGGTAAACATGCTTGGCTCTTCTGATCTTCCAGCTTGTTTTTTTCTTTTTCAAGTTCATAGGTGCTGCATTGGTTATATTGATAAACATTTCTACAAGAAATCAAATTTCTGTTTGTCTAATTAGAAGTTGATGCTTTAGAAGGTAACATGGTAACAAAGCTACTGTTTAATTGTTTTCTTCTTGCGGCCTATTGCAATGACATGCAATACATGTTGGAAATGTGCGGATCTGGCCTTCCTTCAGGCTTTGTCTTGAATGTCAGGGTGGATTAGTATTTGTGCAATTTAAATGACTTGTCAAAGGATCTTATTTTCGTCTAACTTTTTGATCTTTGAAGGTCAAAGGAAAAGCTTACCTGGGAAGGGGGTTTGGTTAAAATTTCTGTGTTGAGGTTTTCACCACTCTTGGTAGAATATATCTAGGTTCAATAGTATTAGGTGGTTCGGTAACTACTTAATTAGAATTATGCAACTACTTGTAACATAAATTGGCATATCGTGTGCTAACACATTTTCGTTAAACTTTTGGTTTTTTTCCTGCAACAAAATATCAGTAAACACAAAACTTGGTGATGACCCTTTTTTCTAACAACGGGTCAAATGGTAATGGATATCATCATTTCTAACAGGTCTCAAAAGATAATTTATTGGTTGGCCAGCATCTGGCTTAGCCGGCTCCATTATGGTAAAAGAACCTTTGGTATCCTTTGGGATCTTAAAGGTATCGACAGCATGTCCTTCAATCTTGCTAGGGTTTCTACTACATCGTACGTCTACCCTGTTATGTGCTTGTTTTCTTGACAAACACATACACCCAGTTATTAAACCGCAATTGATGACATCAGAGATTCCTCTTGTGAACACATGTAGGATGGTGAAAGTTTCATTGCTAAGATTGTTGTCATGCGCCCACATGAGCGACCAAACTCTCAGCTTGGTGGCATGTTTACCCATTCGCCATGTTTGTGTGAGATTAGAAATTGTGGTAGTAAATAAGGCAATGTTTTCTCTATTAATACACAATCGCTGAGAGATATTGTGCTTATGCATGCACGCAGTTTTAAATTTTTGGTTTTATCGCAAACTTAATTCTTCACATGTCCCACGTTAATTTACTTATTTTTCTTTTGTCTGTTTTATAACTCTTTCTCCTAAATGTCATAATCTGGTAGGTAAAATTCCTATATGCTAATTCCCGAATTGTCATTTATTAAGATGAAACTTAAGTTTCTTGCTATGAAATTGTACTTGTGTTAGTCTAATCTCTTTTAGGTCATGAATGGTTATTGTGATTAACACTGGTCCTGTGAGATGCTAATAAATGGATTATGCATAGAGTATTATTTGTATGCGTAAGTGGTCATACATGACTTTCCTGTGCTTGTGAAGAAAATCAATGAGTGATGAAGTGGGTTAGAAGTTGATCATGTCTAGATTAAAATGAAATAGGTTAGAGGTTGATCATGACTAAACGAGAACGCTCTGTTTTAGTGATCCATTTGAGAGTAGAAGTGTAATACATCAAATCTACCAACTTTTGTGTTTCCCTTCCCTTTGAGGCACATTTATCAGAGAATCAGCAGTCTGCAACTAACAATAGTCCTTTACTTATCTTTACGTAGGACGAATCCTATAATAGTTTGACAGGTTATTCATTCTTTGTAAGTGCTAAGGCTTCAGTTGTCAAACTATACTTAAGCTTCTTTCCGTCACTTTAGTGAAGCATCTGCACTTCTCCATTGTGTAACTTGTGGTCCTTGTTCAGAGCAGTGTAATAGAATTATCACATTTTTTGGGTACCTATAGAAAGAAAGGTTTTCCTTGTTAGTTCGCAATGGAAATCATACTGTTATTTAATACAACCATACTGGCCACTTACCCTTGGTTACAAATAATTTGAAGGCTGATGCTAGTTGCAATAGCCAGTTTCGGTTCAACAGGACTTCGAAAGTAGCGACTGACATTTAGCCAAAAGCTGGAGGAGGCCAACCTCATGTATTACATTTGATAATTTGAAGAATTTTGGAGTACAGGTTTGAACTTAAAGACAAAATTATCCTAGAGGCACCATGATAAAGTGGGTTTTATCCCCACCCCTGGACTATACATTTGAACTCAAAAGACAAAATTAACCTAGAGGCGCCATGATAAGTGGGCTTTTTCCCCACCCCGACCCACAATAAAAATAAGTACAAAATACCAAAGTAATATGTGTAGAAAGGTAACAGAGGACTTGAGTAACTAATAGTGTGTAGAAAGGTGGCAGAGAACTTGATCTCCACTGTCGATACTTATTAAATTGATTCATGCAGACCTATAGATTTGTCAATTACTTGGCCTGAATGGGCTTTTCACAGCTGAAGCTCTGTTAACATCTGTAGATGTGTGGTGGACGTATCTCATCCGGTGCTTCTTGAAACCACCTAGGACTTTTACTTTCTCTTGTTCAGAAAGGAAATTGTTAAAACCTTTTCAGATGTTTTTGCCCAAGTTATGTAGTATAATTTAATATGGTTATATTTTACTAAATTCTTTTGTTGATCTCCTGGTATCTTTTTCTTTTTCCTTTCTCTAGCACCATAAAACAAGAGGTGGAATATTCAATCGCAGTGCCAGAGTATTATATTTTATTTCTGTGCTTTGGTAAATCATACTCGTTTATTAGAGATTAATTGGTTTGACCATGAATTTTGTCTGAAGTGCCCGAAGATACATCAAAAGATATTATTTGATGCCTCCAATATATCATGCTTTCAGGACAACCATGAGGCAATACATTTGTCGTTCTACTTTAGGTCTAAGAGGTTTGCGAATATAATTTTGGAGTCTTCGGCTTTGGTAGACAATTTGTCCTCGTGCGATGAATATTAGGAGAGTGTAGTAGCTGTCCTTTGCCTGAGTTTGATGTTGATGGAATTAGTTTTCCACAATATCTTGGTTGCTAATTTGTGCTCTGCTGAACTTATGCATAGCCAAGATTTTGTTTGCCCCATTATCAATTTCAGTTTTGTTGGTCGTTTGCCCCATTATCAGTTTCAGTTTTGTTGGTCGTTTGCTTTGGTTGAGGATTATAGATGGTACTTGTAGCAAAGAAAATGGTCGCACAATTTAACTGTGATGAAGGCTGCTAAAGTCACTTCAATTCGGATGAGAACCAATTCTGCTGTGTTGGTTATTTGTTTTATTCCTTTTTTCTTTCTCCGTATACCAGACATATTGTAGAGTTTGGTGAGGATGGGAATGGTTTTGTCTGCATTATGATGTTTTTTTGAATAATTTGTTCATTTTAAACGAAAGATTGACTGCTTTGATGAATTGATCTGCAGACTTATTATGCATCAACAAATCATGATATTTTTGTGTTTTTCCTTTTCCCACGTAGGTTCTTATGTGACTCATGAGACGAACCACTTTGTATACTTCTATTTGGATTCAAAAGCAGTACTTCTATTCAAATCTGGTTGAACTCACTGGTGACGTTGATAGAGAAATGGGTGACGACGACGACAATCATGTTATAGTCTGCCCATGTATGTATCATTTGAAAATTCCCAGCTACAAAGATCTAGGGGGAAATTCATGTACCTGTATAATCTGCTTACTTTCTCAGACATTTCTGGCTAACTTGAGTGAATATATGACTTTAACGAGTGATATGAAAGACGTCCTTATCACAAAAAAGAAAACAAAAAAAGTGCTATGAGAGGTGTTGGGTTGAAATTAAGCCCGGAAGATTTCTACGTTTCTCAATTTGGGTAGCATATTTTTTGAGAATCATTGTAGTTATCTAAAATTTGTTGAAAAAACTTGTTATTAAATTTGATTTTATATGTTAAATTCAAGGAATACTAACTCGAAGCAAGATCAAATATTTGAGCAAAATACATGGACTTATTAATTAACTCCAATTTCATATAGTAACTGTATAAAATGAACTAGCTAATTGGCTCACGCTTACTTGAATGT
The DNA here is from genome assembly GCF_000390325.3 of Nicotiana tomentosiformis. NCBI lineage: Eukaryota > Viridiplantae > Streptophyta > Magnoliopsida > Solanales > Solanaceae > Nicotiana > Nicotiana tomentosiformis. Next base: position 19,996,466 of record NC_090816.1, read on the forward strand.
TACTTCATTTAAAGCTCAAAGACTGATTGTGATCTGTGAACTGGAATAAATACAAGACCAATGACACTGCAAAATATATTTACCAAAACAGATAGCAAACATAAATAATCAGAGGCTGATTTAGGATTTTTAAAACATGGGTGTATCATTAAAGAAAGGACAAAAAAAGTACTCATTAAGTAAATTAATTCATGTTCTTTTTGAGTAAATAACTCATTATTTAATCAAGTACATCATTCAGCCTTGTGAAGCATGAGTGTCAGATAATTAAATTAATTCTAAAAATATATATACATAAAATACCTATTTTGGCGGAAACACCATGGGTTCACATGCCCGCCACTATCAACATTGACTCTCCTATCACTTAGAGGCCAGGAAAGTAAATAAGGTTAGTTATTTTACCACTCTTTGATATAGTAAAAAATGTTTTAAAATGCCTCCTTTCCTAGAAAAAAAAAATAGAAAAGGAGAGCAGATTTCGAATATCATTGTAAAATTCAGAATTTAATAGAAAATGTACTAATTTTTAGAATTTTTTCCCATATCTTTACAATCCATATATACGGGTTTGCCCGTACAAATATGTGAAGGTCTGACGCATGGAGGTTCGAGTCAAAGGCAGATTTACGACGAGCTGTATGTCCAATTGAACTCATTGCTTTAACTGTATACATAAACAAAAGATATATAAAATGTATACATTACAAGATCACACTCTCATTTTGAATTTACTAAATACTGAATTTCTTTATGTTCGAATCCTTTTCCAATCCAGGCATAATATTAAAGATGCTCATTGATTGCCATTTAACGCCATCAGTTTATAGCAAAGGAAAACCAAAACCATGGGCTGATAATGGAAACTATTTGTTAAGCATTCAATTTTCATACTACTAGAAATCCAAGGGGGAAAAGAACAGGATACAATAGTCAAAATAAATTGTAAATGGTAGTCCGGTGCACAAAATATCCCGTATTCACGTAGAGTACGGAGAAAGACGGCATACCTTTACCAAAAGGTATGATGTAGACAGTGCTTCTGCGGCTTGAACCCGTGACCTATAGTTAAAACAAAATGTGCCAAGAATAAATTTTGGTATTGTTGAAAAGAAAATCTCAGCACATAGATGTCGAAGAAGAAGCTTGAGGTTTAATGAAGGCTAATGAATGGTTATCTTTTGGTTTTACCTTTGTAGTTTCTTCTTCATCCTTAAAAATCTGGTTGCACCTGTTAGTCCCGCCAATATTGCTGTATTTATAAATAATAATTCTGCAAAATATAAGTTAACGTAATGAAAAAGTAATTAATTCGAGCCCACTGAATTCACAGTGTTTCCTTAAGGAATTTAATCCCCTCCTAGTACCCAAGGTAATGGATTATTTCCTCCCAGGATAGAACGAATTACACACTGGTGTAGCGGTACTTCAAACCCCAGTATTTCAGCGAACACAAAGTTCGGTAGCAAACCACACTTACAGTTGCTTTGTTTGAAGTTAAAACAATGCAGAACGAAGGAGTAGAAACTCAGAAAATCGTATGGAAATGCTGAGAGGAAGGAGTGCAATGTATAGCCAAATCTGTTGAGCGATTTCAGTCTTGTGTATTGTGTGTTGTGTTGTTGAGTGTCTTTCTTCAACATCTGCTGCACATATATATAGCAGCCAGTGTTGAAGAAGACCAAACGTCCACCCTCCATGGTGGAGCCAGCACATTCATGTTTGTGGAGCAAGCACATTCATGTTTGTGGAGCAAGCACATTCATGGTGGGAAGAGCATTAGGCGGCTGCCAAATGGTCAATACACGGATTGAAAAATATCCGTTACAAATGCGGATAATCTTACGTTAATATTTACTATTAACAAATAAATTTGGTCCAAAAAATTAATTAATCAATCAATCAATCCATCATTTGACCAAATCCAAATCCAAATCCAAATCCAAATCCGAATCCGAATCCGAAGTCGAAGCCGTAGCCGTAGCCGAAGCCGAGCCGAGCGAGCGACGACGATGACGACGCGAGACTTGCTTTCTTCCTAACTCTTTAAGAGCTACAAGAAGAGCAATTATATATATACCCACCAAAAATCTCTTCCTCTTCCAATATGGGACAATGTCTCATTGTCAAGAGGGGGAAACTTAAAATTTTACTCAAAAATTTTATTTTCCCTCCATTTTCCATTCACCCTCATTTTAAGACTATTTCATCTTAAAAATTAAAACCTCAACAATCCCCCACATGAATGGGGAATTGCTATATCACGAAAGTATGCATGAAAAAACTGTGTGATTTACAAGCAAGGATTAATCGCATTTGGATAAGTAGGTTTCCCTTTGAACTTTCCGTAGTAAACTTATGTCGGATATACTCGGTCAATCGGTAGATTTGATATCTTTGAACCGTCAATCTTTGGTGTATACCTAGACAACCATAAGTCACACAATCAACCCTTAATCGTCTTTGGTTCTCATTGTTGTGTTCGTTTCAGACATGAACACCGTCTGGTTTCATAAGTGCGTAGAGAACTGGCCTTACAAAGTTCTCCTTGAAGCGGCTAACACTTCACACTTACATAGGTGATTCCTAAACGTGTCATCCTGTAGATACACTATTTGATATACCCCGTATCAAATTTAGAACCGTGCTTAACAAGAAGTCCAGTAGAGACTAAATTCTTTCTCATTTCGGGAACATGAAGGACATTGTTCAAAGTCATGACCTTGCCAGAAGTCATTTTTAGAAATATCTTCCCATATCCTTCAACTTTTGCTGTTGAAGCATTTCCCATATAAACTGTCTCTCCGGGTCCAGCAGGAGCATAAGTAGCAAAAGCTTCTCTAACTGCACAAACATGGCGAGTGGCTCCTGAATCAAACCACCACAGTTTAGGATTTCCCACCAAGTTACATTCAGAAAGCATGGCACACAAGTTATCAACATCATCATAGTTTACTACCATGTTTGCTTGACCCCTTTTCTTGTCTTTCTTCGGAGCACGACACTCCGTAGATTTGTGTCCGATTTTCCCACAGTTGTAGCAGTTTCTACTGAACCGCTTCTTGCTTGGGTTATATTTCGGACCAGAAGCCTTCTTCCTCTTTTTGTTATCTTCAACAATATTTGCTCCCATTATTGTTGAATTTCCACGGTCTCTCCTTTCAGCAGCTTTATTGTCCTCTTCGATTCTCAACCGAACAATGAGATCTTCAAGGGACATTTCCTTTCGTTTGTGTTTCAAATAATTTTTGAAGGCCTTCCACAACGGAGGCAACTTCTCAATCATTGCTGCTACTTGGAATGCTTCGTTGATGACAAGACCTTCAGCAAGTAGATCATGAATAATCACTTGCAATTCCTGGACTTGGGTAATAACAGACTTGCTATCTACCAAGTTCGGTAGCAAATCACACTTACTGTTGCTTTGTTTGAAGTTAAAACAATGCAGAACGAAGGAGTAGAAACTCAGAAAATCGTATGGAAATGCTGAGAGGAAGGAGTGCAATGTATAGCCAAATCTGTTGACAGCTGCTGAACATATATATAGCAGCCAGTGTTGAAGAAGACCAAACGTCCACCCTCAATACACGGATTGGAAAATATCTGTTACAAATACGGATAATCTTACGTTAATATTTACTATTAACAAATAAATTTGGTCCAAAAAATTAATCAATCAATCGATTATTTGACCAAATCCAAATCCAAATCCGAATCTGAAGCCGAAGTCGAAGCCGAATCCAAATCTGAAGCCGAAGCTGAAGCCGTAGCCGAAGCCGAAGCCGAGCCGAGCCGAGCGAGCGACGACGACGACGGCGCGAGGCTTGCTTTCTTCTTAACTCTTTAAGAGCTACAAGAAGAGCAATTATATATATACCCACCAAAAATCTCTTCTTCCACCAATATGGGACAATGTCTCTTTGTAAAGAGGGGGAGACTTAAAATTTTACTCAAAAATTTCATTTTCCCTCCATTTCCCATTCACCCTCATTTTAAGACTATTTCATCTTAAAAATTAAAAACTCAACAATCCCCCACATGAATGGGGAATGGCTATATCACGGAAGTATGCATGAAAAAACTGTGTGATTTACAAGCAAGGATTAATCGCATCTGGATAAGTAGGTTTCCCTTTGAACTTTCCGTAGTAAACTTATGTCGGATATACTCGGTCAATCGGTAGATTTGATATCTTTGAACCGTCGATCTTTGGTGTATACCTAGACAACCATAAGTCACACAATCAACCCTTAACCGTCTTTGGTTCTCATTGTTGTGTTCGTTTCAGCCATGAACACCGCCTGGTTTCATAAGTGCGTAGAGAACTGGCCTTACAAAGTTCTCCTTGAAGCGGCTAACACTTCACACTTACATAGGTGATTCCTAAACGTGTCATCCTGTAGATACACTATTTGATATACCCCGTATCAAATTTAGAAATCATTAAAAAGCCTTAATGCTTTATCCTTGGTACTGAACATTGTCTCATCACGAGAACGGACTAAAATTTTATTTGACAATGTTGAACCGTCATTAATGACTTTGTTTGATCTCCTTGAACCTAGATCTTGGGATCTCCAGTCTTCTAGGTAGAGTTACCGCCACAATGACTTGTTCTCGGCCATAGCCCCATTCCCCTTGATGATTTCTCAACTACCTCTCTAGTTAGGCCTTTTGTAAGTGGATCTGACACATTATCACTTGACTTTACATAGTCAATCGTGATAATTCCTATAGAGAGTAATTGCCTAACGGTTTTATGTCTTCGTCGTATATGACGAGATTTACCGTTATACATAACGCTCCCAGCCCTTCCAATTGCCGCTTGACTATCACAATGTATGCATATTGGTGCCAACGGTTTGGGCCAAAATGAAATGTCTTCCAAGAAATTCCGGAGCCATTCAGCTTCTTCACCGGCTTTATCTAAGGCTATGAATTCAGCCTCCATTGTAGAGCGGGCAATACATGTTTGTTTGGACGACTTCCAAGATACCGCTCCTCCACCAATAGTGAATACATATCCACTCGTGGACTTAGAATCAGTTGAACCGGTGATCCAATTTGCATCACAGTATCCCTCAATCACCGCAGGGAAATTACTGTAGTGCAATTCAAAGTTCTGGGTATGTTCTAAATATCCCAAAACTCGTTTCATTGCCATCCAATGAGATTGGCCTGGATTGCTCGTATATCGACTCAGTTTACTTATAGCACAAGCTATATCTGGTCGTGTACAATTCATGATATACATTAAGCATCCCAACACACGAGCATAATCCAATTGTGATATGCTTTGGCCTTTATTCTTTGCTAATGCAAGATTCACGTCAATTGGAGTCTTTGCAACTTTAAAGCCCAAGTGCTTGAATTTTTCAAGTACTGTCTTAATATAATGAGATTGTGACAATGCCAGACCTTGAGGAGTCTTATGGATCTTAATTCCCAGAATTAAATCAGCAACTCCCAAGTCTTTCATATCAAACTTGCTATTGAGCATACGCTTAGTAGCATTTATGTTGGCAATGTCATTACTCATTATCAGCATATCATCCACATATAGGCAAACAATGACTATGTGATTTGGAACATTTTTAATGTACACACATTTATCACATTCATTTATCTTAAAACCATTTGACAACATTGTTTGGTCAAATTTCGCATGCCATTGTTTGGGTGCTTGTTTTAGTCCGTAAAGAGACTTAACAAGTCTACATACCTTCTTTTCTTTACCTGGAACCACAAACCCTTCAGGTTGTTCCATGTAAATTTCTTCCTCCAACTCTCCATTTAATAAGGCCGTCTTAATATCCATTTGATGAATTTCAAGACCATACACTGCAGCTAATGCTACTAACATCCCTATGGATGTAATTCTTGTAACTGGAGAGTATGTATCAAAGTAGTCTAGACCTTCTCGTTGTCTATACCCTTTGACTACGAGTCTTGCCTTGAATTTATCAATAGTGTCATCATCTTTGATTTTTCTCTTAAAAATCCATTTAGAACCCAAAGGTTTATTTCCAGGAGGAAGATCAACCAATTCCCATGTATGGTTGTTTAATATGGATTCTATTTCACTATTGACTGCCTCTTTCCAAAACAATGATTCCGAAGAAGTCATAGCTTCTTTAAATGTTTGAGGCTCATTCTCCAATAAGAAAGTCACAAAATCTGGTCCAAATAAAGTAGACGTTCTTTGACGTTTACTATGTCTTGGATCCTCCTGATTACATGTAATTTCTTTTGTTTCTTCCCGAGGTCGTTTAGATCCTTCAACAAACGACTCACATTCCTTTTTATACGGATATATATTTTTAAAAAACTCAGCATTATCTGATTCTATAACTGTATTATTATGAATGTCGGGATTTTCTGATTTATGAACCAGAAATCGAGATGCTTTACTATTTGTCGCATATCCTATGAAAACACAATCAATGGTTTTCGGTCCTATCTTTACCCTTTTGGGTTTAGGAACTTGCACTTTTGCCAAACACCCCCACACTTTAAAATAATTCAAGTTGGGCTTCCTTCTTTTCCATTTTTCATATGGAATGGATTGTGTTTTGCTATGGGGCACTCGATTTAATATTCGATTAGCCGTAAGAATGGCTTCCCCCACAAGTTCTGTGGCAAACCAGAACTTATCAACAACGCATTCATCATCTCCTTTAATGTGCGATTCTTTCTTTCTGCAATCCCATTAGATTGGGGCGTGTAAGGGGCTGTTGTTTGATGAATAATTCCATATTCTAAACATATTTCTTCAAAAGGAGATTCATATTCACCACCCATATCACTTCTTATCATTTTTACTTTCTTGTTAAGTTGCGTTTCAACTTTATTTTTGTATTGCCTGAATGCGTCTATTGCTTCATCTTTACTATTCAGTAAGCAAACATAGCAATATCGAGTACCATCGTCAATAAAAGTTATGAAATACTTCTTTCCACCGCGAGATGGTATTGACTTCATGTCACAAATATCTGTGTGAATTAAGTCTAAAGGATTTAAATTCCTTTCAACTGACTTATAAGGATGTTTAACATACTTAGATTCCACACATGTTTCACATTTTGATTTTTCGCATTCAAACTTAGGCAGTACTTCCAAGTTAATCATTTTTCGCAAGGTTTTATAATTGACATGACCCAAACGTATATGCCATAAATCATTTGACTCAAGTAAGTAAGAAGAAGCTGAAATATTATTATTATTTTCCACAACCATTACATTTAGATTGAAAAGGCCCTCGGTGAGGTAACCTTTTCCTACAAATATTTCATTCTTACTTATGACAACCTTGTTGGACACAAAAACGCACTTAAAACCATGCTTAACAAGAAGTCCAGTAGAGACTAAATTCTTTCTCATTTCGGGAACATGAAGGACATTGTTCAAAGTCATGACCTTGCCAGAAATCATTTTCAGAAATATCTTTCCATATCCTTCAACTTTTGCTGTTGAAGCATTTCCCATATAAACTGTCTCTCCGGGTCCAGCAGGAGCATAAGTAGCAAAAGCTTCTCTAACTGCACAAACATGGCGAGTGGCTCCTGAATCAAACCACCACAGTTTAGGATTTCCCACCAAGTTACATTCAGAAAGCATGGCACACAAGTTATCAACATCATCATGGTTTACTACCATGTTTGCTTGACCCCTTTTCTTGTCTTTCTTCGGAGCACGACACTCCGTAGATTTGTGTCCGGTTTTCCCACAGTTGTAGCAGTTTCTACTAAACCGCTTCTTGCTTGGGTTGTATTTCGGACCAGAAGCCTTCTTCTTCTTTTTGTTATCTTCAACAATATTTGCTCCCATTATTGTTGAATTTCCACGGCCTCTTCTTTCAGCAGCTTTATTGTCCTCTTCGATTCTCAACCGAACAATGAGATCTTCAAGGGACATTTTCTTTCGTTTGTATTTCAAATAATTTTTGAAGTCCTTCCACAACGGAGGCAACTTCTCAATCATTGCTGTTACTTGGAATGCTTCGTTGATGACAAGACCTTCGGCAAGTAGATCATGAATAATCACTTGCAATTTCTGGACTTGGGTAATAACAGACTTGCTATCTACCAAGTTCGGTAGCAAATCACACTTACTGTTGCTTTGTTTGAAGTTAAAACAATGCAGAACGAAGGAGTAGAAACTCAGAAAATCGTATGGAAATGCTGAGAGGAAGGAGTGCAATGTATAGCCAAATCTGTTGACAGCTGCTGCACATATATATAGCAGCCAGTGTTGAAGAAGACCAAACGTCCACCCTCAATACACGGATTGGAAAATATCTGTTATAAATGCGGATAATCTTACGTTAATATTTACTATTAACAAATAAATTTGGTCCAAAAAATTAATTAATCAATCGATCTGAAGCCGAAGCCGAAGCCAAAGCCAAAGCCGTAGCCGAAGCCGAGCGAGCGACGACGACGGCGCGAGGCTTGCTTTCTTCTTAACTTTTTAAGAGCTACAAGAAGAGCAATTATATATATACCCACCAAAAATCTCTTCCTCTTCCAATATGGGATAATGTCTCATTGTCAAGAGGGAAAAACTTAAAATTTAACTCAAAAATTTCATTTTCCCTCCATTTCCCATTCACCCTCATTTTAAGTCTATTTCATCTTAAAAATTTAAAAACCTCAACAGCACCTGCACTCCACGCTACAAAATGCCCTATCACCCCTGTTCATGGAACAAGAGACCATTCCACGTTAAACTTTAACTAAATGCATATATTAATCTAATAAAAAAATATTTACACAATCAAATTTGAGAATTCATTTAAACATGGTTTGACAATAATTAAAGAGTTTACTTTTGTAGCAGCATATAATTTTTCATACTATCAAATTAAGATGTCCAAGTTTTACATGTAAGTTGTAACCATCTAGAGTTATCCTAATTTAGTAACTCAAAAATATAATAAATTAAATGACATGTTATAATCAATTAAAATAAATTTATAGTGTAATTGTTTTTCATTATCAATGTATATAAGTTAAGTATATCTATAAAAAAAATGCTAATCCTTTTGTCTCATTTCATTGTGATATATTTTTCTTTTTAGTTTATCCTAAAGAACCGCATTAATTGTTTAATATTTAAAAATATTTTAACTTTAAATTTCATATTTACTTTTAATGATATAATTTTGTACCCACAAAAATGACTAATTGCTTTACACCAACATATTAAAAAATCATTCTTTTCTTTTTAAATTTCATGCCTCTCGTACAAGTTCACATAAAATGAGACCGGAGGGATTCTATCAATGTATTATAAATAGTTAAAATCACGTTAATAGTGTAAAAACAAATCTTGCAATCTTCTCCAATCAAATCACCAAAAGGGAATCTTTTTTAACTAACGAAGTATAAAAAAAAAAATGAAATATAAAGCTGCTTACTTGTACATGTAGATGTCTTGGCCAGGTAAGAGCTTCTGCTTACAAAGAAAACAAGAATCAAGAAACCCACAATTAGTAGTGGCCATGGCTATGGCTGCAATAGAGTTTTGAGTGGAGAAAGGTGAGGATATTGTAATGGTAGGAGAAAAGGGTTTGATCGTCACAATACTGGCTTTGTTAACTATATTTGAAAAAGAAGATGTAGCACAAGTTGCAGTTGCATTAATAGCCACATTTGTTTTTGTCCCAATATTTTCATTGCCTTCGAGTACTACACTTAGTCCTACCATATCATTATGGCCTTTTTTAATAGCCCTATATATGCTTGAAGAAGGAAGATGTGGTGTGGTGACTGATTGATGGGAAAAAGCTCCTAAATATGACTAGTAGTGAAAGGGAAGAGTGAGGGTGGGGTAACAACTTATCCACATCGGAAGTTTACATCAATCCAATATATGTTTTTTTGAACATGATTATCGCTAAATTATAAAGTTAACTATTATATATTTTCACATTAGTTTATTACTCCCTCTGTTTCAAATTAGATGATACATTTCGCTTATCGAGAGTCAATTTGACTAAATTTTGAGTCTAAATTTGATTAGTTCAACTCAATATTTTAAAATTAAAATTTTAATTTTAAGAAACTATACGAGAAATACTATAAATTATAATTTTTCTCATATCAATTATGATATATATATATATATATTTTTTAAAATATTGGTCAAACTTCACATAATTTGACTCTCGATAAATAAAATGTGTTATCTAAATTGAAACGAAAAAAATATTTAACTATGACAACTTAGTATGATTTGGCGTAAATATCCGTTGGGAGTAGGGGTGGGCGTCGGTCGGTTCGGTCAGTTATTATGAAAGTACGGTTCGATTTATCAGTTTTGTAATATTAATAACCAAATCAAACCAAAGTATTTACGGTTCGGTGCGGTTTTTTCGAGGTTTGGTTCAGTTATTTCCGGTTTAGTTTTTCGGTTATTAACGGTTCAAAATTTTTATCTTAAATGTATCTTCTATTGTGCTTCAGGTGCAGGAATATTCTCAGGGATGTGTTCTGAAGCATGCACTATATCAGTTGGTTATGCAGCTGAAATTATTGGCTTTATTAGATCCAAAAGAGTTAAATCCCCACATAGTTTTTTATTCTATGCCTTAAAAGTTCTTAAGCCAGGTAGTGGCTCTAATTTCTACTCACGTCTCAGAAAGCAATCTGTTTTTCCGAAAATTTTGGGTATGAGTCCAAAATTTAGATTTTTCGGTTTAATCGAAAATTGAAACATCAAAATCGTAGAAATTTAATAATTTAAAAATCGCACACCAATCGAATAACCGTTTAAACCGAAAACAAAAAATTGAAATTCACGGTTCGGTCGGTATTATGCCCACCCTTGATTGGGAGCCTAGCAACACAGAATTTAGAGTGTTATAGGTTCTAACTTGGAGTTGCCACGTTACACCATTTTTTTTTAACTCTCAGCTGGTACAGTAAAATCAATAATTATCCATTTCCCCCCTATAACATGCTTAGTTGCGATCAGAAATAATTATAGACCCCCCAAAAACGCATTCTATTATTATATGAAATAAGTCGACAAAGATAATCTTATATTATTAGAATATTTATCCAATCCTAGTCGAAAGAATGAATAACCTAAAATCTATAAATAGTGAGTAAATTGTCCATTTAATTTCTATAAATGATTCTATTAATTAAAACCATCTGCATTTAAAGCCTAACGAACTTTCACCTTTTTCTAGACACTAGCATGCAAGCAACTCTAATAAGAAAGTACGTAAGATTTATTTTTTCATCACCATTTTTCAATTTTGAATTACCAGTTTTGATACAAATCCAAACATATAACATTTGTAAATTTAGAATTTCAATACTAGCTTTTTAAAATTTTGAAAAGAAAAAAGTTAAGTTCTCGTGATTAGGGGTGTACATGGACCGAGTTGGTTCGATTTTTATCAAAACCAAACCAACTATATCGGTTTGGATTGGTTCGATTTTTTCGAATTTTTCAGTTTTAATTTTTTATTATATGAATATTATTTCAATCTTACTTCGTTAAAGCTATAGATAAAATTTTGATAAGTGAATATATGTTTAGTAAAAGTTAAAAAAACTGACAAACATATGATCTAATAAAATATTCTTATGGGAGAATCTTTTTAGTAATACATGATAGTTATTTTCTTAGTCGTCTAACAATAATTTTTCGTTGATGTACGCTTTCAAGGTTAATCTAATTTAACTAAATAATGATATGTTCTATTTATTTTTTAAAATTATCGAACTACCATTTGAAATTCGAAAAAGGTATAAGAATTTAACAGATTTTGACATATGAATATGAAAGAACAAATTAAGAGATTGGCGCACTTCAATAACACTTAATAAGAAAGTGATGGTACAACTCATTATTTAACGTAAATAAATATGGATGCACTTCATAGCCTATTAAATATTACATCCCATGAGAGAATCCCAAATATATTTAGATCTTTTCTAATTTTTTTTATATATTTATATATTGGGTTGGTTCGAGTTTTTTTACTCAATACCAAACCTAATCGGGTTTTTTAATCGATTTAGTTTGACTTTTCGATTTGGTGTGGTTTTTGGATTCAGTTTGAACATCCCTACAATTGTAATAACCTGGCTGGTCATTTTGAGTGTATTAGCCCCGATCCCCTATTTACTATTTTTTCCGTATCTGTTTCTGCTTATGTGACTTGCCGGGAGGTCTTATTTTTGGTTTCAGAGTGTTTCAGGACACTTAATCCCTAAAACATAAGCTTAAGTCTCAAGATTTTGACCATAGTCGGAAGTGTGTGAAGACGACTCCGGAATGGAGTTCTGTCGGTTCCGTTAGCTCCGTTGGATTATTTTGGACTTAGAAGCGTGTCCCTACTGTGAATTTGAGGTCTCTAGCTAATTTAGGCTTGAAATGTCGAAAGTCAAATTTTTGGGAAGTTTGACAGGGGGTTGACTTTTTGATATCGGGGTCGGATTCTGATTCCAGAAGTTGGAGTAGGTCCGTAATATTAAATATGACTTGTATGCAAAATTTGAGGTTAATTGGACGTGGTTTGGTAGGTTTCGACGTCGTTTGTGGAATTTGAAAGTTTAGAAGTTCTTTAGGCTTGAATCCGGGTATAATTGGTGTTTGATGTTATTTTGAGTGATTCGAAGGTTCGACTAAGTTCCCATGGGATTATATGACTTGTTGGTATGTTTGGTTGAGGTCTCGGGGGGCCTCGGGGGTGTTTCGTATGCCCATCAGAAGCAAATTTGGACTTAGGCATTGCTGGTTTCTTCTGGTGTTTCGCACCTGCGGTGGGAGCCCGCAGGTGCGGCCCCGCAGAAGCGAAGAGGAGGAGGCAGATGCGGGCAAGGCTGGGTTGGACTGGAAGCGCAAGTGCGAGGTTAGGAGCACATCTGCGAAACCGCAGATGCGGAAGTGGAGGCGCAGATGCGGAAAAAGGCCTGAGTAGGAAGGATCGCAGAAGCGGGCAGGGCCGGCAGATGCAGAATCTGGGAGCTTAAGTGGGATCCGCACCTGCGATGGAATTTTCGCAGATGCGGCATCGCAGATGCGGCATCGCAGATGCGACAGAAGGTCTGCAGGTGCGGTTTTGCTGGGCAGAACCTATAAATAGAAGACTTCGAGATTTTTCACTATTTTCACATTTTGGAACTCGGATTTTGGAGGATTTTGAGGAGTATTTTGAAGTGTTTGCTGAGGTAAGTTTCTTGTGCTTAATTATCTTCAATAATGGTGTTTACCCACTGATTTTACACCTAGTTGGTGAGGTTTTTAGGTGAGATTTGGGAGATTAGGGCTTGGGAATTGGAGAGTGAATTTTGGGGTTTTGGAGAGGCAAATGATGCCGGATTTTGATAAATTTAGTATGGTCCGACTCGTGAGTGAATGGGCTTTCGGGTTTTATAACTTTATCGGGTTTCGAGATGTGGGCCGGGAGGAGGTTGAGCCTATTTCGGATTTTGACTTATAATTTCGTATTTTGCTTGTGGAATTGAGTCCTTCAGCCTACATTAATTATATCGTACTGCTTGTGGCTAGATTCGGGGAGTTTGGAGATTGATTCGAGGGGAAAAAGTATTGCGGAGTAGGATTTTACGCGATTTGAGGTAAGTAACAGTTTTGAATCTGGTCCTGAGGGTATGAAACCCCGAATTTTGGTATGATGTGACTATTTTGGAGGTGACACACATGCTAGGTGACGGGCGTGTGGGCGTGCACCGTGGGAGATTGTGACTTGGTCTGTCCCGTGAGACTGTAAAGTCGAATAGACTATTGCTAGTTACTTGTTCTCTCTGTGTTATAGAGATTTGACTGCATATCATGTTAGAAATTATGCTTAGGCTATGTGATTGTAAGGTTGGGACCCGCAGAGGTCGCGTACCTGTAAATTATTTGCTAATTGTTGTCTTGTACTCAATTATAGTTTTACTTGTACATCATATCTCAGTCTCTTCTTGATTCTTGTTAAGACACTATGTTATTTGTTTGGGATGATCTTTATGATTTCCGAGGGCTGTGACACTAGAGAGGTACATGACTGAGTGAGGCCGAGGTCCTGGTTGTGAGGTATAGATACTGTAGCACGCGAGTTGTCCATGCGAATTATGATGTTTATACTTAGCACGTGAGTTGTCCGTGCGGATTCTGATATGATACTGTAGCACGTGAGTTGTCCGTGCGGATCTTGATATGTTATGATAACACGTGAGTTGTCTGTGCAGCACGTGAGTTGTCCGTGCAGATTATAGCGCTTGGGCTGTAGGAGCCCCTCCGGAGTCTGCACACCCCAGTGAGCGCATGTACCTATTGAGTGTGAGTACTGAGGGATGAGAGCCGAGTGATTGAGCTGTTGTGACGAGTTGAGTGTCTGTTGCCCTGAGAGGCTGTACTTATTTTTATTTGTTGATACACTTAGTTGTTATCTGTCATTGTTGTGGAATTTCTGAAAGATTCTATATCCGGATTACATGCACTGTAACTATATAAACTGATTTGACTTGAACTGTCGAATTTGAAAGCATGTCTATTCTTTGCTGGAATTACTGAAAATGAACTGTATTTGTATAGCTCGTCACTACCTTCTCAGTTCCTTATTTATTTCTGTTACTTGCTGAGTTGGTTGTACTCATGCTATACCCCGCACTTCATGTGCAGATCCAAGTGTGTTTGATCACGGAGGTCGTTGAGTTCATGCGCGATCGAGTACTGGAGACTACGAGATAGCTGCCGGCGTCCGCAAACCTTGTCTCTCCTTCTATGTTTTTCTTTCTTTCTGTATTGATACTTAGACACTATTTGTATTATGCTATAAATATTCCGAAACAAGCTATACTGACTGAAAGAACTGGATCCTTTAAAAATTCATTCCAATCCATCGAATTATTCGACTTTTGATGCAAAAGACTGGATATCTAGATGCTCATGACTCAGTGACACCCCGATGTCGAGCTATTTTTTTCGCACTTATGCTTTTGGTTTTACCTCATTTTTATGAAAGACTCCGGTTATTTTAAAAATATTAATTCATTTATGTTAAATGTTGAAAGTGTTTTGGAGGTGTCGGCTTGCCTAGTATCACGATAGGCGCTATCATGACGGGTTAGGTTTTGGATCGTGACAACAGTCATGATAAACAAAAAATAAATGTTCCTTCTAAAATTACCCCTTAGGAAAATAGATACTAAAGGGAATCGATAAGCATTATCCGAAACATGATTTTCCTATATTAGGTAGGTTAATTAATGATGAAAAAAAATGTTAGGTTAATCAAATTAATGTAAGAAATGACAGCTATCTTAATCCGTCCAAGAAAACCAGAGGATAAGATCATGTCAAAAACAAGTTTAGTTGATGATTAGCTTAATATGAGCAGGTGTTTACTATCAACATCTTTCATTAATTAGTAGATATACGTTCACCATCAGTTAATGAATTTTATTTGCAGTTTTTAACGGGATAAGCACCGTTGTCGCACTTGAGAAAATGTATCTATCTATATTATATTAAAAGGAGGGTAGTATGCATTGTGGTTAAACCAAGTGACAAGCTAAAATGAACCACTTGGCAATTTTAGGACAACATTAATAATTAAAAATTATAAATAAAAATATAATTAATTAAAATAGTTTAATGAATCTTATACATAATCTAAATAGATCTTAGACAGATCTAATCTATATTTATATTTATATGTATGTTTGTATTTATATCTATATCTATATTTATATCTATATATTGATCCACTCATAGATTTTCTTCTATATTAGCTAGAAATATGGAGGTGAAAAATTAATTAAAAACTATAATAGAAAAAAATAAAAAGACGTAAATTGAGATAACGTGTGACTATTTATACTTTGGAGTAAGTTAAAATATAAAATAAAACTAAAATTTATTTAGATATTAAAGATTTATTGAGTTTAAAATTAAATAAATTCAAGCAGCAAAATAAGATCTTACATAAAGTATACAAATTATTTATAAGGTAAGAGATATTTTAATAACAAGAACAATAAAGTCATATTAATATTGATAAATCGTGCAAACGAATATTTTATACGTAAATATTACTACAACATTTAGATATAATGCATTCAAACAATTAAGAAATTTTTTTTCTATGATTAATATTGGAATTGAGTTCAGTTAGTTTAAGTATGAAAGCATAACATAATTATTTAAAAATATGGTCCAATTAAGAAAATAGAATGATAAAAATTATTTGAATTTGAGATGAGAAAGTTTTTTAATTTATATATATATTATATTAGAATGAGTGTGGTAAAAATAGATATTAAATTCAAACAAGCTAATAAAAATTCACATGACAATGTAATAATATTAGGTATTGAATAATATAAAATCAAATATTAAAGAATAAATAGAGAAAAAATAAAAATTCAGATTTTTTATCATGTAAGGACATTTATAAATCATAAGTTTAGAAAATAAAATAAAGTCAATATACAATACTTAAAAATATTATTAAATAAAAGTAGTTGATAATGATATTAAATAAAATTACAAGTTAATGAAAAGCTATATAAAACGTAATAAGACTATATATTAGATTTAAAAAAACAGCAAAATTATGTTAAATTATTAGAAATTTACTATTAGAAATGAAAGGAAAAGACTATTTGAATTTAAGATTAGAATTTTTTTAAAACTATAATGAGAATGCTCAAATTATGGATAATACCACGAAATTGAAGTCTTATTTATGAAAAATAAAAAAAATAAAAAATAAAATTTTAAAAATACAAAATAAATTTCTAATATAGGTAATTTTACTAATGAAAATCAAAAATTTAATTTGTATCTTAAAACTAAAAAAGAAAGAAAATTCAGGTAAATAAATAAAATGATAGTGAAAATATTAGTACAACATTTAGATATAATATGTTCAAACAATTAAGAAAATATTTTTCTGTGATTAATATCTGGATTGAGTGCGGTTAGTTTAAGTTTGAAAGCATAGCATAATGTTTTGAAAATGCGGTCCAATTTAGAAATTAGAATGATAAGAATTATTTGAATTTGAGATAAGATTTTTTTTGTTTTTAAAAATATTACGTAAAGAAATAAAATGATAGTAAAAATATTACTACAATATTGTAACGATCCGGCCGGTCATTTTGAGTGTATTAGCCCCGAACCTCTATTTATTGTTCCCTCTATTTTATTTTGTGGTTACGTAACTTGCCGGGAGGATTCATTTTTGGTTTTAGAGTAAAATGGGACATATAGTCCCTAAATTTGGGAGTTTAAGTTCAAGAAATTGATCGTAGTTCGAATTGTGCGAAGACAGCTCCGGAATGGAGTTTCGACGGTTCCAATAGCTCCGTAGGGTGATTTTGGTCTTAGAAGCATGTTCAGATGTTGAATTGGAGGTCCGTAGGTAATTTTAGCGTCAATTTGCGAAAGTTGAAAATTGGATCATTTTTGGGAAGGTTGACCGGGAGTGGACTTTTTGATATTAGGGTCGGATTTCGATTCCGAAAGTTGGAGTAGTTCTGTAATGTCAATTATTACTTGTGTGCAAAATTTGAGATCAATCAAACTTGATTTGATAGGTTTCGACGTCAGATGTAGAAGTTTGAAGTTTTAAAATTCATTAGGCTTGAATCGATGTGCAATTCGTATTTTTAGCGTTGTTTGATGTAATTTATAGGCTCGACTAAGTTCGTATGATGTTGTCGGACTGGTTGGTGTATTTGGTCGAGGTCCCGGGGGCCTCGGGTGAGTTTCGGATGGTTAACGGATCGAAATCGGACTTAGAGCAAAGCTGAGATTTTTTCTGCCTTCTGGTGCAATCGCACATGCGGAACTATTCTCGCAGGTGCAGTTGGCAAGGCGCAAAAGCAGAATTGGGGCTTGACCTGGGGCTGTGTCGCAGGTGCATGAAGGTTTCCGCAGGTGCGAGCGAAGCTCCGTAGATGCGGAGTGAAGGAAGGGCAGCCAGAGTCGCAGAAGCGACCGCAAAAGCGAGGCCGCAGAAGGGGACCTCTTGTCTGCAGAAGCGTTAGAAGCCGCAGAAGTGGGAAGGACCTCGCATATGCGAGACCGCAGATGCGGTTAAGTTTTCGCAGAAGCGGAAGTTCTAGAAAAACACTTAAATACAAGGGTTCGTGATTTTGCTTCATTTTAAACATTTTGAGCTCGGGTCTTGGCGATTTGTGAGAGCATTTTTGAAGGATTTCTTGAGGTAAGTCTCTTGTACTCATTTTTTTTTATCAATAACCTTGTTTCCCTATTAATTTTCCCACCTAGTTTTTGGGTATTTAAGGTGGAATTTGAGAGTTTGAGGCTAGAGATTTGGAGAGTTTAATTTGGGGATTTGAGTGGCGACTTGGTGTTGGATTTTGATAAAATTGGTATGGTTTGACTCGTGGTCGAATGAGTATTCGTATTTTGTGACCTTTGCCCGATTCTGCGATGTGGTCCCGGGTTGACTTTTTGGGGCGATTTTTTGATTCTTTACTAAAGTCGTACATTTATGATTTAAATTAGTTTCTTCTAGTTGTATTCATGGTATGCAATTGTTTTTGGCTAGATTTGGGCCATTTGGAGTCGAAAAATCGAGGGAAAGGCATCCTTATCGATTGATTGAGCGAGATTTGAGGTAAGTAACTTGTCTAACCTTGTGTGGGGGGAATCTTCTTAGGATTCAGTACTGTTGTAACAATTTGTGATATGTGTGAGCCGTGTAGGCGAGGTGACGAGTGCGTACACGGGCTAATTGTAGAAAATTTTAGTTCTTGCTGAGTAGACTTCTTTTAAATTCCTTAACCGAGTTGCCTTAGCATATATAACTGTCATGTTTAGCCTAGTATCACATGTCTACGTGTCTTAACCTTTACTTGAAATTCATGCAACATGCTTAGTTGAATTACCTGTTTCCTTGATTATTGTATTCGGTCTTTAACTTTAGGATTCCTTGCTGTAAATTCGTTGTTCCATAATTTATGAGATGCATATTTACTTTTGGGATTACGAGGCATTACCTCGGGAGATCCCCCCGTCGTGCATATTTACTTTTGGGACTACGAGGCGGTACCTCGGGAGATCCCCCTATTGCATATTTACTTTTGGGACTACGAGGCGGTACCTAGGGAGATCTCCGTATCGTACATATTTACTTTTGGGACTATGGGGTGGTACTTCGGGAGATCCCCATGTTGTGTATTTACATTTGGAACTATGAGGCGGTACCTCAGGAGCGCCCCTGTTATTTACCTCTATTTGTTGTGCTGTTACTCTTTTGAAATTTTTTGTTGTTCATTTCTCAGTCATTTCATTGTGTTATTATATTTTCTGCCTCATTTCCTTTTGTTCTAGTAGGGCCCTGACCTAACCTCGCCACTACTCTACCAAGGTTAGGCTTGACACTTACTGGGTATCGCTGTGGTATACTTATACTATACTTCTGCACATCTTTTTGTGCAGATCTAGGTTCTTCCTACCAGACCAGATACCAGTGAGCTGGACTGTACGTGGAGACTTCAAGGTATATCAGCCAGCGCCCGCAGACCTCGGAGTCCCCCTCTATCCTTGTTATGTTGTTTTCCCCATTCTCTTTAGACTATGATGTATAGAGATACTTAGTATTTTCTCTTAAGAGATTGTGACTTATTTCTATCGGGTTTTGGAAGTTGTAATTATTAAAAATCGCAGTTCGTGTTTATATTTCATATGTTGAGATTTGAGTTCAGTTTTATATTCAGTTATTCCGTAAATTGTTAGGCTTACCTAGTCTTAGGGACTAGGTTCCATCACGACATCCCACGGAGGGGAAACTAGGGTCGTGACAAGTTGGTATCAGAGCTCTAGGTTCATAGGTGTTATGAATCACAAGCAGGTTTAGTAGAGTCTCGCGGATCGATACAGAGACGTATGTACTTATTTTTGAGAGGTTGTGGAACTGTTAGGAAAAGCTTCACTTCTTTGATTCCTTATCGTGCGAGATTTTGACTTCGGACTCCAAACTTCTGTTTTTCTATTCTCTCACAGATGGTGAGGACATGTACAGCTAGATCGGATGACCAGACACCCACACCCCCTGCTAGAGCCGCGAGAGGCCGAGGTCGGGGCAGGGGTAGAGGCCGAGGACGTCCACGTAGTGCAACCATAACACCCACACGAGCTGCTACAGAGGAGCCACCAGTAGCTCCAGTTGGAGGGCAGACACCTGAACGCATGTTACTGCACCAGCCCTCTAGGAGACTCTAGCCCAGTTTCTGAGCATCTTCAGCACCTTGGCTCAGGCAAGATTGATACTACTTGCTCCTGCCACATCTCAGGCCGGGGGAGGAGCAAAAACTCCCGTCGCCGGTACCCCAAAGCAGCGGGTTCAGGTTGATTAGGTTCCATAGATCATTCCAATGCAGCCGGTAGCTCTAGTTCAGCCCGAGGTTAGGGCAGCAGTTTCTGAGGCAGAGTAGCTCAGGCTCGACAGGTACAATAAGTACCACCCTCCTACCTTCAGTGGCTTGGCATCAGAGGATGCCCAAGGTTTTCTTGAGGAGTGCCACCATATCCTCCATACTATGGGTGTTGCGGAGACTAGTGGGGTTTCTTTCATTACGTTCTAACTTAGAGGAGTGGCTTATCAGTGATGGCGAGCATATGAGTTGGGTAGCTCGGCAGAGGCAGCTTCACTCACTTGGACTCAGTGCTTAGATATGTTCTTACTGGAGTATGTTCCCCAGAGTCTCAGAGAATCATGGCGCGCAGAGTTTGAGCAGTTGTACCAAGGTTTTATGACCGTGTAATAGTATGCGGTCTGATTTAGTGATTTGGCTAGGCATGCACCTACCTTGGTTGCTACTGTACGAGAGCGGGTTCGTCGGTTTAGTGAGGGGCTCAACCCTAGTATCAGATTGAGCATGGCCCGAGAGTTGGAGATGGATATTGCATACCAGCAAGTAGTGGGGATTGCTAGGAGATTGAAGGGTATGCTAACTCGAGATAGAGAGGAGAGATAGGCCAAGAGGTCTCGAGAGTCTGGCACTTATAGTGGTACTGGTGCCCCAACGGCAGCTCGTCAGGGCAGGGGTTATATGGGACACCCTGTTCATTCAGCACTTCCAACCGCCAGCGACGCTCCGGCCACTCCTAGGCCCCAGGATCTCTATTATGCACAGCCAGTGTCTAGCGTACCTCATGTGCGGGGTGCTTTCAGTTGTTAGTCTAGTCGATTAGGCCCGAGCTAGTCGCAACAACCACATCATCCGAGAGCTTGTTTTGAGTGTGGTGACACTCGCCATATAGTGAGGGATTACCCTTGATTTAGGAGGGGTATAACTCCACAGATTTCTCAGGCACTGCGTGCTCCACCAAGTCCTCAGGCTATGGTTACAGCACCAACTACCACTCCACCTGCACAGCCAGCTAGAGGTAGAGGTCGGACAGGTAGAGGTTGCCCTAGAGGAGGAGGCCATGCCAGATATTATGCCCTTCCTTATATGACGGAGGCAGTTGCATCAGATTCTGTTATCACAGGTTGTTCCGGTCTGTCACAGAGATGCATCAGTCTTATTTGATCCAGGCTCCACTTATTCCTATGTGTCATCTTATTTTGCTTTGTATTTAGGTGTACCCCGTGATTCTCTGAGTTCACCTGTCTATGTATCTACACCCGTAGGTGATTCTATTATTGTTGACCGTGTGTATCGGTCGTGTTTGATTGTTCTTAGTGGTTTTGAGACAAGAGCCAATTTATTATTGCTCAATATGGTGGATTTCGATGTTATTTTGGGCATGGACTGGTTGTCACCCTATCACGCTATCCTTTGTCATTCCAAGATGGTGACGTTGGCTATGCCAGGCCTACCATGGCTAGAGTGGAGAGGTATCTTAGATTATGTTCCTAGTAGAGTTGTCTTAATTTTTAAGACTCAACGAATGGTTGAGAAGTGGTGTGATGCGTATTTGGCCTATGTGAGAGATGTTAGTATTGATACTCATATCGTCGAGTCTGTTCCAGTAGTGAGGGGCTATTCAGATGTATTCCCCGTGGATCTTCCGGGCATGCCGTCCGACAGGCATATTGACTTTGGCATTGATTTGTTACCGGGCACTCAACCCATTTCTATTTCACCTTATCGTATGGCCCCAACAGAGTTGAAAGAATTAAAGGAACAATTGCAAGAGTTGCTCGATAAGGGCTTCATTCGGCCTAGTGTATCGCCTTGGGGTGCTCTTGTCTTGTTTGTAAAGAAGAAGGATGGTTCTATGCGAATATGTATTGATTACCACAAAAGAGAGGCCGCAGAAGCGGACCTCTTGTCCGCAGAAGCGTTAGAAGTCACAGAAGCGGGAAGGACCTCGCATATGCGAGACCGCAGATGCGGTTAAGTTTCCGCAGAAGCGAAAGTTCTAGCAGAATACTTAAATACAAGGGTTCACGATTTTGCTTCATTTTAAACATTTTGAGCTCGGGTCTTGGCGATTTGTGAGAGCATTTTTGAAGAATTTTTTGAGGTAAGTCTCTTGTATTCATTTTTGATCAATAACCTTATTTCCCCGTTGATTTTTCTACCTAGTTTGTGTGTATTTAAGGTGAAATTTGAGAGTTTGAGGCTAGAAATTTGGAGAGTTTAATTTGGGGATTTAAGTGGCGACTTGGTGTTGAATTTTGGTAAAATTGTTATGGTTGGACTCATGGTCGAATGGGTATTCGTATTTTGTGACCTTTGCCCGATTCTGAGACGTGAGTTCGGGTCGACTTTTTGGGGCAATTTTTTGATTCTTTGCTAAAGTCGTAGATTTATGATTTAAATTAGTTTCATGTAGTTGTATTCTTGGTATGTAATTGATTTTGTCTATATTTGGGCCATCAGAGTCAGAAATTCGAAGGAAAGGCATCCTTATCGATTGATTGAGCGAGATTTGAGGTAAGTGACTTGTCTAACCTTGTGTGGGGGAAATTCTCTTAGGATTTGGTACTGTTATAACAATTTGTGATATATGTGAGTCATGTACGTGAGGTGACGAGTGCGTACACGGGCTAATTATAAAAAATTTTAGTTTTGCTGAGTAGACTTCTTTTAAATTCTTTAACCGAGTTACCTTAGCATGTGTAGTTGTCATGTTTAGCCTAATATCACATGTCTACGTGTCTTAATCTTTACTTGAAATTCATGCAACATGCTTAGTTGAATTACCTGTTTCCTTGGTTATTGTATTCGGCCTTTGACTGTAGGATTCCTTGCTGTAAATTCGTTGTTCCATAATTTATGAGCTGCATATTTACTTTTGAAACTACGAGGCGGTACCTCGGGAGATCCCCCTATTGCATATTTACTTTTGGGACTACGAGGCGGTACCTCAGGAGATCCCCCTGTCGTGCATATTTAGTTTTGGGACTACGAGACGGTACTTTAGGAGATCCCTTTTTTGTGTATTTATATTTAGGACTACGAGGCGGTACCTCGGGAGTGCCCTTGTTGTTTACCTCTATTTGCCGTGCTGTTACTCTTCTAAAATTTCTTGTTGTTCATTTCTCAGTCATTTCATTGTGTTATTATATTTTCTGCTTCATTTTCTTTTTTCCCAGTAGGCCTTGACATGACCTCGTCACTACTCTACCAAGGTTAGGCTTGGCACTTACTAGGTACCGTTGTGGTGTACTTATACTATACTTCTGTATATTATTTTATGCAGATCCAGATTCTTCCTACCAGACCAGATACCAGTGAGCTGGACCCTACGTGGAGACTTCGAGGTATATCTGCCAGTGTCCGCAGACCTCAGAGTCCCCCTCTATCCTTGTTATGTTGTTTTCCCTATTCTCTTTAGACTCTGATGTATAGAGATACTTAGTATTTTCTCTTATAAACTTGTGACTTATTTCTACCGGGTTTTGGAAGTTATAATTATTAAAAATCGCAGTTCTTGTTTATATTTCATATGTTAAGATTTGAGTTCAGTTTTATATTCAGTTATTCTGCAAATTATTAGGCTTACCTAGTCTTAGAGATTAGGTGCCATCACGACTCCCACAGAGGGGAAACTGGGGCCGTGATAAATATTAAGAAATAACGTGTTCAAACAATTAAGTAAATATTTTTCTATGATTAAATAAAATTTTAAAAATACAAAATAAATTTCTACTATTGGTAAGTTTACTAATGAAAAGTAAAAATTAAACTGTATCTTGTAGCTAAAAAAGACAGAAAATTTAACTGCATCTAATATAAAATTAATTATAAGAGAACTGATGATACCTGGAACATGATAATCAAATAACTTATGTATTAATATTTTAGACTAATTAAAAGTTACAATTTAAAATAAAATATGACATTATTTTGGTTATAGGTAAAACATTAATATAAAAACTAATTAAAATTTATAGTAGGGAAGAGAATGTATAAAAAATAATTGAGGTAGTGTGAGGATACTTATACTTTAAATTAACTTAAAAATAAATAAAATAAAATAATTAAATTATATTTAAAAATATTATTAATAAATTTAAATGATTAAAATATTCTGAATAAGAGGATACAAGCATAAAAATATACCAAATTTCAAGAATAAAACATTTATATTTATTATATACTATAAAAAGGATAATAAGCAAGATGTTAATTTAATTATAAGCTAATAAAAAATTCTATGATAGTAATAATATTAAATAGTAAATAATTCAATAACTATAAGAAAAGAACAAAAAGAAAACAGAATTTACGTTAAAATGATGTGATGAATGAGACATATTTGACTTTCGGATAAAAATAAAGTGATAGTAAGAATTTTGTTAAAATAATATGACTAATGTGCTCGAACAAGACGAATCACAATATGACATGTTTAGTATTCTTTAATATTGACAGCAAAACGAAATGCAAGTACTAAAATCAAGGGGTTAGGTTGCTACAAATATAAAAATAAAGAAATAAAAAAATTGGTTGTCTACTACGAGATTTGAAAAATAATTTCATATCATGCTTCAAAAATTAAATTCTCATGTTATATAATTTTTATCTGAGAGGTTTATATTTTAAGGTTATTTGCACATGATCAAACAACCTACATCGCAATTTGACATGATTTGTCCACGCATCGCGCGTGTACTAATACTACGTTAAAGCTAGTCATTTTTTCAAGTTAGTAGGAATAAGAACTAATTTTTTCGGTTTAATTTATGTGACGGAGTTTGATCGAATAAATAAAATATAAAAACTTTTGAAACTTGTAATTTTGATATGACATGAGATTTTTATGGTTATAAAAATATATATAAAATAAAAAGTTTAAAGTTAAAAAATTTTCAAACATAAAAAAAGTGTCATTCCTTTTAAAATAACTACTAAGAAATATTTTTATCGATATCCTCTTAAAGCCTGATCTTTAACTTTTGTCCTTGTTTTAAATAATTTAGTAAAGTGGTCCCTGATGATTCATACGCTCGACTCCAGCTTATTTAGTAGTGAGATGTTATTATTGTTGGCATAATTTTTCTGGCAAAATATACTTACCAATAGTGTCCTTAATTAACACGTCTCAAGCTTCACAAATAACTCGCGAAGCTTGAGGGTGTTAAGTCATTGTTCTCGGGAATATTTCGACAATGTAGTTTGGCTTACCAATGCGGCAAGTAGCGGAGACAAATTGATTAAAAAATAATTATTCATCTATATTATCTATTAAAAAATAGATTAAATAATAATTTTTTAAATAATGAACCAACTATGTATAAGATTTATATTATCTACTTAAAAATTGATGATTTTAATTTTTAACTTCTATATTTGCAAAGACTCAAATTTAGAGTTCTCAAACTAGGGAGACTAAAAATTCTTTCAAAGTGATCGTATCAAAAAGCCACGGATAATATAAGTATTCATATTATCCACCAATTAACCCATTTTTTATCCGTATTAAATATGAGTTGGTAGGATATTTTATCAGTTTCGACCGATCTATTTCCAACTCGGCGCGCCCGTTTACCATCCCTAATGCAAAAGGCATGTAATATTTTAATCTTACAAGTCGTGGTGGGGTGGTAGCTAATTGCCAGTTACACCCTTATATTGGGTGGGTCGTACACCCCTATCCTTGTCTTGGATATATTCTTTACCTCTCCTCAAGATAAATGGGTGATAGACACGCGCTGCCACGTGTCAACATGCTAAAAAGAATTAAAAAAAAAGATTATTTTCTATATTAAACCCACCCCACTTCCCCATGTCTTCTCTTCTTCCCAAAACAAGCCCATCAGAGACCCATCCACCCACCCCTACTTCCCCGCACTCCTTCTCCTTCTGTCAACAATCTATGGGGAAAAAAAATTGTAAAACTTTATGCAAGCTTTATGGATTTTAAGAAAAGGTTTGTAAACTCTAAGAAATCTGGTCACATTTAAGGAGGATGACAGGAAATGGGGTTATATTAATCTCCATTGTTTCAGGTGAGGAGTAAGTGAAGAAGAAGAGAGAAGAAGGAAAAAGAAAAGGAAAACTTGAAGAAAAAATATAATAAGAAAAGTAGGGGAATACATTTTAAAAAAAGGTGGCGAAATTAAATTTTTAACCTGTGTTTTTTGTCTTTCCACTCTTTTCATGCTTTGAATACATATAGTGGGTGATAGGACTCTCCAAAATACAAGGGTGCAACTGACAGTACAACTCCAATGGGATAATTATCCCGTAAATAAATGATTCCTAAGAAGCATGTAATGTTAAATTTCAGAAGCATGATTCTTGATTTTAGTTTTTTAGTGGTATCTTTTCTTTTGATTTCTTAGGTAAAAGACCAGGTCAAAATGTCATTCTTGTCTATGCAATGTGAAATTTCCTAGGGTATAAAAAATCTACGCATTATAACCGTTCCAAAAATAATAGCAAAATAAATAAATAAATATTGTATATTAATTTGTAGTATATATTATGCTATACATATTTTATACATAAACAGTATATACTTTATGTATATTTGCCCAGTAACTATAATTATTTTTGTCCGGCTGGCCAAATATATTAAAAACCCTTCTTTTTCATTTTGTTACCATTTACTAGTATCTTTCATCCTTATTTGAATTTTCACATCCAGAAGTCAGTCAAAATTATGCCTATCTTGTATCTTTAATAGTCTTTCTTTCATGTTTTATCTGCTAACAGAAAAAAAATAAAAAAGACACTGAATTTCAAATTACTTTGGCTTTTCCCTCTCAAGTCTAAATTATTCCTCCTTTATTTTCCATTTAAAAGGAGTCCAAATGTCACTTCTCTGAAATAAGGTTTCACATTTTACAAGCAATAAGAGCAACATTAAAGAGATTTTATTACAACAGAAAATACAAAGGGAAGGAGTAAGTTTAAAACTTTTGAATGAAGTCAAATATATGCTTGTTAATCTCATCTGGCCTTTCTTGGTTAACAAAGTGAGCTGCACCTTCTAAAACCACCACTTCCTCCAACAATGGAACATCTTTCTTAAACTCACCATTGTGTATGTAATCTTTAGCACCTGGTATGTGATAAACCAAGTCTAATTCTCCGACCATAAACTTGGCCGGAACTTTAACTTGAGCTCCTGTCCAGGGTGCTGTGAGTTCCCAGTTTCTGCATTTCATCATAGGACAGAGAACTTTAGGATGTAAATTGTGTCCATTCAATTTCAAATTCCAAATATATAACACAGACAGTAAAGTTGTCTTTGTGTGGTTCGATGCGTGGAAGCAGCCACTAATGCTTGCATTAGTATAGACTGTCTACGTCACACTCCTTTGGGGTGCTGCCCATCCCGGGACCCTGAGTGAATGCGGATGCGTTGTGCACTGGGCTACCCTTTTATATACCACAAATGACATTTTCTTGACTAAAGAGGAGGAATTAGAGTCAAGTAATTGATAAAGAACTGAGACTTAATAGCTTCCATGTATGAAAAAATTGATCAAAACAATCTGTAAGCAACTAATTGGATAGTCTCATGAATTTTCACAATTTTCTTGACTTCCTAGAAAACATGACAACTTATATCAATCAATTGATTACACCTCGATTTCAAACTAGTTGGCGTCGGCCATACAAATCCATGGTATTGATTCCGCCTTATTCAGGTCTGCCTCATTCTAATAATAAGTAATGTCTTTTCAGGCAAATTAGAGACTTTTTAAAGGTAAAAGTTCTCTAAATCTCATACATATATCTACACAGAACATACATACTGTTTCACTCAATAATAAGTAATTTGTCTATTTAGGCAAATTGGGGATTTCTAAAGGTAAAAGTTCTCTAAATCTCATACTTATCTCTATACACACATAGTATACAAGTCGCTAATCAGAACAAAAAGTCTCTTGACAAAGATCAAAACCTAATGCAATTGTAGAAACAACAAATAAAACCTTAATCCCAACTAGTTAAACCTAAGTTGCTCGGACTCGAGTGCGGGTATTCGATACGGACACGGATTCGAGTGTCGGATTCGGCAAAATCTAAATTTTAGTATCCGGGGGTGCGGATCTAGGTATGGATACGGGTGCGGGGATTCGGCTAAGAAAATTCAAAATTACAAAAAATAGAGCTATAAAGAAATTATAAATTTTGAGAGATATTATGTGAAAAATCCTCCATCTATATCGCGGCTAATGTCTACCAAAAGTCCGAACTCAGAACACGACTCCTTGAATTCTTGGTTTTTCTGAAACACAAAGCAGCAAATATGAGACAAAAGTACTACAATATTGAAGGAATGCCATTTCCCATGTCTTAAAAATCTGTTTTATTTTTAATTTTGAGAAATCAAAATCTCAATTTTCTCTCCAAATTTGTCGATGGACTCATGTCAAAGTACATGAAGTTAGTTGACCTTATCGGGGACGTATCCCGGACACGGAATGGGTGCGGCACCCAAAACGAAGAGCCCGTGCAACTTAGGTAGAAACAAATGTGAAGTAAACAAGTAACGCGAGGAAAACAAATGCAACTGAATTTACGATATCATAAAGGTGAGGAAGACTTACATGGGAAAAGCTCGGTAATAGTTAACTCCACCAGTGAAGCCAGTCTGCTCAAACTTGCTGCTATAGTAATCCAAATCTTCCTCAGTCAGCCAAGATGAAAGCTCAATTGGAGCATCAGGGATAGCCTCAACGCCTTTGCCTTTAGGAAAATAAAATGGTGCAGAGTCGCGGAATCTGAGAAATTTCTTAAGAACAGACTTAACACCAATTGGAGCAAATTCAGCTTCAATTTCTCCTGGTACCTGCAGGTAAGATTATTGATGAACTTTCTAATTTAATCTCAACATAACTCCCACTGCTAACCTATGCCCTTATTAACCACTCAAAAAACTCTTGAATGGTATGTGAGTTGTTCCAAATAAATTACTGGGATAGTTTCTTTGGGCATATAGAACAACCTCTTTTTTATCAAATTAAAAAATACTTCCTTCACAAAGGAGAAGGAGAGCATTGTTGCATCAGTAAGAGATATTGTTGTGTGATCATGGTTACGAGTTCAAGCTGTAAAAACAATCTTTTGCAAAAATGTAAGGTAAAAATGTCTACAATAGATTCAGGGTCTATGTTGTACGGACTCTTCCAAATGCTGTCGCACCCGTGCCGGATCCTCCAAAAATGCACTACTTTTGGAGAATCCGACACACACCCAACAATATTTTCAGAGAATCCAAACAACATAGTTTACAGTGGTTCGGCCCATCCCCGAACCACATACATAAGGAGAGTTTAATGCACCGTGCTGCCTTTTATCACGACTCATTTATTTTGTATATGAAGTCTTTTTCTTTTTTCCCTAATTAGTAGTCCATACTTCATACTAAAAATGTCAAATTTCCGATGCAATTATTCGATAGTCCCCAGAAAACTTGTAAAATCCCTTCAAACACAAATTATACAGATACACAAACTAAAACAGAGAGAACCTGAAATCTCCAGACATAATGATCATCACCATATATAGCCCTCAGTCCATCAACAGTATTCATCTGTGGGTTCGTTGGAAAATAATGGATACTCAAATTAACCAAAGCCTTAACTTTATCTGGCCTAAAAAGGCACAAATGCCAAGCAATTATAGCACCCCAGTCATGACCCACAACAAACACCTTATCTTCATTTGGAGCTATGGCTTCAATAAGTGCTATAAGATCACCCACAAGGTGAAAGATACTGAATTTTGTATGATCATTAATGGGTGCACCTGTTACAAAAAAGAAAAACGAAGAAGAAAGATTGTAAGAGTGAGAACAACCTTTCTTAGAAAGGATATTGCCTGTATACTGTTCGACAAAATGCTCATAATTTCCTTTATGATACAGCAAAGTCACTGTATTTCAAATTAACTTAGTCATTTCTCATAAAAGGTCTAAATTTTGTAGAGTTGAAAGAGAACTACAAACAAATCATTTTATTTCATGAAAAGTTAAATTCAAATATTAAGGCCCGTTTGTCCATAAAAAGTTTTTCCTTTTTTTTTTTTTTAAATATGTGTTTGTTCATGAAATTTTATAAGTTTTTGGGAATTTTTTAAAAACTTCAAAACCATTTTTTTACAAAATTTCAGAAAAACTTTTTTACTCACTCACAACACATTTTCAAGCGAAATGCATGTCCAAACATAATTTCAAATTCCGAATATTATTTTTCAACTTAACTCTAAATACTACTTTTTTTCAAAAATTATAATTTTTATGTCCAAACGCTTACTAAATAGAATCGAAACTACGAAAGTCTTTTTATATATAAAGTCTTAAAACTTAGCTTTGCCTTGCTATGTGAAACAATTCCACTTCATATATATTACGCCTTTTGTCCTGTTTTATTATTAGACACGAAATTTAAGAAATTTAAAAAGAAAATCTTTTATATATAACCCAAATTTAGACAAAGTATCAATTTTTTATATTTTTTTAAAATAAATGGTGGGAAAAGTTCTATATGTTCTTTCTTATTTCACTTTTCTTATAAAAGAATGACAATTTATATCAAGCGGATCCCAACAAGTCAGGCCACTATGATAAAATAGAAATACTAAGATTAATTAAGTTTCTACAAGAGAACTACCGTCAAACCTTTTTACAACAGTTTCGTTTGTTCTAGATATTTTTGGATGTTATAACGAATTGATGTTATAGAAAACATATATTATAACAGAACATGAAATTTGATTTCGAAAAAACTTAGCTTTTATAGTGAAGTGTTGTTACGAGGATATTGTTACATAGAAGTTGAGTGTATATCATTCTTATTTTTTTTTTAAACAGACTAAAAGGGAAAATATGTCACAGATCGAATGCTAAAAATTTAACAGCACCTGTAGTATCTCCATAACCCCTTAGGTCAGGTGCCACAGCACGATAGCCACGTTCAGCTAAGTAGAAAATTTGGTGGCGCCATGAATACCAGAGCTCAGGGAAACCATGGATAAAGAGGATTATTGGACCTTGGCCTAATTCTGCTACATGCATTTGTAGGCCATTTACATCTACCATCTTGTGCTCTATCTTCTCCATTTTTTGTTTTTTCTTCTGTGTTTCTGAGTCCCTCTGAGTGACAAATTTGGGTATTTATTTTGACTTAGTATGGGCAAATGCCGGCTAATCCAAGTAACTGTAGAAAAGGTTTGGCTATGATTCCTATGGCTGTTATTGAAGTCATTGTCAATGTCACTACTATTATTACTCCATTATTGATACAATACAAAACAAATGGCCAAACCTGTCCTATAATTTGGCACGTGGTTTTTGGTGTACGAGATAGAGCAACAATAATATTCCAAAGTTTTTGAAAAGGAGAAAGCTCCCAATATTACCTCAGCCTATCTATTTTATATTTTTTCTCTATCTTGCCGTTCATAAAAATATTTATTTGTTATAAAATAAAAACTATAAAGTAAATAATGGCAGAGAAATTTATAGAAATAGTGATATATTATTCAGCTTCAAACTAACGTACAAATAAATTATTTTGACACCCAACTATTTATAGAAGAAAAGAAGTTGTTGCAACGCTTTTCGGAAGCTACTGAAAAGCTTTTCTGGAGCTACTTATAAGTGCATGTATGAGCTACTTGTAAACATATACTTGGACAATTTTAATTATCCAAGATACATATATTTACACCTTTGTAATTGTTTAGGAGAATGCTTCAAATTGTTGCAAAGGACATATACAAAATAATTTGATAGCTTAGAGGTAAACTTAATTCTTTTTTTGTCTATGTGGCTCTACTGTGAGAAATGTCAGAATCAAGCTTGAAACCCATTAGAGGGAAGTCGCAATATGAGATAAATTAATGACGTTCATAAATTTTATACCAAAATAATGAGATAGTTTATTCCATATAGAAGGTGAAATTTCTATCCTAATTATCATTTCTGAAATTTATATTGTGGGATAACCTGGTTTAAAACTTTAAACCAAATGATAGGCTTGTAAGAGCCACCGCTACACCTTTAGTTTCATTTGCATTTATTAGTGAATGAAGATCTCACTTTTACTCCTTATATTTCACGTGGAGGTAATGTCACACATGATCATTGATCATGCCCAACTCTAGTCCTAAAAAGAATAAGCGGCCGCTGTAAATATAATCCGGTCTAAAAGTCCGGAGTTGAATCCCACAAAGAACTAAGACTTCGCTATAATTGTTTAGTATCACTAAGAAGACAAGTTCGAACAATTCCTAAGTTATAAATATAAAGATTCTTATGTAAAACTAGACTAACAAATTAAGGTAGTGAATTAACAACTAGAGATACTAGGGGTTGAAGAAAGGATTAAGCAGGTCTAGAGTTATGATTTTTCCAATTGTCGGAATCCTTCCCGCTACATCTTCTATAATTTCGCCTAAGTATTCTCTACCGATCGTGAGTACTTTGACTGTCGTAGCTCTCTCTCGAGCAACTACCACAATTTACTAGACGTATTCTCTCGAACTATGCTAGCTGGAACTAATTCACTGCTCACTACGATCGCACCAAGGTTTTGTTATCTCTAATCCCGCCTTTAAACCCTCCATATTGATCTCTCACATATATTAGGAGTGATGTTGTTCAACAACTACCTAAATGCGTACTCTCTCTCTCTCTCTCTCTCTCTCTCTCTCTCTCTCTCTCGAGCAATATACACACTAAATCGGCACAATCAATTGATGGTCATTCAATCAACAACAATAAACACGTAGTTGAACAAGTAGAGAAATTCAATGGCGCAATTATATAAAAACATCACAAGAATTTATTCTACAAAAGGTTCTATCAAAACCCTAGATAACAAATTAGCTATTCATAATAGTATACAAAACTACAATATTAGAATTCATAACCAATAATGAAAATAGAAAGAAGAAAGTGAAAAACTAGTAGAAGAATTCTCCGCCTTGCTCCTAGCGTATTCTTGCCTCCTTGGGTCGAATCCCCTCTCCAAAATCGTCTCTCCTTTAGGTCGAATCTGCTCTAAAAAAAGGTCCTCCCCTTCTTAGAGATGTTCATGGAGTATTTATAGGCTGGGATTGAAGTCCTTGAGTCCAAATTCGGGTCGGAGTCTTTTAATTCACGACTTTTAATTATCGGACTATAGACCTCGCGAGGCCAGGCTTATATCGCGGTCAGCCTAGCTACAGAGTTGGCTACGCCTAGCCTGTAGCGCGGTCAAGCTGACTATAGAGCTGGTGTTACTTGGTCTGTAGCACGGTAAGGCGGACTATAGAGCTGGCTTTACTTAGTCTGTAGCACGGTTTGGGTACTTGGTGCTTTTGTGCTCTTTTATTGTATTTTTGTCCTCTTTTTGTGTAACTTTCACTCATTTTTATCTTCCAATACTCCTACACATAAAATAACATAATTTAGCTCAAACGTCGCACAATTAACTACTAAACTAACAATATGTAAGGCGAGTAATATACTAAAAATATAATATTTTGGCTGCACATCACTACCCCACACTTAAACGTTGCTCGTCCTCGAGTCAACCACCAATTCACACTAACCTTGAGCACTTTATTTTCTTTTAGCACATTCGAAGCACACCATACCTATGACTATGGTTGATAGCAATAATTAAACCTTAGCATATGCCTTCAACACACACTTCCCTTTACTTTATGTCATACTTCAAAAATTTATTCAACACCAAGATAACATGATGATAACAATCCTAGCCTCACAAACTGACTCTATATCATAATGCATTCGTGGCTTAAACAATTAATATCATATAGAAATCTAATAACGTCACATATCCCTTGCGAAATCATGTGCCCTCACAACAAGAGCAAGAGATTAAGTTGAATCCACACATTCGAATCAAATGCTCAAATATATTTTAAGGACTCAGATAAATCAAAGAAATTCCTCACTCTCACAAAGAAGTTACATGCATGCACAAAGTACCATAGGCTTTCCCATTATGTAAACCTCCACTAATGTAGGCTTGCTCAATCTAAAATCAATTAGGACTTTTTCATGATTGTAATGTGGGCTAAAGAACGAGTAGGATAAATTTAAGAATAGTGACTAATCCTCCTAAGCACTTTAACACATCACAAACTTAGCTTTAAGCGCATTTTTCTTCAACACAACTTCACTTTCACAAATAATATCACACCCAAAAATATTTCTTCTTTCTTTAAGCACTACTTTAACTCATACCCACTAGCAAGAACAAGATATTCTTATTTTCTTTTGCTACATATTTTTTTATTCTTTTCTACCATTCCTGCTAGTGGGGTATTTCTTACAATATAAGTACACTTTTTTTTTTCATTGGTTCCACTCAAAAGCCACCCAAGTTCCCTCCTTACTTCTTTTAGCACTCATTTTGCAATTAAAGTACTTTAAGAAGGAAAAAGATCAAAACAATGATAATTAAGAACAAAAGAGTATAGGCTTGTAATGTGATTTCCAAATAAAAGTTTATAGGCTCAAAAGAGTTGACTAGGGATAAGTTTTATTTGTGGTAAGCATTAAGCTCAAACAAATCAAAGAAAGCATAATATCATTTTTCAAACCGAGCAAAACTTTTTCACTTCAACTCACATGCCGAGCAAGTTCTAGACTCTAATGCAATGACACAGACTATATAATTTCTCATCACACATGGTACATGACTCACTAAGGACGGTTCCATTCCGATTCTTAAACAATTGCAAGTATTCATGGAGTCATAAAATATTAAGCATCAAGCACAACGTGACACAAGCCAAGAAAACGTGATATAGGCGTCAATAACATGTTATCTACTCAACACGACATCATAAGCATTTTCAAACCATAGGGAAGGTACTAAATATGCTAGAGCCTAAATATGCTACTATCAAACATGTCAAAAGGGCGCCTAGAAAGTTCATCTTCCTTCTTTTATTCCCTAAGTACTATTCTACTCTAAAAATAAAAAGTTATGACCCGGTTCAAATTACATCTCATGAAAAAGAACCGAGGCACAAAGAAAAACCACGGGGGATTATTATTACCTACAAAAATAAAAAAAATATTTTTGGATTTTTTTTTTGTATTTTTGATTAGACTTTAAACCCTCAAGAAAACTGTCTAATAGATTCATCGTCGGGAAAAGTCCAATCTTTTCTATTTTTCTAAGAAAATATATTATTCAATCAAACTGACACAACTAAAATAGCATAGAAAGTCACCCAAACAATCTCCTCACCCCACACTTAAAATTGTGCATTGTCCTCAGTGCACACTATAACTAATAAGAGAATAAAAGAAACTCCCTGGTAGGCCAAAGGCCGAAGCTTTAGCAGCTCATGGGATACTCAGACTTCTCCAGGCCTGGTCCTTCGTATGGGCACCCCATACTTAGTTCTAACCATCTGGCTGACTGTTGCATCCTTCCAATAACTTTGATTTCCATGCTCCTAAAATATATATAAAAAAAATGACACTACAAAAATAATACAATAAAAAAATAAAAAAATAAAAAAAGCAATAAAGTTGGGTTGCTTCCCAACAAGCGCCTAATTTAACATCGCGGCACAACGTGAATCACTTTCTGCCTCCACTTTGAACTTGTGAATTGGATCCCAAGTTTTGATTCAAGCTTATGATTGTGCTCTTGGGGTGGTGGAACAAATCTAACCAACCCAAGAAAATAATATAATACTCTGCACTTCTTGGACTTTATGTGAGGTGTGTAATCTTGACTATCTGGCAAGAAAAATTCCAGAATGTAGACACATTGTTCCTCATTCCTTGACTTATCAATTAGCTCGACTGACTCTATTTCCATATCATCATCCAAACACAATACGAAAAAATACTTGGAGTGAGGACCAATGCGCTCAAATACATAAACTTCAGGTCTTTTCACATCCTCAACACCAATGACACTAGAGTCAACTAAATTTGTATCATGAACGTTGGTCGACTCTAGTATTACTTCTTCAATATCGGCATCCTCAAATTCTAGTTGGATAGATTGTTGGTGTTCTACTCTGACCTCCTCCATTGTCACCTGAATTTCCGTATCTAATTCATGCTCTTCTTGGGTACTATCCCGAACATTGACTTGTTGAGCATTAAATGTTTCAACCAATTGACTCACTTGTGCCTCCAGTTTGTGAATCATAACATCTTGCCTTTGTATGTGCAATTGTTTCTATTATTTTGTTCTACAAGGCATCGTAGCATATCCTTGATCTCTTTCAGGTCATTATCCCTGGGCTCTTTGTTCCTATTAACATTACAAGAAAAAGTAGAACCATCATAGTTAGGGGTTGGGGGAGGATAAGAAATATCAGTACAACCATGAAAGTGACCATCTTGACCACCACACATATCACACACATTCCGCACATAAGATTGAGTTGGTGCACATAACTCGCTCTCGGAAGTATTTGGATAATTTTGCCACAGGTGGTTTCCTTCACAATATGTATGAGGATCAATGGTAGAATTACCAATACTTAAACTTTCATAATTCCAAGATGCCATGTTTCTCAAATCAACAAGTAAAACAAAAATAAAAAAAATCAAATACCAAAAAAATAAAATAAAATAAAAGTTCAAACTTGAAACTTAGCAATATGTACACCTACATCTACACCATTAGTTCCCCGGCAACGACACCAAAATTTGATCACGCCCAACTCTAATCCTAAAAAAGATAAGCGGTCGTTGCAAATATAATTCGGTCTAAAAGTCCGGAGTCGAATCCCACAGAGAACCAAGGCTTCGCTATAATTGTTAAGTATCACTAAGAAGACAAGTTCGTATAATTTCTAAGTTATAAATATAAAGATTCTTATGTTAAACTAATTAACTAACAAATTAAGGTAGTGAATTAACAACTAGAGATACTAGGGATTGGAGAAAAGATTAAAGAGGTCTAGAGATGATTTTCCAATTATCGGAATCCTTCCCGCTACGTCTTCTATAATTTCGCCTAAGTATTCTCTACCGATCGTGAGTACTTTGGCTGTCGTAGCTCTCTCTCTCTCTCAAGAAATTACCATAATTTACTAGACGTATTCTCTCGAACTACGCTAGCTGGCACAAATTCACCGCTCATTACGATCGCACCAAGGTTTCGTTATCTCTAATTCCGCTTTTAAACCCTCAATATTGATCTCTCACATATATTAGGAGTGATGTTGTTCAACAACTACCTAGATGCGTACTCTCTCTCGAGCAATATATACACTAAATAGGCACAGGCAATTGATGACCATTCAATCAACAGTAATAAATACGTAGCTGAACAAGTAGAGAAATCCAACGGCTCAATTATATAAAACCGTCACAAGAATTTATCCTACAAAAGGTTCTATCAAAACCCTAGACAACAAATTAGCTATTCATAATAGTATGCAAAACTCCAATACTAGAATTCATAACCAATAATGAAAATAGGAAGAAGGAAGTAAAAAACTCGTTGAAGAATTCTCCGTCTTGCTCCTAGCGTGTTCTTGCCTCCTTGGGTCGAATCGCCTCTTAAAAAACATCTCTCCTTTAGGTCGAATTTGCTCTAAAAAAACGTCCTCCTCTTCTTAGACATGTTCATGGAGTATTTATAGGCTAGGGTTGAAGTCCTTGAGAGTCCAAATCTAGGTCGGAGTCTTTTAATTCACGACTTTTAATTACCGGGCTATAGACCTCGCGAGGCCATGCTTATAGCGCGGTCAGCCTGGCTAAGACCTGGCTATGCCTGCCCTGTAGTGCGATCAAGCTAACTATAGAGCTGGTGTTACTTTGTGTGTAGCATGGTAAGGCACTTGATGCTTTTGTGCTCTTTTCTTGTATTTTTGTCCTCTTTTTGTGCAACTTTCACTCATCTTTGTCTTCCGATGCTCCTAGACTTAAAATAACATAATTTAGCTCAAATATATCACAATTAACCACTAAACTAACAATATGCAAGGCGAGTAATATACTAAAAATATAGCATTTTGTCCGCACATCAATCATGAATTAAGATGAAGTTGATTCTCGAAATTTGAGTGCATTATTTTAGCAAATACTAGTAGATGAAATTATTGACATTGACACATTTCGAGTTTCAACATTTACTTTAGATAGTTTAATGATAGATTTTTAATTGTATGCTGAGAGTGTTGTCTACTATTTCTAGAGGACAAAAAACTAATCTTTTGAGAAAGTGATGTTGCGTTTCTCCATTCCAAATTGGCTGAAGCAGACCACGTTATAATGAGATTCCTTCAAGAGTGGTGAGCTTGAAAATAACAGTAGTAGACTTGGCCATATTGTGTCTGACCTAATTTAATTGGAAATTGAGAATTTTAATTTGATAGATTTAGTATTGAATTTTTTATTACCTTCTTAAAATGATGGATTCAAAAGTAATAAGTATTCTCTTTATCCCATTTTATAATATGACACTTTGGATTTCGAGAGTCAAATTTATTATTTTGATTGTGAATTCAGACATATAATCTTTAAGTTTTTTGAAAAATAATTATAGAAAAGGGTATTACATAACAAGGAAGAAAGGGTAGTTTAGTCATTAACTATGTATCTATTAGTATTAATGAATTAGTTAGAAGTTAGTTAGGATATTAAAAATATTGTTAATTCTGGTATTAGTCCATATAGATTCTATATATATGGGCTTGTACTCTCATCTTTGAATAACATATTATCATCTCCTTCCTCCTCTATCTCTTCTTCTCTCTTCTATCTCTGCAAAGTCTGTTGCATTTCTCTGTAATTACTTAAACAAATTCATGGTATCAGAGCAGTCGAGCAAGAATTCTTAGCTCGGTGTTCGATCTCTGTTCTTCCGCAGAATTAATTCTTCATTGTTGTCTTCTGCAAGTGTATTCTTTAAATTCTTTGTCATCAATGACGATTGAAGATTTGACACCCCCAGATGTGAGTCAAAATTCACACGCAGCGGGTACAACCCAATATTTCAATATGAATAAAGCCCCAGAAATCGACTACAATTATCCATTGTTCTTGTCACCAGCAGATGTGAGTGGAATTCGGATTATCTTATTTCAATTGATAGGTATCGAAAACTACTCTATCTGGTATCATTCTATGAGAGTAGCACCGATAAGTGGAAATTTTGACTGCTTATTAGCACA
Organism: Nicotiana tomentosiformis; assembly: GCF_000390325.3. Taxonomy (NCBI): domain Eukaryota; kingdom Viridiplantae; phylum Streptophyta; class Magnoliopsida; order Solanales; family Solanaceae; genus Nicotiana; species Nicotiana tomentosiformis. The sequence goes on from NC_090816.1 coordinate 20,035,999, forward strand.
TTTTAGCTTTTATTTTAGTCCGAAAGTATTGAATTATGTTCCCAAAACTAATAAAATTGTGCATATTACAAGAATGCTAGAATTTTAGTCTCCCGATATGAAATCCGACTAAGAAAGGAGTGTTCCGAAGCACAAGGCAATAAAGGGCGTAGAAACACAAATGTGTGGTCTGCAGAAGAAATTGCAGACCGCAGAATTCCATCTACGGCCACAGACCAAGAAGAAGAATTTAGCAGAACTTTGAGCAATGCACATTAATTGTGCAATCGCAGAACTGGGCTAAGAGTCAAAAATCAGAGAGTATGCAAAAAGACCATGTTCAGGAGCCTTTGTGAATTGCGGACCACACAAGAATTGTGCGGCTGCAGAAGATTGCCTTGCGATCGCAGTCCAGAAATGTGCAGTCGCAAAAGATTGCCTCGCGGCCGCAACTCAGAAATGTGCGGCCGCAGAACTCAACTTCCTGCCAACTGAAAAAATATGCGGACCGCACATGGATTTGTGCGGCCATAGAACCTCCTGATGGGCATTTTTGTCCGAGATTTTTAATCCTGTATAAATACACGAGTTTTACAAAATTTGGTCAAGTTTGAACATCTGAAGTTGCTGTAGCCATTTGTTTTTACTACTTTAGGAAGTTTTACATTATTTTGGTGTATTTACATTAGATTTCATCATTTTAATCTTCCCATATGTGTTTAATTAGCTTATCTTCTTTATTTTCTTCAAAATTCATTGTGAGTAGCTAAACTCTTACTAGAGTTGTGACCCAACCCTAGTGTATAAAACTTATGGGTATCTAATTTAGTGCTTGTTTATGATTGGGGTTGATTATTTAGCTTAGTTTATGCTTCAATTTTAGAATTAATGGTTGCAAATATTGATTCATGCCTATTTGACTTAGTCTCTACTTGAGAAAGAGGGACCTAGTCTAGGATAACTTGGCTAACAAAGAATTGGGTCAATTGAGAGATTGATTAGCCCAACTAAAGGGTTCAACTTAGAGATAGTAATAACCCGACTTGAGCTCTTATCAACTATTTTGGTTGATACCCTTTTGGTCTTGAGAAAGCTAAATTGGGCAAAATCACTCTCTGACCGAGAGGTATTGAGTGGGTAGTGTAGAGTTATGAGCTATAATACATCCAAATCAATAAAACAAGCATTAACGTCTTTGCCCCATTAGGCAAACACCTAGGTTATGGTCACAACCCTAGGCCTTTTACCCAATTTAAAAAACCTTAAAAACATTTATCTCTAGTCTATTTTCTTTATCTTGCGATCATTAGATTAACGGTAGAAATAGGAAACCAAAACCTTTTTGTGGAAGTGCAATCTAGATAACTCATTTGCTTGCTTCAAATATATACTCCTAACTCCCATCATAACTCCCAGTAGATTCGACCCCGACTCATAGTTGGGTAATTATTATTGTATACGATCATATCATATCTCTTACTGAGGTGTGTTAGGGATGTGATCAAGAACTACTGGGTAGGAACAAATTAGGGTTGGTTAATGGGTTGTGTTCTAAAGATAAATTCCCAGATTGTACTTGGAATCACTGGGAAAGGGTGAATGCTATTGTGCTATCTTGGATTATGAATTCTGTTGCCAATGGTCTTATTGGTGGTATTATGTATGCGTTTAGTGCACAAGCTGTGTGAAATGATTTACATGAATGGTTTAACAAGGTAGATGGGTCTAGTTCATTCAATTTCCATAAATAAATTGCTACACTAAGTCAGGAACAACTTCTGTCTTTGTGTACTTCTCAAAACTCAAATATTTGTGGGAAGAATTTAAAGCTTTAGTTCCAGCTCCTGGGTGTGACTGTGTAAAGTCTAAGAAATTTGTAGTGCATTTACAGAAAGTAAAGTTGTTTCAATTTTTAATGGGGTTGAATGATTCATACAGTCAAGCTAGGAGTCAAATCTTGATGATGAGTCCCACACCAACTGTTAACCGAGCTTATGGCTTAATCATCGGTGATGAAGGCCAAAAATTTGTTGATGCTGCCTCAGGACTATTGGGTGAAAATTCAGCCATGTCTACAAATCATTATGATGTGTCTATGTATACCAGAACTGGACATGGAGGAAATCAGAAATTCAAGAAAAACTACAATATCCAATGTGATTTATGCAAAATGAAAGGACATAACAAAGAAAATTACTAAAAAATTGTGGGGTATCCTCCTAAATTCAAGAATATGAAGAAAAGGGGAGTTGAAAATGCAGCCTACAATGTGATGACTGAGAACAGTGCACATGTCAGGAATACAAGTTACAATGGGTCAACTGAGGTTAACTCCCAGGCAAATCAATTCCAAGCATCAGGAAATTCAGTTAATCAAGTGCCGATGTATATAAATATAGACACAGGAAAGTTCAATTACAATATGGGACAATGGCCTACTACTCAACTAAATTTACAAGGGTTGCCTCCAATAACAAACTGTACTTTTTCAAGGGAACAGTATGAGCAAATCCTGCAAATATTGAATAAATCTTCAGGTGTTAATGGTTCTAAGACTTATACAGCTAATGCAACAGGTATTAACATTGCTTGTTTAGCCTCAACTAGTCTACAAGAGTGGATAATCGACACTGGTGCTACCAATCATATGGTAGTTGATTTAAGTCTGTTGAACCAAACTTCCATTGTTCAACCAGAATATCCAAAGAGAGTGTTCTTACCTAATAGAGATATAACACATGTAGTTCACACCAGTTCTAGTAATATCACTAATAGAATCACAGTAACAAATGTGTTGTATTCCACAGTTCAAGTACAATTTACTATCTATTTCTAAGGTCACCAAAGAACTAAAGTGCTCAGTAGCTTTTTTTCATGATTTTTATATTTTTCAGGATCTCTTCAATGGGCAGGTGAGAGCGATTGGCAATGAAAATAATGGATTATACGTTCTAAGTGGAAATCTTCAACCAGTTGGATCCAGTGATGAAGTTCTGTTAGCAGCAGAAGAACCACCAATGATCATTGAACTCAAGACCAATGAAGACATAAATCTATGGCATAAAAGATTTGGACATGTATCAGCTTCAATACTCAAGAAATTACTATCTGTAAAGACTGAAATAATAGCTGAAAGAGTAGATAAATGTAATATATGTCCATGTGCAAAACAAAAAAGACTTCCTTTACCAATTAGTAATACAAAAACTACTGTTTGTTTTGAATTAGTACATATTGATCTATGGGGGCCTTACAAAGTACCTACATTTGATGGAAACTAATACTTCTTAATAGTAGTAGATGACTACACTACATTCACTTGGATATATCTATTGAAATTAAAGTTTGATGTGAGCACTGTACTACAGAAGTTCATTACATTAGTCAGAACATAGTTTGATAAGTTAGTCAAAGCAATCGGAACAGATAATTCATTAATTTGTATACAGTATGTGAGATCATGTCCAACAATCTAGGAATTATTCATCAAAAAACTTGTGCTTATACACCTCAGCAAAATGGAGTTGCTGTGAGAAAATATAGACATATCCTAGAAGTCACAAGGGCAATAAGATTTCTAGCAAACGTACCAATCAGATTCTGGGGGCATTGTGTAGTAGTTGCAGTTTACCTGATCAATAGGCTGCCAACGTAGTCATAAACAATCAAACAACTTATGAGAGGTTGTTTGACAAGAAGCCTACCCTAACTCAATAAAGAATACTGGGATGTCTTGCCTATGCAAAAATAGTTCAGGAACATGACAAAATGATGCCTAGATAAAAATGACAGTACATATGGGATATTCAATTGAACAGAAGGGATACTTACTATATGATCTAGAAAATAGATCATTTCTGGTAAGTAGAGATGTCAGTTTTAGGGAAGATATATTCCCATTCAAATAGAATCAAAGCACATCTACCACTATCTTCACTTAGGACAACAACAATAATAAGAACAACAACCCAGTATAATCCCACTAGTGGGGTCTGGGGAGGGTAGTATGTACGCAGACCTTACCCCTATCCTGGGGTAGAGATGCTGTTTCCGATAGACCCTCGGCTCTCTCCCTCTAAGAACTACCCACCTTGCTCTTAGGGTGACTCGAACTCACAACCTCTTGGTTGGAAGTGGAGGGTGCTTACCACTAGAGCAACCCACTCTTCACTTAGGATAACAGTTTCCACAAAGTGTTCTATGAGACAGGTGGTCAACCATCTACAACTTTAAATCAAAGAATTCCTGAAACAACTGAGAATCATGATGCTGCTACTCCTGAATTCTTTGATCAACCATCTGAGTTTAATCCAGAAATAGAACTCATGGATCAACAAGGTGAGGTAAGTCAGCTGGATCAAATCACCGAAACTCAAACACCAACTATGTCATCCTCTGTTAAACCATCTCATGTCACTATATCCTCGACAGATCAAGATGAACTCAGAAAGTCACAAAGGGAAAAGGCCAACTTTTTGGCTCAGAGACTTTGTCTTGCTGAATATTCATCAAGACACACCCTATGAATTGTCTAAAAATCTTACATATGATAATATATCACCTATATATCAAGATTACACTACATCCATCTCTTCAATCATAGAGCCTACTAGCTACTCAGAGGCTATCAAGGATCCTAGGTGGATAGAAGCAATCAAAGATGAAATTAAAGCATTGCAAGGCAATTACACATGGGACATATTCAATCTACCAGAAGGTAAACATCCAATATGATGCAAATGGATCTATAAGATTAAGTATAAAGCTTCTGGGAAAATTGAAAGATTTAAAGCCAGATTAGTAGTAAAGGGATTTAGCCAACATGAAGGCATTGATTATCAAGAAACATTCAGCCCAGTAGTTAAAATGAAGTCAATCAGAATAATACTGGCTATTGCTGCCCAGAAACAGTGGCATATACATCAAATGGATGTATATAATGCCTTCCTACAAGATGATCTTTATGATGAAATTTATATGCAAATGCCACAAGGATTTATCATTCAGGGGAGAAGAAATCAGTTTGTCGACTTGTTAAATCCTTATATGATTTGAAACAGGCTCCGAGACAATGGAATGCTAAATTAACATAAGCTTTATTGGGGTATGCATTTCAGCAGAGTCAGTTTGATCACTCTCTTTTCTTCAAAAAGACTTCAGAAGGCATCACTATAGTGTTAGTATATATTGATGACATGCTTATCATATGAGACAGTCTTAGCTTGATACAAAACACCAAAACTGCCCTGCAGAAGGCCTTCAAAATGAAAGACTTAGGTGAGCTAAAATATTTCCTAGGCATTGAATTTGCCAGGTCCAAGCAAGGAATCTTAATGCACCAAAGGAAGTATGTACTAGAACTTATTTCTGAAACTGGACTAGGGGCTGCCAAAGCTGCTATCACACCTCTAGATTACAATGTAAAGCTCACAACAAAGGAATATGATCACTACTAAAAATTTAGGTTTTAGCGACGGACAAATTCTGTAGCTAAACAGAAAAATTCGTCTCTAATCTTATCTAGCGACGGATTATCAAAAGATTCTGCTAGCTAAGAGCGTTTTAGTGACGACGTTCGTAGCTAATTTTATTTTTTTATAGTGGATTATTGTGTCAAGACCACTAAATCAGACACATTCACTGATGACAAATAAATGGAGGATCATACTCCCTATCAAAGATTGATAGGTAAGTTGCTGTACATTACCATGACCCGACCTGATATAGCCTTTAGTGTTCAAACTCTCAGTCAATTTCTTCAGAATCCTAAAATGTCTCACATGGAAGCTGCACTTAGAATTATAAGATATCTGAAAAATAGTCGGGTCAAGGTGTTCTACTATCTAATAACATTAGCAATACAGTCATGGGATTTTGTGATGCTGATTGGGCTTTATGCCCCCACACAAGAAAATTTGTTACAGGTTATATGATTAAACTTGGGGATTCTTTAGTTTCCTAAAAATCTAAGAAGCAAACAACTATTTCAAGAAGCTCAACAGAAGCTGAATATAGAAGCATTGCTGCCACAGTTGCAGAGTAAATTTGGATGATTGGCTTACTAAAAGAAGTTGGTTTTCAGATCAAACGACCTATTGATATTTACAGTGATAGTAAAGCTGCTATGCAAATTGCAGCTAATCCACTATATCATGAGAGAACCAAACACATCGAAATTGATTGTCACTTGATTCGAGAAAAACTATTACAAGGACTGATCACAACCAAGTACATTCCAACTAGAGAACAACGAGGAGACATCTTAACTAAAGGGCTCAACAAAGTTCATCATGAATACCTCAGTTCCAAGCTAGGAGTTTATAATATTTTTGCACTGCCTAGTTTGAGGGGAAGTGTAGAAAAGAGTATCACATAATAAGGAGGAAAGGGTAGTTTAGTCATTAGCTATATATCAGTTAGTATTAATGAATTAGTTAGAAGTTAGTTAGGATATTAAAAATATTGTTAATTCTGGTATTAGTCCATATATATGGGCTTGTACTCTCACACTTCTTTAACAAGATGAATAACAGATTATCATCTCCTTCCTCCTCTATCTCTTCTTTTCTCTTCTATCTTTGCAAGGTCTGTTGCGTTTCTTTGTAATTGCTTAGACAATTTCAATAATTTACATATTTAGAAACTACATAAAAAGTACTATAAGTGATAATAATTAACAATTTAAAATATTTAAAGGACATACGAATACATTGCGGTTAAGATTTTCTATTTTGACTCTCGAAAAGCAAGAAATATCAAATAAATTGGGACAAAGAAAATAATATTTTTAAAATTTTGATAATCTTTTACTTATATATTTATATTTTGTATAAAAAGTTTGGTTTGGATTGAACCCGTGCCTAACTGGCATGGTTTTCCAATCTAGAAAACGACTTCTCCTTCACTTTCCTAATAATAATTCAAAATTTGGAGCTTGAGTCGACCCCACATGCACGAACGGTCACTAAAACTTTAATATTATGGTGCTATAATGTTATACGTACTCCCAACTACTGTGTCCGAATAATATTAATGTAACCAACTGAGAAATATTATTCCGCCCAACGGATCTCAATATTATTGCTACTGCCATTTGAACGTATACCTTCTGAAGTAGTATTTGTTACTGCGAATGACTGATGTTTGGATCAATTTGCGCATATATTAATGATCTTAGTAAATATTTACTATCTCCTATTTGCTTAAGTACCAAATACCAAATAACTCTTTTTGATAAATTGAAAAAAATCGCCTAACCTTATCTTATGACTAAGGGAATTTAAACCTGATCTATCATGGTTGGTGGTACATTTATTTTATATTGCATCATTGAAAACTCAAAGTTCTAACTTTATAAAATGGAGAGATAAGCATTAAGTTTTATAGTGGGATGAATGAGATATTTCCGCTCTTAACTAGAAATATCGAGTTCGAGAGCTCAAATGGAAAAACCAATGTTAGGAAGAGCTAAATTTTAAGGAACTAGTTTTACTGTACCTGCGTTTCAAGTGTGTACCGCGTCAAATATGTTACATATAGTGTAAATGTTAATATTTTATTATATGAAATATAAGTATGTTGTGTTGTATCTCACTTAACATCTCTTTATAAATAATATTTTTGGTGTTTGTTCCCTTCTATCTCTTTGACTGCTTTGTCATGATTAAATAATTTGTCGTCGACATTTTTTAGATTGACACTGTGATTATATCATTGTAAATCATAAACATATTCAAAATTATTTTGAAAGAACTGATGTATTTTTTAACAAAATTAGAGTCTTATTTGTTTCTTTATAATTGGAAATAGTAGTGACAAATTCGGTCAGAATTTTGATATAGAGCTCTAATTTGTATTTATGTAACAAACAAATTCCAGGAGTTAGTTTTGTGTTGGTTAAAATTATTAACGCTTAGACTTTTAACAATTGAAAGATATATCACTTATTAAGATATCTAAAATTTAATGAGGATGAAATAACTTAAGTATTCGTGCAGATAGGTCATATTAGGACCCATAGCCCTAGCTGCTTTTGTGCAGGTTTTTTTGTTCTTAAGCAAGATTGGACATTTGAATAATAAACTCATGATAACCAACACAAAGCTTCAATTTGTAGCTAAAAGGAAGTCATTCTACTATGCTCTTCACTCATGAAATTCCAATTTTCTTCAGAAATTTAAGCATTGTTGGAAAAATATTGGATTATGGAGAATAGGATTTAGCTTGAGGCGTGTCAAGAACACTGTCCTTAAAGATATTTCGCCCACACCGTGATAAATATTATTAGGCGTATCCCCCAGAATTCAACAAGCTCTTATAATATAACTAGGAAAAGAAACAACAAAGATTAATGAGAAGAAAACAAAGCACAAAACAAAAGGGAAGAAAAGTTTCTAACACTGTTCACCCTTTTCCAACATGAAGACAAAGAGGTATATATAGTCTAAAAGATAAGTAGACTATCTATTTCATATTACAGGCTATTCAAAGAAGTAGACCATCAGAAATAGGGGGTTCAAATCGAATCGGAAAATCGTATCAAATCGAAAAATCAAACCAAATCGATTAAAAAATTCGACTAGGTTTGGTTTGACTTGTTTTAGTATTGAGTAAAAAAAACCCAAACCAAACCGACATATAAATATATAATTTTTATATATATTTTTAAGACTTTATATTGAATTTTCTTTAAAAAAATGTTGAAATATTTGGGATCCTCTCATGTGTTAACCTTGAAATCGTACATTAACGAAAATTATTGTTAGACGACTAAGAAAATAACTATCATGTGTTACTAAAAAAAATTCTCCCATTAGAATATTTTAATAGATCTTATATTTGTCAATTTTTTCAATATTTACTAAACATATATTCACTTATCAAAACTTTATCTATAACTTTAACAAAGTAAAATTGGAATAATATTTATATAAAAAAAAATCCGAAAACCCGATAAAACCGAACCAATCCAAACCGATATAGTTGGTTTGGTTTGGTTTTGATAAAAACCGAACCAACCCGGTCCATGTACACCCCTAATCAGAAACGTTCAAGCCATAAAGGCTATTCCAAAATACGTTAAATCTTAAGCCATTAAGATTGGTCCATTGACTTTTCAATACTAACGTACAAATCCATACTAATGAGCATTCAATTGTGATTTATTTTGTCCCAAATGAATTCATAAATAAATTAATTTTCTGTTACAAATATATTCAAAATAATTACTATAGACTCAATAATATAGTATTAAGAAAAAGAATCTAGACATAGTTTTGAAATAATTCTTTTTGAGATATCAAAATAATTTTCTATCAATCCCCCACATATCTCAAAAAGAATATTAAAAATATAGTGAAATAAAAAATTTTGCTGGGTTTTCACAAATGAGCATAATGCGTCGAATCTGGTGTCTCTTGGACTATGAACCAGACCTAGATAAACTAAGATTAAACTTACAGAACAATTGGTGAAGTTTAGAACTTTTATGAACCAAGAATTATTTTGTAAGTTTAGTGTCTTATCTATCACATTATACCCCCGCACACTTTGTTGTTTGTCGCTAATAGGCCATGCGCGCGCCTGATTTTCATGAGTGCTCTAGAAGTCTTTTGCCATAAATTTTATAGGAGCGGCCCCACTTCACACTCATATAGGTCCATCCATTAAGTGTATTCTGCAGCACAATACACCACCTACAATAGGCTATGGATTAAGAGTATAATAACTCAATCTCACATTCCTTGCAGTCTTGCACTATACACACACACCATATGAAGAAGCATAATTTAATAGTGCATATGTTTGATCAACTAATGTGTCACGACCTAAAATCCATTAAAGGTAGTGATGGCGCCTAACACCACTGTCAGGCAAGCCAACAATAAAAGTTTAACTCAATTATTCATTTTAGTATTTTGAAATCAAAATACTCCTTCAATTAAATAATCAGGAATAAAATTTACAGAGTAAATGATAATGTTTCCCCAACTACAATACTAAACAACTCGTAAGTACCCCCAAAACTCGGTGTCATAAGTGCATGAGTATCAACTAAGAAGTAAAATAAAATAGAGCATCTGTCTGGAATAAAAATTAGACAAGAAAAATACAAATAACCCTGGAGGAGATTCTGTTGGTTGCGGATCGTATCCTAAAATACAGCTCGTGACAAGTCCCCACATCATCCTTGCCTCCATGCCCAAAGGACCACCGGACATAAAAATACATGCACAAAAATATGCAGCAAGTGTAGTATGAGTACGTAAATCCATGTGTACCCAGTAAGTATCTACCCTAACCCCAAAGAAGTAGTGACGAGGGGTCGACATCGACAGTCACTAGTGGTCCAATAATACCAGGTACAGTAAAGAGATAAATAAATATGAGGCAGAGTAAATAAGTGAAATAAACAAGCAGAAAATACGTAGTACAAATTCCCCTCTTTACAATAGGCTCAAGCTCTCAATTAGCAAATTTCCTCCTCAATCGGAGCATATATATAAATATATAGCGGACCTCACCAAAATGGGTCATTATACTTCAAATCAGGAAGAACTCACAGATACACTGGCTTCTTGCCAAATGTTACGCACGATTTCATGAGGATATTTTATAGAAATGCCGAGACGTACGGCCTGATCCTATCATAATATGTGCACTGCCGAGGGTCGAACATCACGAACCATAGATGCATCTATTAACCTGCCGAGGCGAACGACCTGCTCCCATGAGAGTATGGTACATAAATCCCGCCGAGGCGAACAACCCAATCCCATTAGAATAAGGAGCTTTGACGGGTCCTTGACCCCAGTCACGAATGAACGTGTGAGTTGTACTTTCTTTAACAAAAACCTTTCAATGAAACATATATATCACGGAAACATGTCGTAAGAGGAGTAAAACTATTTGGTGACTAATCATGAACTCGTGAAGTCTCTACAATAGCAAGTCTAGTCTCAAGTGGTAATGTAAAACAGAGGAATTTAATAGGCGAGAGACTGCTCAAACAGTACAGCTATAGCATGATATGAACCTAAGCCTACCCGGACAATAATATGAATGTAGCTACGTATGGGCTCTCGTCACCTCGCGCTTACGTAGCCCCCACAACAAGTAGCACACAACAATATACAATACCTAGGGGTAGTTTTCCCCTCACAGAGTTAGACATGAAACTTACCTCGCTCCGACATTCCATAATCTGGCTCCAACGCCACTCTAACACCCCAAACCGATGCCCGTCGCTCCAAAACTAGTCAAACAATGTACAAACCCATAAAAATATACTCTAATACTCATAACGAATCAATTTAAACAAATTTAAAACTCCGCTCGAAAAGTCGATAAAGCAAACCTCGAGCCCACATGCCCGGATTCCGAAAATATTCGAAGATAACCATCACCCGTAGCATCATAAACTCAAATATATAATTTATTCTTAATTCCATGCCCAATTTCGTGGTCAATATCCAAAAATACTAATTTCTAGGTTTACTACCAAAATCCCAAATTTCTACTAATTTCCATGCTTAATCCGTATATAAATCATGTATTTAACTCACAATGTGAAGAAAGCACTTAACCCATTATAGTTGATGAAGATGACACTCCAAAAGTGCTCCAAAATCGGCTCCCATGGACGAAATGAAGTGAAATTGAGTCAAACCCTCGTTTTAAAGAAGCACATTGCCCAACCCGATCTTCGCACCTGCGGTCCAATAGCCACTTCTGCGGCTCCACAACTGCGGAAATGCCATCGCAGGTGCGGCTCCATATCGGCCCAACAGTCCCCCGCTTTTGCGCCCAAGGTAGCGCACCTGCGCTCCCGCTTCTGCGGGCCACAATCGCTTCTGCGCACAGACATGTCGCTTCTGCGGCCTTCCCCCTCAGCCCAGCTACCGCTTCTGCGACCCCCTGGTTGCTTTTGCGGCTCCACACCTACGGCCAAAACCTCGCAGGTGCGGTTACACCAAATGACAGCAGCTCAAGCATTCTTCCAAACCCAAACTCGATCCGTTTACCATCCGGAATCCACCCGAGGCCCCCCGGGACCTCAACCAAACCTACCAACAAATCTTAAAACACAATATGAACTTAGGCGAACCTTCAAATCACATTAAACAATGCCAAAACTATGAATCACATCCCAATTCAAGCTTAATGAACTTTAGAACTTCAAACTTCTACATTCGACACCGAGACCTACCAAATCAAGTCCGATTGACCTCAAATTTTCCACACAAGTCACATTTGACATTACGAACCTACTCTAACTTCCAGAATTGGAATCTGACCCCGATATCAAAAGGTCCACTCCCGGTCAAACTTCTCAAAACCCTTCAAATTTCTAACTTTTGCCAAATGATCCCGAAATGACCTACAGACCTCCAAATCCACATCCGGACATGCTCCCAATACCAGAATCCCCATACAGAGCTATTCCAGACTCGGAATCCCAAACAGACATCAATAACATTGAAATGCACTTCAACCCAAATTTAAGATATTCTTCCAAAATGCCAACCTTCCACAATAGGCGCCGGAATGCTCCCGGCTCATCCAAAACCCGATCCAGACATACGCCCAAGTCTAAAATTATCATACAAACCTATTGGAACCTTCCAATTCCGATTCCGAGGTCGTTTACTCAAAAATCAAACCTTAGTCAATTCTTCCAACTTAAAGCTTCCGAAATTAGGATTTTCTTCCCAAACTACTCCGAACTTCCCAAAATTCAATTCCGACCATACGTGCAAGTCATAATTCCTGAAGTGAAACTACTCAAGGCCTCAAACCTTAAACATACGTTCTTCCTCAAATGTGCTAAGAACTGCTCTAGAGTTGTCCGAAATCATTGTTTAACACCTCGGGCACCTACCTATGCTACCACAACCCAGTTGAGCACATTAGCTCGAGAAAATCTAAATATTCTCCCTTTTATTCAGTCAAGTTAGCCTTAGAGCCAAATTCTAACATCTGAAATTCTCTACCAGGTATGTTCCCAACATACGAACACCGTATCCATTACTACACGATGTACCAATACCTGATTGTATACTCTTACTGAATTCACACCATGCACCTCATTATTCACATGACTATAATGACATCCCCTAACAACAATAGTCGAAATCCCACGAATCTGATGCCCACAACACACCTCATGAAGCATATAAGTCCCGTTTTCACTCTCGCAATACTGCCACGACTGAAGAGATTTGTAGAAACTGATAACCACCTGCTGAATCACAACTCATGAAGTCTCTCCTCCCGACAAGTACCATTACCTCATTCTGGACTGAATATCGATATTTACTCTTAAATGTGCCTCATATAAATCTGATCGCGCTGATCCCAGGTCCAATAATCTCGTCTCACCCGGTACAAGCTGCTTAGGAAATAAGCCACCTCAGATACTTCCAAATGTCTCATATGATGCCACAATGTGCCAACAAGCTACAAACTCAAATGTGATACGTAAGGAAACGAACTCTGGAAAGATCTACTCAACCCACGTAACTAATTTAAACAACCAAAAAGATGTTATGAACCTTCCTCAAGAAATGAGAAGCAAAACATACAATAATAGATATGCGAAACTGTACTCAATGTCACACTGTTGTGGCATGAAACCTGATCCATATATGATACCCGTGGTGGCATGCCACCTGATCCAAACAACATATCCGTGGCGGCGTGCCACCCGATCCAACCATATACCCGTGGCGGCGTTTCACCCGATCTAAATAACATATCCGTAGTGGCGTGCCACCCGATCCACACATAATAATCTAAAGAAAACACACATCGAGCCATAACGCTTATACTCACGAAATGCCCGTATATCAACCATAAGCACGCCAAGTGCATAATACAAATCCCGGGGATACGGGTAGAGCCATACGCTATGAAACTCAAGCACAACTAAGGTGCAATAAATGACCTGTATCTTGAGAGCCATCCTGCTATCACAACACCACAAATTACACGGGATCTCAACACGAGTGCGAATAATCAAACCGCCTCACAACCCACATAGCACAATAGAGATTACACTAAATAGTTGACGACGAAAATAACATCCTAGGCTCGAAGACTTCTCCGCAAGCAACGCTATGCTGAGATGAACACATCCGACCCGATATAGAGTACACACTCACATTTAGATCCATTCATAGACCTCAAGCCGATTCTGATCGTACTTTACTGAGCTAATAACCTTTCAAGGATCCACCCCCAAGAATAGTCGTCAAATCCGGTACAAACTTCCATAATTCACAACCAATTAAACAGAGCGCCCTTCAGGCACAAATTCTCACATTAGTGATAGTACCACAATCTCCATACTTGGTTCCAATATTTAATCAATTAAGTGACTACATGTCACACATATACAATCCTCCCGCATGATACGCTCCCACGACCTTCCGCACCAGGTAACAAGTCTACACATCCATACCACCGGTCATACTAATGCCATAAAGCAAATCAAGGATCCGCAATTCAGTACAAAAAGCTTCTTACGCATGACACTGAGTTCAGGTGATGCTAAAGACAGTACCAGCTTACTCTAAACATTTGAATTCTTTCCTGCTCATCCGAGCTCGTGACATTCTTGTCGACATCAAACTGTAACGTTGATCCTCAACTTCCAATTCCCATACCGCTCACTGCACCTAACATACCAATACATGAGAGTACAAGAATTCCATCAAATATAATCAATTACGGCTGCCGTCAAGCCTCACACGTACCTCCACAAATCACATGCATAACTTAACACGCTGAAGGAACTGATCATTGCCACCATCATGCCAATTCAACCATTGCTAACTAATCCGACTTCTTCTAATTTACTCTGGACTTGCCTTACGAATAATAATAGCTCCATTCAAAACATCATGAACCAAAATCCGTACTCATCCTGAGAGACCTTATTTCACGAGACCACGTTGTCTCCAAATCCCACGAACCATCTCATACCCTCCTTATGCGTATATTCGCATCTTTAACTGGTATACCCATTCTGAAAATCCCTCTATGAATCTGAAGTCATTTTCTCCCATTCCTCCAATTTTACACCGCAGACCGAAGATAACGTAGAACACTCCAAGCCACTTTCATAATCCGCTACTAAAGCTCGATACTTAACCATACTACAGACTCGAAATCCTTAGGCAACACACTTTAATTTTGAACCTACTAGGACCA
The DNA here is from genome assembly GCF_000390325.3 of Nicotiana tomentosiformis. NCBI lineage: Eukaryota > Viridiplantae > Streptophyta > Magnoliopsida > Solanales > Solanaceae > Nicotiana > Nicotiana tomentosiformis. Next base: position 20,051,191 of record NC_090816.1, read on the forward strand.
TTGTTGAGAGTCACCCACTCTGACTTGTTCCAGAACATGATCAAACTCCAAGGACCTGCTGGCACATGAACACCCTCTCAAAGAAGCAACCGACTGAATTCCTTTTCTTGTACCTCAAATCCGCACAAAGCATCGACTTTAAGTCTTTCCAAAACCTGAACATGAATAGATAAGGCCAAATATAACACACACATTCCTCATATTCTTTGCTCAAATTACCACTGATGTTTTCTTTCCTTAGTCGTAATAGCCCACCAATACACCGATAACTAGAAACCACACGAGTAGACAACCACGCAATCCAATCATAAACGGTGAGGCTCTCCCACTTAGTTTGAAGCTACCATTACATAACACTGGGACCCACCGAGATTCCCTCTCCCCCATTGACATCAGCTGAAAGTGCAACAATACATCCCAAACTCAAAGTCATGTTTCATCCAAATAAAATTCGTGGACCTAGTCTGTGCCTACCATGAATTCCTAAATGGCTCTAAACTTTCCTCAAGGCATGTGGACATCCCATCACAGAACCCATATGTTACTCTGCCACTCTCCCACTTTGGTCAGACCCTCTCCTTTAAGCAATGTCTGAACTTTCACTTTTCATATGTGGCCTGCTAGTAACGCAACCATCGCGAGACACCTTCCGCCCTATCCTTCCTCATCTTTCGCTACCCAAATACTGCATCAAAGCAAAATCCATCACTGTAACGCTTGAGCTAATAAATTTCCACCAACTCCAAGCCTCCTAGAAGATCTTCCTTCTAAAGCTATCAACATTAGAAATACCCATTCGATTCCGAAAATGCTACATTCCGCTATCTCTGACAACCGCTTCTCCGGCATCATTTCACACTACCCTACCCCGAGGGCAAGTTGATGAAGCCCATAACACCGGCGAACCTTAACGTGTTCAACAAGGACGATGACACCACATCACAATTAAGAATTCCACCACGCTCGAAAATACTAAGTCTCGTTACTCCATTATCCCAAACCTGGACATTCATAGTAATCTGCGCGCAACCTTGAAACCATTGAAAACATAGCTACTGAGCCGAAATGACAGAACCTCCTTCCGCAAGAAGACGATAATAACTTGCTCGAATGTCAGAGAGAAACATCCTGCCCACGTCTGTAGTACCACTACAACTCCTCGATGCCCAATTGACACGAGCGCTGAACATCGTATAAGAATGAGTAGTAAGGATATAAAGGCATAAGCCTCAAAGGAATCAAATCGCACGATGAGGAATCAAGAAAAGGGAAGTTCTCCTAACAGTCCTGTAGCCTCTCGAAGATAAGTACAGACATCTCCGTACCGATCCGTAAGACTCTACTAGACTCGCCCATGACTCGTGAGACCTAAGTGAACCTAGTGCTCTGATACCACATTGTCATGACCCCAAATCCATTAAAGGTCGTGATGGCTCCTAACATCACTGTCACGCAAGCCAACAATACAAGTTCAACTCGATTATTCATTTTAGTATTTTGAAATCAAAATACTCCATCAATTAAATAATCAGGAATAAAATTATAGAGTAAATGATAATGTTTCCCCAACTACAATACTGAACAACTCGTAAGTAACCCCAAAACCCGGTGTCACAAGTGTATGCGCATCAACTAGGAAGTAAAATAAAATACAGCATCTATTCGGAATACAAATTAGACAGAAAAATACAAAATAAACCTGGAAGAGACTCTACTGGCTGCGGATCGTAACCTGAAATGCAGCTCGCGGCAAGTCCCCGCATCATCCGTGCCTAATGTCACACCCCTTTTTACCCCCCCCCCCCACAAAGATAATGTATTATGGATTGTTGTGGGTTAAAGAGTTTTTCCAATTAAAATGATAAATTTGAGTAGGGATTATTTTATAAACAGAGTCGCCACTTGAAATTGATTTTTTGGGTGTTCCAAGTCACCTTTTATTTGAATTCCTAGTAAAAGGAATATTTGACTCTATTATTATTGGTCTACAAAAAAAAAGTACGGGTAAGGAATTCTGTTAACCGGGGAGAAGGTGTAAGGCATTCCCCGAGTCCTGTGATTCTAGCACGGTCGCTTTATTAACTATAACTTGGCTTGGATTAATTTTGGACATACTGTGATTTATTGGTTTTTATATTTTATCTATTCGCTTTTAATTATTAAAATTTGAAATTATCTTTGAAACGGATCACATGTGTATAAATCCATTTTATTTAGTGCGCTAAAATCATATCACGCGCACGTGTACACAATTAATCACGCTTTATTATTTACTAAGATTGTTTTTGGCCAAAGTCGCGCGAACGCGTACCTTGATTTATTTTGAAAATCATAATTATGTCACGCGAACGTATACATAATCACGATAATAAGTTTAAAACGCGCCTAAAAGTGTACTAGCGGTATTTATGAGTGTTCAAATCCTAAGTTTGAGATTATTGTAAAGTCACAAATTATAAAATTTATTGTGGAGAAGTGTAGCATTTAGATATTATTATAACTAAAGATATTACTATAATATCCCTATTGTTCCTATAATCAAGCATAGAGATAATTCTAAAATGAAAATGCTTTAAACAACAATACAATCACATCAAGTTAACAGAACAGTAACATAGAGGACAATGTTCAGTAGAGCACAAATCTAAGCACTAAAATATTAATAATAAAGTTTACCAGTTTATGATTATTAAAGGAAACAGAAGAATTACCATGAGAGTAAAAGTGGACCTTTACGTCAAAGACTATGACGTCAACACCCTTTGAAACTTTAAAGACCAAAGCCGGCTTCGAACTGAAATCAGTGGTTGAAAATCTCGCCGGTGACTGAACCTCGACCGAAACTCTAATAACAACGATGATTTAAAGGCTGTTTTATGGTGTTGCTATAGCTGATTTTTTTTAGCTTGATTTCAGGTTTAAAAGTTGCAATTTATGGACTATTATTTTTTTTGCTCGGTTTGGAGTGTTGATTTAGGGACTGCTTTTGGGTGAAAAAATGGGCTGATTTTTAGCTGCCTCCCAATTGGCTTTTGTGAAGAAGTGGTAGTGTTTGGCAGTGGTGTTAAGTTATTGGGTTATGGAGTTTTAGAAGTGATTTTAGTGGTGGAAAAATGAGTGTAATGAATGGTATCTCCGAAGGAAAAAGATAACATCCATTTGTAGTATATATATATATATATATATATATATATATATATATATATTGTGCTGTATTTTTTTCTCTCTCTGGTCTCTGTCCCCGGATCTAACTTGCCCTCTTTTTTCTTCTTTCTCGGATCCCCTCTCTTTCGTCTCCCATTTTTGACTTTCCTCCCCCTTTTTTGACTTTTTGTTATACGTATATTAGAATGAAAATTGGGGGAAGGAGAAATTGGATTCCTACCTTATGTGAGCTTTTGAAAAGTGAGTAGCCAATTGGGAAAAGTGCATGTGCAAGATTTGTGTAAATTTTTCAAGGCCACATCGCTGTGCCACCCTTTCATTCAGTTTTTTTTTACTCCTTTTTATTTATTTATTTAGAGATAATAGATAAATAGTGTAAAATATTACATCTTACTAACCAAAGGATTAAAGTACTAAATATTCAATATTTATTTATAGAAAGTCTTTAGACTAACAAAATATATACTGATAAAATATATTTTAATTTTTTTAAAATTAAAACAAGACTAATTATCTAAAAATATAACCTTTTTTTATTTTTAATTTTCTGAAAAGTGTATAAAAAGATAAAACAAAAGCTTTAAAAATATTTACCAACTAAAAAGTGATGAAAAAATTCAAATATGGTCAAAAATTAGGTGATCACAACATACTCCTCTTTGCTTGGAAACATGAAGTGTTTTCAGGCAAAGAAAGATGAGTGATATGACTAATTTTTGTCCATACCATTATTCAAAAGGGTAGAGAGAAAAGAGTGCAACCGAGTCCTAGTTTTGGACGACCTACATATCCCGGGTTATAAGGGAATCAAGTCGCGTGTAGTTCAAGGAAAATGATGGAATTCTGAGTTGGAGAGTCGAGTGAGATTCCGTCGAGGCTCCGGTCTGTGGTCATGTTATTACATCAAAAGCAAAAGAAACTAAACAAGCCTATAAGTTATGAGTTACAATATTTCTATTTATAAGTCTTCTAAAATTTGATCTTGAATCTTGACTGGTTCTTCAAGCAAACTCTTATCCGAACCTTGATGCTTGCTAGCTGCAGGTGCCAGCTCATTCTTCTATGGCCTCTTCTGATGAAGACGGGAAATGAAATGCTCGTGATTTCAGTCATGTCTTGAGCAATTCACATCTTTTCATCCGCTTCTGCATTTTGGATTCACTTCTTTTTCTTTTCTTTTCTTTATTCTGGATTGAGAATTCTTCTATTTTTCATCTCGAACCCGTGCCTCGAGGTAAAACCTGCTTAGACACCAAAACAAACAAACGAACGAAATTTTTTCTGCCCCAGTTTTCACTAGAAAAATTTCATGAGTTATTTGTAACAAAACTCTATACTACTTCATTATCGAAAGCAATAAAAGGTTGGGATTGGTGTACCCTGGGAAAACATGATTCTTTAGTTATGGTGTACCCTGATTGTCTAAATGGTGTCTCAACTAAGAATTGGGGTACCTTATATTGGGGAAATACGATAGAGAATAGTGTACCCTAATACTAGTAAGGAGCCTAAGGAGTGGAGACCCTTATGTCTAAAAAATAAAACCAACTAATGAGTGGAGACCCTATGACGGAAAACACAACTAGGGATTGGTGTACCCTGATACTAGTGAGGAAAAGTAACCAAGGGTTGGTACCCTGTATTACAAAAAAAGAATGTAATCAGGGATTGGTACCCTGTATTACTAAAATGAAATGTAACCAGGGGTTGGCACCCTGTATTATTGAAGAGGAAATGTAACAAGGGGTTGGTACCCTTTATTACTAAAAGGAAAAGGTAACCAGGGGTTGGTACCCTATATTACTGAAATGAAAATGTAACCAGAGGTTGGTACTTTGTATTACTGATAAAATGCCGGATCCCTGGGGCGAAAAGGTTCTACCTGGGTTAAGCTACGTAAAACATCCTGAGCGAAAAGTACTTCTACCCGGAACTTTGAGTTGAATCCCCCTAGGCGAAAAGGTTCTACCTGGGTTAAGCCACATAAAACAACCTGAGCGAAGAGTACTTCTACCCGAAACTATGAGCTGGATCCCAGTAGGCGAAAAGGTTCTACCAGGGTTAAGCTACGTAAAACACCCTGAGCGAAAAGTACTTCTACCCGGAACTATGAGCTTGATCCCCCTAGGAGAAAAGGTTCTACTTGGGTTATGCTACGTAAAAAATACTCAGCAAAGAGTACTTCTACCCAGAACTATGAGCTGGATCCCCCTAGGCAAAAAGGTTCTACCTGGGTTAAGTTAGGTAAAACATCCTAAGCAAAGAGTACTTCTACCCGGAACTATGAGCTGGATCCCCTAGGTAAAAAGGTTCTACCTGGGTTAAGCTACGTAAAACAACCTGAGCGAAGAGTACCTCTACCCGGAATAATGAGCTGGATCCCCCCAGGCGAAAAGTTTCTACCTGGGTTAAGCTACGTAAAACATCTTGAGCAAAAAGTACTTCTACCCGGAACTATGAGCTGGATCCCCTTAGGCGAAAAGGTTCTACCTGGGTTAAGCTACGTAAAACAACTTGAGCGAAGAGTACTTCAACCCAGAACTATGAGCTGGATCCCCCCTAGGAGAAAAGGTTATACCTGGGTTAAGCAAATAAACCAGCATGAGTGAAGAGTACTTCTACCCGAAAATATGAACTGGATCCTCTAAGTGAAAAGGTTCTACCGGGATTAAGCTACATAAAACATCATGAGCGAAGAGTACTTCTACCCGGAACTATGAGCTAGATCCCTCCAGGAGAAATGCTTCTACCTGGGTTAAGCTACGTAAAACAACCTGAGTGAAAAGTACTTATACTCGAAACTATGAGCTGGATCCCCTAGGAGATATGGTTCTACCTGGGTTAAGCTACGTAAAACATCCTGAGCGTAGAGTACTTCTAGCCGGAGCAATGAGCTGGATCCCCCTAGGCGAAAAGGTTCTACCTGGGTTATTCTAGGTAAAACATCCTGAGCGAAGAGTACTTCTACACGGAATAATGAGCTGGATTCCCCTAAGGAAAAAGGTTCTACCTAGGTTAAGCTACGTAAAACATCATGAGCGAAGAGTACTTCTACCCGGAACTATGAGCTAGATCCCTCAAGGAGAAATGGTTCTACCTGGGTTAAGCTACGTAAAATAACCTGAGCGAAGAGTACTTCTACCCAAAATTATGAGCTGGATCCCCCTAGGCGAAATGGTTCTACCTAGGTTAAGCTACGTAAAACATCCTGAGCGAAGAGTACTTCTACCCGGAACAATGAGTTGGAGCCCCCTAGGAGAAAAGGTTCTACCCGGGTTACGCTAGATAAAACATTCTAAGCGAAGAGTACTTCTACCAGGAACAATGAGCTGGATCCCCCTAGGGGAAAAGGTTCTACCTGGGTTAAGCTACGTAAAACATCCTGAGCGAAGCGTACTTCTACTTAGAACTATTAGATGGATCCCCCTAGGTGATAAGGTTCTACCTGGGTTAAGCTACATAAAACATCCTGAGCGAAAAGTACTTCTACCCGGAACTATGAGCTGGATACCCCTAGGTGAAATGGTTCTACCTGGATTAAGCTACGTAAAACATCCTGAGAGAGGAGTACTTCTATTTGGATCTATTAGCTGGATCCCCTTACGCAAAAAGGTTTTACCTAGGTTAAACTACATAAAACAACCTGAGAGAAGAGTACTTCTACCCGGAACAATGAGCTGGGTCCCCCTAGGCAAAAAGGTTCTACCATGCTTAAGTTACGTAAAACATCTTGAGCGAAGAGTACTTCTACCCAGAACTATGAGCTGGATCCCCTAGGCGAAATTGTTCTACCTGGGTTAAGCTATGTAAAACTCCCTGAGCGAAGAGTACTTCTTTCCGAAACTATGAGCTGGATCCCCCTAGGCGAAAAGGTTCTACCTGGGTTAAGTTACGTAAAACAGCTTGAGCAATATGAGCTGGATCCCCTAGGAGAAATTGTTCTACCTGGGTTAAGCTATGTAAAACATACTCAGCAAAGAGTACTTCTACCCAGAACTATGAGCTGGATCCCCCTAGGCAAAAAGGTTCTACCTGGGTTAAGCTAGGTAAAACATTCTAAGCAAAGAATACTTCCACCCGGAACTATGAGCTGGATCCCCTAGGCAAAAAGGTTCTACCTGGGTTAACTACGTAAAAAAACCTGAGCAAAGAGTACTTCTACCCGGAACAATGAGCTGGATCTTCCTAGGCGAAAAGTTTCTACCTGGGTTAAGCTACGTAAAACATCTTGAGCAAAAAGTACTTCTACCCGGAACTATGAGCTGGATCCCCTTAGGCGAAAAGGTTCTACCTGGGTTAGGCTACGTAAAACAACTTGAGCGAAGAGTACTTCTACCCAGAACTATGAGCTGGATCCCCCTAGGAGAAAAGGTTATACCTGGGTTAAGCAAATAAACCAGCATGAGTGAAGAGTACTTCTACCCGGAAATATGAACTGGATCCCCTAAGTGAAAAGGTTCTACCGGGATTAAGCTACATAAAACATCATGAGCGAAGAGTACTTCTACCCGGAACTATGAGCTAGATCCCTCCAGGAGAAATGCTTCTACCTGGGTTAAGCTACGTAAAACAACCTGAGTGAAAAGTACTTATACTCGAAACTATGAGCTGGATCCCCCTAGGAGATATGGTTCTACCTGGGTTAAGCTACGTAAAACATCCTGAGCGTAGAGTACTTCTAGCCGGAACAATGAGCTGGATCCCCCTAGGTGAAAAGGTTCTACCTGGGTTATGCTAGGTAAAACATCCTGAGCGAAGAGTACTTCTACCCGGAATAATGAGCTGGAGTCCCCTAAGGAAAAAGGTTCTACCTGGGTTAAGCTACGTAAAACATCAAGAGCGAAGAGTACTTCTACCCGGAACTATGAGCTAGATCCCTCTAGGAGAAATGGTTCTACCTGGGTTAAGCTACGTAAAATAACCTGAGCGAAGAGTACTTCTACCCGAAACTATGAGCTGGATCCCCCTAGGCGAAATGGTTCTACCTAGGTTAAGCTACGTAAAACATACTCAGCGAAGAGTACTTCTACCCGCAACAATGAGTTGGAGCCCCTAGGAGAAAAAGTTCTACCCGGGTTACGCTAGATAAAACATTCTAAGCGAAGAGTACTTCTACCAGGAACAATTAGCTGGATCCCCCTAGGGGAAAAGGTTCTACCTGGGTTAAGCTACGTAAAACATCCTGAGTGAAGCGTACTTCTACTTAGAACTATTAGATGGATCCCCCTAGGCGACAAGGTTCTACCTGGGTTAAACTACATAAAACATCCTGAGCGAAAAGTACTTCTACCCGGAACTATGAGCTGGATACCCCTAGGCGAAATGGTTCTACCTGGATTAAGCTACGTAAAACATCTTGAGAGAAGAGTACTTTTATTCAGATCTATTAGCTGGATCCCCTTACGCAAAAAGGTTTTACCTAGGTTAAACTACATAAAACAACCTGAGAGAAGAGTACTTCTACCCGGAACAATGAGCTGGGTCCCCCTAGGCGAAAAGGTTCTACCATGGTTAAGTTACGTAAAACATCTTGAGCGAAGAGTACTTCTACCCAGAACTATGAGCTGGATCCCCTAGGCGAAATTGTTCTACCTGGGTTAAGCTATGTAAAACTCCCTGAGGGAAGAGTACTTCTTTCCGAAACTATGAGCTGGATCCCCCTAGGCGAAAAAGTTCTACCTGGGTTAAGTTACGTAAAACAGCTTGAGCAATATGAGCTGGATCCCCTAGGAGAAATTGTTCTACCTGGGTTAAGCTATGTAAAAATCCCTCAGCGAAGAGTACTTCTACCCGAAACTATGAGCTGGATCCCCCTAGGCGAAAAGGTTCTACCTGGGTTAAGCTACGTAAAACACCCTAAGATAAGAGTACTTCTACCCGGAACTATGAGCTGCATCCCTCTAGGCAAAAAGGTTCTGCCCGGGTTAAGCTATGTAAAACAGCCTGAGGGAAGAGTATTTCTACCCGAAAATATGAGCTGGATCCCCCTAGGCGAAACGTTTCTACCTGGGTTAAGCTATGTAAAACATCTTGAGCAAAGAGTATTTCTAACCGGAACTATGAGCTGGATCCCCCTAGGAGAAAAGGTTCTACCAGGTTTAAGCTGCATAAAACATCCTGAGCGAAGAGTACTTCTACCCGGAACTATGAGCTGGATCCCCCTAGGAGAAAAGGTTCTACTTGGGTTATGCTACATAAAACATACTCAGCAAAGAGTACTTCTACCCAGAACTATGAGCTGGATCCCCCTAGGCAAAAAGGTTCTACCTGGGTTAAGCTAGGTAAAACATCCTAAGCAAAGAGTACTTCCACCCGGAACTATGAGCTGGATCCCCTAGGCAAAAAGGTTCTACCTGGGTTAACTACGTAAAACAACCTGAGCAAAGAGTACTTCTACCCGGAACAATGAGCTGGATCTCCCTAGGCGAAAAGTTTCTACCTGGGTTAAGCTACGTAAAACATCTTGAGCAAAGAGTACTTCTACCCGGAACTATGAGCTGGATCCCCTTAGGCGAAAACGTTCAACTTGGGTTAAGCTACGTAAAGTAACCTGAGCGAAGAGTACTTCTACCCAGAACTATGAGCTGGATCCCCCCCAGGAGAAAAGGTTATACCTGGGTTAAGTTAAGTAAACCAGCATGAGTGAAGAGTACTTCTACCCGGAAATAGGAGCTGGATCCCGCTAAGCAAAAAGGTTCTACCAGGGTTAAGCTACATAAAACATCATGAGCGAAGAGTACTTCTACCCAGAACTATGAGCTAGATACCTCCAGGAGAAATGCTTCTACCTGGGTTAAGCTACGTAAAACAACCTGAGCGAAAAGTACTTCTACTCGAAACTATGAGCTGGATCCCCCTAGGCGAAATGGTTCTATCTGGGTTAAGCTACGTAAAACATCCTGAGCAAAGAGTACTTCTACCCGGAACAATGTGCTGGATCCCCCTAGGTGAAAAGGTTCTACCTGGGTTACGCTAGGTAAAACATCCTGAGCGAAGAGTACTTCTACCCAGAACAATGAGCTGGATTCCCCTAGGGAAAAAGGTTTTACATGGGTTAAGCTACGTAAAACATCATGAGCGAAGAGTACTTCTACCCGAAACTATGAGCTAGATCCCTCCAGGAGAAATGGTTCTACCTGGGTTAAGCAACGTAAAACAACCTGAGCGAAGAGTACTTCTACCCGAAACTATGAGCTGTATCCCCTTAGGCGAAAAGGTTCTACCTGGGTTAAGCTACGTAAAACAACCTGAGCGAAGAGTACTTCTACCCAGACCTATGAGCTGGATCCCCCCTAGGAGAAAAGGTTATACCTGGGTTAAGCTAAGTAAACCATCATGAGTGAAGAGTACTTCTACCCGGAAATATGAACTGGATCCCCTAAGTGAAAAGGTTCTACCAGGATTAAGCTACGTAAAACATCATGAGCGAAGAGTACTTCTACCCAGAACTATGAGCTAGATACCTCCAGGAGAAATGCTTCTACCTGGGTTAAGCTACGTAAAACAACCTGAGCGAAAAGTACTTCTACTCGAAACTATGAGCTGGATCCCCCTAGGCGAAATGGTTCTATCTGGGTTAAGCTACGTAAAACATCCTGAGCAAAGAGTACTTTTACCCGGAACAATGAGCTGGATCCCCCTAGGTGAAAAGGTTCTACCTGGGTTACGCTAGGTAAAACATCCTGAGCGAAGAGTACTTCTACCCAGAACAATGAGCTGGATTCCCCTAGGGAAAAAGGTTTTACATGGGTTAAGCTACGTAAAACATCATGAGCAAAGAGTACTTCTACCCGAAACTATGAGCTAGATCCCTCCAGGAGAAATGGTTCTACCTGGGTTAAGCAACGTAAAACAACCTGAGCGAAGAGTACTTCTACCCGAAACTATGAGCTATATCCCCTTATGCGAAAAGGTTCTACCTGGGTTAAGCTACGTAAAACAACCTGAGCGAAGAGTACTTCTACCCAGACCTATGAGCTGGATCCCCCCTAGGAGAAAATGTTATACCTGGGTTAAGCTAAGTAAACCATCATGAGTGAAGAGTACTTGTACCCGGAAATATGAACTGGATCCCCTAAGTGAAAAGGTTCTACCAGGATTAAGCTACGTAAAACATCATGAGCGAAGAGTACTTCTACCCGGAACTATGAGCTAGATCACTTCAGGAGAAATGCTTCTACCTGGGTTAAGCTACGTAAAACAACCTGAGTGAAAAGTACTTCTACTCGAAACTATGAGCTGGATCCCGCTAGGCGAAATGGTTCTACCTGGGTTAAGCTACGTAAAACATCCTGAGCGAAGAGTACTTCTACCCGGAACAATGAGCTGGATCCCCCTAGGTGAAAAGGTTCTACCTGGGTTACGCTAGGTGAAACATCCTGAGCGAAGAGTACTTCTACCCAGAACAATGAACTGGATTCCCCTAGGGAAAAAGGTTCTACCTGGGTTAAGCTATGTAAAACATCATGAGCGAAGAGTACTTCTTCCCGAAACTATGAGCTAGATCCCTCCAGGAGAAATGGTTCTACCTGGGTTAAGCTACGTAAAATAATCTGAGCGAAGAGTACTTCTACCCGAAACTATGAGCTGGATCCCCCTAGGCGAAATGGATCTACCTAGGTTAAGCTACGTAAAACATCCTGAGCGAAGAGAACTTCTACCCGGAACAATGAGCTGGATCCCACTAGGAGAAAAAGTTCTACCTGGGTTACGCTAGATAAAACATCCTGAGCGAAGCGTACTTCTACCCGGAACAATGAGCTGGATCCCCCTAGGGGAAAAGGTTTTACCTGAGTTAAGCTACGTAAAACATCCTGAGCGAAGCGTACTTCTACTCAGAACTATTAGATGGATCCCCCTAGGCGACAAGGTTCTACCTGGGTTAAGCTAAGTAAAACCTCCTAAGAGAAGAGTACTTCTACCCGAAACTATGAGCTGGATACCCCTAGGCGAAATGGTTCTACCTGGATTAAGCTACGTAAAAACATCCTGAGCGAAGAGTACTTCTACTCGGAACTATTAGCTGGATCCCCTTACGCAAAAAGGATCTACCTGGGTTAAGCTACATAAAACAACCTGAGAGAAAAGTACTACTACCAGGATCAATGAGTTGGGTCCCCTTAGGCGAAAAGGTTCTACTTGGGTTAAGATACGTAAAACATTTTAAGCGAAGAGTACTTCTACCCGGGACTATGAGCTGGATCCCCAAGGCGAAATTGTTCTACCTGGGTTAAGCTATGTAAAACTCCCTCAGCGAAGAGTACTTCTACCCGAAACTATGAGCTAGATCCCCCTAGGCGAAAAGGTTCTTCCTGCGTTAAGCTTCGTAAAACTCCCTAAGCGAAGAGTACTTCTACCCGGAACTATGAGCTGGATCCCTCTAGGCAAAAAGGTTCTACCCGGGTTAAGCTACGTAAAACATCCTGAGGGAAGAGTATTTCAACCGGAAAATATGAGTTGGATCCCCCTAGGTGAAACGGTTCTACCTGGGTTAAGCTACATAAAACATCTTGAGCAAAAAGTACTTTTACCAGGAACTATGAGCTGGATCCCCTTCGGTGAAAATGTTCTACCTGGGTTAAGCTACGTAAAACAACCTAACCGAAGAGTACTTCTACCTAGAACTATGAGTTGGATCCCCCTAGGAGAAAAGGTTATACCTGGGTTAAGCTAAGTAAACCAGCCTGAGCGAAGAGTACTTCTACCCGGAAATATGAGCTGGATGCCCCTAAGCGAAAAGGTTCTACCTAGGTTAAGCTACGTAAAACAACATGAACGAAGAGTACTTCTGCCCAAAACTATGAGCTGTATCCCCCGAGGCGAAATGGTTCTACCAGGGTTAAGCAACGTAAAACATCCTAAGCGAAGAGTACTACTACTCGGAACTATTAGATGGATCCCCCTAGGCGACAAGGTTCTACCTGGGTTAAGCTACGTAAAACATGCTGAGCGAAGAGTGTTTCTACCCGGAACTATGAGCTGGATACCCCTAGGCGAAATGGTTTTACTTGGATTAAGCTACGTAAAACATCCTGAGCGAAGAGTACTTCTACTCGGAACTATTAGCTGGATCCTCCTATGCGATAAGGTTCTACCTGGGTTTAGCTACATAAAACATCATGAGCGAAGAGAACTTGTACCCGAAACTATGGCGAAGAGTACTTCTACCCGGAACTATGAGCTGGATACCCCTAGGCGAAATGGTTCTACCTGGGTTAAGCTACGTAAAACATCCTGAGCGAAGAGTACTTTTACTCGAAACTATTAGCTGAATCGCCCTAGGTGACAAGGTTCTACCCGGGTTAAGCTTCGTAAAACATCCTGAGCGAAGAGTACTTCTACCTGGAACTATGAGCTGGATCCCCCTAGGCGAAATGGATCTACCTGGGTTAAACTACATAAAACATCCTGAGCGAAGAGTACTTCTACTCGGAATAATGAGCAGGATCCCCCTAGGGGAAAAGGTTCTACCTGGGTTAAGCTACGTAAAACATCTTGAGCGAAGAGTACTTCTACCCAGAATTATGAGCTGGATCCCCTTAGGCGAAATCTTTCTACCTGGGTTAAGCTACGTAAAACGCCCCGAGCGGAAAGTACTTCTACGCGGAACTATGAGCTGGATCCCTCTATAAGAAAAGGTTCTACCCGGGTTAAGCTACGTAAAACAGCCCGAGCGAAGAGTATTTCTACTTGAAAATATGAGCTGGATCACCCTAGGCGAAAAAGTTCTACCTGAGTTAAGCTACGTAAAACATCCAGAGTGAAGAAAACTTCTACCCGGAACTATGAGCTGGATCCTCCAGGCGAAAAGTTTGTACCTAGGTTAAGCTAAGTAAAATAGCTTGAGCGAAGAGTACTTCTACCCGGAAATATGAGCTGGATCCCCCTAGGCGAAAAGGTTCTTCCTTGGTTAAGCTACGTAAAACATCCTGAGCGAAGAGTACTTCTACCCGGAACTATGAGCTGGATCCTCCTAGGCGAAATGGTTCTACCTGGGTTAAGCTACATAAAACATCCTGAGCGAAGAGTACTTCTACTCTTAACTATGAGCTGGATCCCCCTAGGCGATAAGGTTCTACTTGGGTCAAGCTACCTAAAACATGCTGAGCGAAGAGTACTTCTACCCGGAACTATGAGCTGGATCCCCCTCGGCGAAAGGGTTCTACTTGGGTTAAGCTACGTAAAACCTCGTATGCGAAGAGTACTTCTACCCGGAACTATGAGCTGGATCCCCCTAGGAAAAATGGTTCTACCTGGGTTAAGTTACGTAACACATCATGAGCGAAGAGTACTTCTACACAGAACTATGAGTTGGATCCCCCTAGGCGAAAAAGTTCTACCTGGGTTAAGCTACGTAAAACATCATGAGCAAAGAGTATTTCTACCCGGAACTAAGAGTTGGATACCCTTACGCCAAAAGGTTCTACCTAGGTTAAGCTACATAAAACAACCTGAGAAAAGAGTACTTCTACCCGGAACAATGAGCTGGATCCCCCTAGGCGAAAAAGTTCTACCTGGGTTAAGTTACGTAAAACATCTTGAGCGAAGAGTACTTCTACCCAGAACTATGAGCTAGATCCCCTAGGCGAAATTGTTCTACCTGGGTTAAGCTACGTAAAACTCCCTGAGCGAAGAGTACTTCTACCCGAAACTATGAGCTGGATCCCCCTAGGCAAAATGGTTCTACCTGGGTTAAGCTACGTAAAACATCCTGAGCGAAGAGTACTTCTACTCTTAACTATGAGCTGGATCCCCCTAGGCGATAAGGTTCTACTTGGGTTAAGCTACCTAAAACATGCTGAGAGAAGAGTAATTCTACCCGGAACTATGAGCTGGATCCCCCTCGGCGAAAGGGTTCTACTTGGGTTAAGCTACGTAAAACATCGTAAGCGAAGAGTACTTCTACCCGGAACTATGAGCTGGATCCCCCTAGGCAAAATGGTTCTACCTGGGTTAGGTTACGTAACACATCATGAGCGAAGAGTACTTCTACACAGAACAATGAGTTGGATCCCCCTAGGTGAAAAAGTTGTACCTGGGTTAAGCTACGTAAAATATCATGAGCAAAGAGTATTTCTACTCGGAACTATGAGCTGGATCCCCTTACGCAAAAAGGTTCTACCTAGGTTAAGCTACATAAAACAACCTGAGAGAAGAGTACTTCTACCCGGAACAATGAGCTGGATCCCCCTAGGCGAAAAAGTTCTACCTGGGTTAATTTACGTAAAACATCTTGAGCGAAGAGTACTTCTACCCAGAACTATGAGCTGGATCCCCTAGGTGAAATTGTTCTACCTGGGTTAAGCTACGTAAAACTCCCTGAGCGAAGAGTACTTCTACCCGAAACTATGAGCTGGATCCCCCTAGGCGAAAAGGTTCTACCTGGGTTAAGCTACGTGAAACAACTTGAGCGAAGAGTACTTCTACCCGAAACTATGAGCGGGATCCCCCTAGGCGAAATTGTTCTACCTGGGTTAAACTACGTAAAACACCCTAAGCGAAGAGTACTTCTACCCGGAACTATGAGCTGGATCCCCTAGGCAAAAAGGTTCTACCCGGGTTAAGCTACGTAAAACATCTTGAGCAAAGAGTGCTTCTACCAGGAACTATAAGCTGGATCCCCCTAGGCGAAAAGGTTCTACCTGAACGAAGAGTACTTCTACCTAGAACTATGAGCTGGAGCCCCCTAGGAGAAAAGGTCATACGTGGGTTAAGCTATGTAAACCAGCCTGAGCGAAGAGTAGTTCAACCCGGAAATATGAGCTGGATCCCCCTAAGCGAAAAGGTTCTACCTGGGTTAAGCTACCTAAAACATCATGAGCGAAGAGTACTTCTACCCAGAACTATGAGCTAGATCCCTCCAGGAAAAATGGTTCTACCTATGTTAAGCTACGTAAAACAACATGAGCGAAGAGTACTTCTACCCGAAACTATGAGCTGGATCCCCTTAGGCGAAAAGGTTCTACCTGGGTCAAGCTACATAAAACATCCTAAGCGAAGAGTACTTCTACTCGGAACTATTAGATGGATCCCCCTAGGCGACAAGGTTCTACCTGGGTTAAGCTACGTAAAACATGCTGAGCGAAGAGTACTTCTACCAGGAACTATGAGCTGGATACCCCTAGGCGAAATGGTTCTACCTGGATTAAGCTACGTAAAACATCCTAAGCGAAGAGTACTTCTACTCGGAACTATTAGCTGGATCCTCCTAGGAGACAAGGTTCTACCTGGGTTAAGCTACATAAAACATCATGAGCGAAGAGAACTTCTATCCGGAACTATGGCGAAAAGTACTTCTACCCGAAACTATGAGCTGGATACCCCGAAGCAAAATGGTTCTACATGGGTTAAGCTACGTAAAACATCCTGAGCGAAGAGTACTTTTACTCGAAACTATTAACTGAATCTCCCTAGGCGAAAAGGTTGTACCTAGGTTAAGCTAAGTAAAACAGCCTGAGAGAAGAGTACTTCTACCCAGAAATATTAGATGGATGCCCCTAGGCGAAAAGGTTCTTCCTGGGTTAAGCTAGTAAAACATCCTGAGCGAAGAGTACTTCTACCCGGAACTATGAGCTAGATCCCCCTAGGCGAAATGGTTCTACTCGTGTTAATCTACGTAAAACATCCGGAGCGAAGAGTACTTCTACTCTTAACTATGAGCTGGATCCCCCAAGGCGATAAGGTTCTACTTGGGTTAAGCTACCTAATACATCCTGAGCGAAGAGTACTTCTACCCGGAACTATGAGCTGGATTCCCCTCGGTGAAATTGTTCTACTTGGGTTAAGCTACGTAAAACATCCTAAGGGAAGAGTACTTCTACCCGCAACTATGAGTTGGATCCCCCTAGGCGAAATGGTTCTACCTGGGTTAAGCTACGTAACACATCCTGAGCGAAGAGTACTTCTACCAGAAACTTTGAGTTGGATCCCCCTAGGCAGAAAGGTTCTACCTGGGTTAAACTTCGTAAAACATCCTGAGCAAAGAGAACTTCTACCAAGAACTATGAGCTGGATCCCCTTAGGCGAAAAGGTTCTATGTGGGTTAAGCTGCATAAAACATCTTGAGAAAAGAGCACTTCTACCCGGAACTATGAGCTGCATCCTCTTACGCAAAAAGGTTCTACCTAGGTTAAGCTACATAAAACAACTTGAGAGAAGAGTACTTCTACCTAGAACAATGAGCTGAGGCGAAAAGGTTCTACCTGGGTTAAGTTACGTAAAACATCTTGAGCGAAGAGTACTTCTACTCGGAACTATGAGCTGGATCCCCTAGGCAAAAATTTTCTACCTGGGTTAAGCTACATAAAATTCCCCAAGCGAAGAGTACTTCTACCCGAAACTATGATCTGGATCCCCCTTGGCGAAAAGGTTCTACCTGGGTTAAGCTACGTAAAACAACTTGAGCGAAGAGTACTTCTACCCGGAACTATGAGCTGGATACCCCTAGGCGAAATGGTTCTACCTGGGTTAAGCTACGTAAAACATCTTGCTCGAAGAGTACTTTTACTCGAAACTATTGGCTGAATCGCCCTAGGCGACAAGGTTCTACCTGGGTTAAGCTTCGTAAAACATCCTGAGCGAAGAGTACTTCTACCCGGAACTATGAGCTGGATCCCCCTAGGCGAAATGGTTCTACCTGGGTTAAACTACATAAAACATCCTGAGCGAAGAGTATTTCTACCCGGAACAATGAGCTGGATCCCCCTAGGGGAAAAGGTTCTACCTGGGTTAAGCTACGTAAAACATCTTGAGCGAAGAATACTTCTACCCAGAATTATGAGTTAGATCCCCTTAGGCGAAATCTTTCTACCTGGGTTAAGCTACGTTAAACACCCTGAGCGGAAAGTACTTCTACGCGGAACTATGAGCTGGATCTCTCTATAAGAAAAGGTTCTACCCGGGTTGAGCTACGTAGAACAGCCCGAGCGAAGAGTATTTCTACCTGAAAATATGAGCTGGATCACCCTAGGCGAAAAAGTTCTACCTGGGTTAAGCTACGTAAAACATCCAGAGTGAAGAAAACTTCTACCCGGAACTATGAGCTGGATCCTCCAGGCGAAAAGGTTGTACCAAGGTTAAGCTAAGTAAAACAGCTTGAGCGAAGAGTACTTCTACCCGAAAATATGAGCTGGATCCCCCTAGGCGAAAAGGTTCTTCCTTGGTTAAGCTATGTAAAACATCCTGAGTGAAGAGTACTTCTAACCGGAACTATGAGCTGTATCCTCCTAGGCGAAATGGTTCTACCTGGGTTAAGCTACGTAAAACATCCTGAGCGAAGAGTACTTCTACTCTTAACTATGAGCTGGATCCCCCTAGGCGATAAGGTTCTACTTGGGTTAAGCTACCTAAAACATGCTGAGTGAAGAGTACTTCTACCCGGAACTATGAGCTAGATCCCCCTCGGCGAAAGGGTTCTACTTGGGTTAAGCTACGTAAAACCTCGTAAGCGAAGAGTACTTCTACCCGGAACTATGAGCTGGATCCCCCTAGGAAAAATGGTTCTACCTGGGTTAAGCTACATAAAACAATCATGAGCGAAGAGTACTTCTACACAGAACTATGAGTTGGATCCCCCTAGGCAAAAAAGTTCTACCTAGGTTAAGCTACGTAAAACATCATGAGCAAAGAGTATTTCTACCCGGAACTATGAGCTGGATACCCTTACGCAAAACGGTTCTACCTAGGTTAAGCTATATAAAACAACCCGAGAGAAGAGTACTTCTACCCGGAACAATGAGCTGGATCCCCCTAGGCGAAAAAGTTCTACCTGGGTTAAGTTACGTAAAACATCTTGAGCGAAGAGTACTTCTACCCAGAACTATGAGCTGGATCCCCTAGGCAAAATTGTTCTACCTGGGTTAAGCTACGTTAAACTCCCTAAGCGAAGAGTACTTCTACCCGAAACTATGAGCTGGATCCCTCTAGGAGAAATGGTTCTACCTGGGTTAAGCAACGTAAAACATCCTGAGCGAAGAGTACTTCTTCTCTTAACTATGAGCTGGATCCCCCTAGGCGATAACGTTCTACTTGGGTTAAGCTACCTAAAACATGCTGAGCGAAGAGTACTTCTACCCGGAACTATGAGCTGGATCCCCCTCGGCGAAAGTGTTCTACTTGGGTTAAGCTACGTAAAACATCGTAAGCGAAGAGTACTTCTACCCGGAACTATGAGCTGGATCCCCCTCGGGAAAATGGTTCTACCTGGGTTAGGTTACGTAACACATCATGAGCGAAGAGTACTTCTACACAGAACTATGAGTTGGATCCCCCTAGGCGAAAAAGTTCTACCTGGGTTAAGCTACGTAAACGATCATGAGCAAAAAGTATTTCTACCCTGAACTATGAGCTGGATCCCCTTACGCAAAAAGGTTCTACCTAGGTTAAGCTACATAAAACAACCTGAGAGAAGAGTACTTCTACCCGGAACAATGAGCTGGATCCCCCTAGGCTAAAAAGTTCTACCTGGGTTAAGTTACGTAAAACATCTTGAGCGAAGAGTACTTCTACCAAGAACTATGAGCTGGATCCCCTAGGCGAATTGTTCTACCTGGGTTAAGCTACGTAAAACTCCCTGAGCGAAGAGTACTTCTACCCGAAACTATGAGCTGGATCCCCCTAGGCGAAAAGGTTCTACCTGGGTTAAGCTACGTGAAACAACTTGAGCGTAGAGTACTTTTACCCGGAACTATGAGCGAGATCCCCTAGGCGAAATTGTTCTACCTGGGTTAAACTACGTAAAACACCCTAAGCGAAGAGTACTTCTACCCGGAACTATGAGCTGGATCCCCTAGGCAAAAAGGTTCTACCCGGGTTAAGCTACGTAAAACATCTTGAGCAAAAAGTGCTTCTACCTAGAACTATGAGCTGGAGCCCCCTAGGAGAAAAGGTCATACCTGGGTTAAGCTAAGTAAACCAGCCTGAGCGAAGAGTAGTTCAACCCGAAAATATGAGCTGGATCCCCCTAAGCGAAAAGGTTCTACCTGGGTTAAGCTACCTAAAACATCATGAGCGAAGAGTACTTCTACCCGGAACTATGAGCTAGATCCCTCCAGGAAAAATGGTTCTACCTATGTTAAGCTACATAAAACAACATGAGCGAAGAGTACTTCTACCCGAAACTATGAGCAGGATCCCCTTAGGCGAAAAGGTTCTACCTGGGTTAAGCTACGTAGCACATCCTAAGCGAAGAGTACTTCTACTCGGAACTATTATATGGATCCCCCTAGGCGACAAGGTTCGACCTGGGTTAAGCTACGTAAAATATGCTGAGCGAAGAGTACTTCTACCAGGAACTATGAGCTGGATACCTCTAGGCGAAATGGTTCTACCTGGATTAAGCTACGTAAAACATCCTGAGCAAAGAGTACTTCTACTTGGAACTATTAGCTGGATCCTCCTAGGAGACAAGGTTCTACCTGGGTTAAGCTACATAAAACATCATGAGCGAAGAGAACTTCTACCCGGAACTATGGCGAAGAGTACTTCTACCCGAAACTATGAGCTGGATACCCCGAAGCGAAATGGTTCTACATGGGTTAAGCTACGTAAAACATCCTGAGCAAAGAGTACTTTTACTCGAAACTATTAACTGAATCTCCCTAGGCGAAAAGGTTGTACCTAGGTTAAGCTAAGTAAAACAGCCTGAGAGAAGAGTACTTCTACCCAGAAATGTTAGATGGATGCCCCTAGGCGAAAAGGTTCTTCCTGGGTTAAGCTAGTAAAACATCCTGAGCGAAGAGTACTTCTAACCGGAACTATGAGCTAGATCCCCCTAGGCGAAATGGTTCTACTCGTGTTAATCTACGTAAAACATCTGGAGCGAAGAGTACTTCTACTCTTAACTATGAGCTGGATCCCCCTAGGCGATAAGGTTCTACTTGGGTTAAGCTACCTAAAACATCCTGAGTGAAGAGTACTTCTACCCGGAAATACTTGGGTTAAGCTACGTAAAACATCCTAAGGGAAGAGTACTTCTACCCGGAACTATGAGTTGGATCCCCCTAGGCGAAATGGTTCTACCTGGGTTAAGCTACGTAACACATCCTGAGCGAAGAGTACTTCTACCCGGAACTTTGAGTTGGATCCCCCTAGGCGGAAAAGTTCTACCTGGGTTAAGCTTCGTAAAACATCCTTAGCAAAGAGAACTTCTACCAGGAACTATGAGCTGGATCCCCTTAGGCGAAAAGGTTCTACATGGGTTAAGCTGCGTAAAACATCTTGAGAAAAAAGCACTTCTACCCGGAACTATGAGCTGCATCCTCTTACGCAAAAAGGTTCTACCTAGGTTAAGTTACATAAAACAACTTGAGAGAAGAGTACTTCTACCCAGAACAATGAGCTGGTTCCCCTAGGCGAAAAGGTTCTACATGGGTTAAGTTACGTAAAACATCTTGAGCGAAGAGTACTTCTACTCGGAACTATGAGCTGGATCCCCTAGGCAAAAATTTTCTACCTGGGTTAAGCTACGTAAAATTCCCCGAGCGAAGAGTACTTCTACCCGAAACTATGATTTGGATCCCCCTAGGCAAAAAGGTTCTACCTGGGTTAAGCTACGTAAAACAACTTGAGCGAAGAGTACTTCTACCCAGAACTATGAGCTGGATCCCCCTAGGCAAAATTATTCTACCTGGGTTAAGCTACTTAAAACACCCTGAGTGAAGAATATTTCTACCTGGAACTATGAGCTGGATCCCTCTAGGCAAAAAGGTTCTACCCGGGTTAAGCTACGTAAAACAGCCTGAGGGAAGAGTACTTCTACCCGAAAATATGAGCTGGATCCCCCTAGGCGAAACGGTTCTAGCTGGGTTAAGTTACGAAAAATATCCTGAGCAAAGAATACTTCTACCCGGAACTATGAGCTGGATCCCCTAGGCGAAAAGGTTCTGCCTGGGTTAAGCTATGTAAAACAGCCTGAGCGAAGAGTACTTCTACCCGGAAATATGAGATGGATCCCCCTAGGCGAAAAGGTTCTTCCTGGGTTAAGCTACATAAAACATCCTGAGCGAAGAGTACTTCTACCCGGAACTATGTGCTGGATCCCCTTAGGAGAAATGGTTCTACCTGGGTGAAGCTACGTAAAACATCTTGAGTGAATAGTACTTCTACCCGGAACTATGAGCTGGATCCCGTTAGGCGATAAGGTTCTACCTGGGTTAAGCTACGTAAAACATCTTGAGCGAATAGTACTTCTACCCGGAACTATGAGCTGGATCCCCCTCGACGAAATGGTTTTACTTGGGTTAAGCTACGTAAAACATCCTAAGCGTAGAGTAGTTCGACCCGAAACTATGAGTTGGATCCCTTAGGCGAAAAGGTTCTACCTGGGTTAAGCTAAGTAAAACAACTTGAGCGAAGAGTACTTCTACCTGAAACTATGAGCTGGATCCCCATAGGCGAAATGGTTTTACCTGGGTGAAGCTACGTAAAACATCTTGAGCGAAGAGTACTTCTATTCGGAACAATGAGCTGGATCCCCCTAGGCGGAAAGGTTCTACCTGGGTTAAGCTTCGTAAAACATCCTGAGCAAAGAGAACTTCTACCAGGAACTATGAGCTGGATCCCCTTAGGCGAAAAGGTTCTACGTGGGTTAAGCTGCGTAAAACATCTTGAGAAAAGAGCACTTCTACCCGGAACTATGAGCTGCATCCCCTTACGCAAAAAGGTTCTACCTAGTTTAAGCTACATAAAACAACTTGAGAGAAGAATACTTCTACCCAGAACAATGAGATGGTTCCCCTAGGCGAAAAGGTTCTACCTGGGTTAAGTTACGTAAAGCATTCTGTCCCCCTAGGCGAAAAGGTTCTTCCTGGGTTAAGCTACATAAAACATCCTGAGCGAAGAGTACTTCTACCCGGAACTATGTGCTGGATCCCCCTAGGAGAAATGGTTCTACCTGGGTGAAGCTACGTAAAACATCTTGAGCGAAGAGTACTTCTACTCGGAACTATGAGCTGGATCCCCTTAGGCGATAAGGTTCTACCTGGGTTAAGCTACGTAAAACATCCTGAGCGAAGAGTACTTCTACCCAGAACTATGAGCTGGATCCCCCTTGACGAAATGGTTTTACTTGGGTTAAGCTACGTAAAACATCCTAAGCGTAGAGTAGTTCGACCCGGAACTATGAATTGGATCCCCTAGGCGAAAAGGTTCTACCTGGGTTAAGCTAAGTAAAAGACCTTGAGCGAAGAGTACTTCTACCTGAAACTATGAGCTGGATCCCCATAGGTGAAATGGTTCTACCTGGGTGAAGCTACGTAAAACATCTTGAGCGAAGAGTACTTCTACTCGGAACTATGAGCTGGATCCCCTTAGGCGATAAGGTTTTACCTGGGTTAAGCTACATAAAACATCCTGAGCGAAGAGTACTTCTACCCGGAACTATGTGCTGTATCCCCTAGGCGAAATGGTTCTACCTGGGTGAAGCTACGTAAAACATCTTGAGCGAAGAGTACTTCTACTCGGAACTATGAGCTGGATCCCCTTAGGCGATAGGGTTCTACCTGGGTTAAGCTACGTAAAACATCCTGAGCGAAGAGTACTTCTACCCGGAACTATGAGCTGGACCCCCTTGACTAAATGGTTTTACTTGGGTTAAGCTACGTAAAACATCCTAAGCGTAGAGTAGTTCGACCCGAAACTATGAGTTGGA
Source organism: Nicotiana tomentosiformis (assembly GCF_000390325.3). Classification (NCBI taxonomy): domain Eukaryota; kingdom Viridiplantae; phylum Streptophyta; class Magnoliopsida; order Solanales; family Solanaceae; genus Nicotiana; species Nicotiana tomentosiformis. The sequence goes on from NC_090816.1 coordinate 20,075,003, forward strand.
TCCCCTAGGCGAAAAGGTTCTACCTGGGTTAGGCTACGTAAAACAACTTGAGCGAAGAGTACTTCAACTTGAAACTATGAGCTGGATCCCCCTAGGCGAAATTGTTCTACCCGGGTTAAGCTACGTAAAACACCCTGAGCGAAGAGTACATCTACCCGGAACTATGAGCTAGATCCCTCTAGGCGAAAAGGTTCTACCCGGGTTATGCTACATAAAACATCCTGAGCGAAGAGTACTTCTACCCGGAACTATGTGCTGGATCCCCCTAGGAGAAATGGTTCTACCTGGGTGAAGCTACGTAAAACATCTTGAGCGAAGAGTACTTCTACTCGGAACTATAAGCTGGATCCCCTTAGGCGATAAGGTTCTACCTGGGTTAAGCTACGTAACACATCCTGAGCGAAGAGTACTTCTACCCGGAACTTTGAGTTGGATCCCCCTAGGCGGAAAAGTTCTACCTGGGTTAAGCTTCGTAAAACATCCTTAGCAAAGAGAACTTCTACCAGGAACTTTGAGCTGGATCCCCTTAGGCGAAAAGGTTCTACATGGGTTAAGCTGCGTAAAACATCTTGAGAAAAAAGCACTTCTACCCGGAACTATGAGCTGCATCCTCTTACGCAAAAAGGTTCTACCTAGGTTAAGTTACATAAAACAACTTGAGAGAAGAGTACTTCTACCCAGAACAATGAGCTGGTTCCCCTAGGCGAAAAGGTTCTACATGGGTTAAGTTACGTAAAACATCTTGAGCGAAGAGTACTTCTACTCGGAACTATGAGCTGGATCCCCTAGGCAAAAATTTTCTACCTGGGTTAAGCTACGTAAAATTCCCCGAGCGAAGAGTACTTCTACCCGAAACTATGATTTGGATCCCCCTAGGCAAAAAGGTTCTACCTGGGTTAAGCTACGTAAAACAACTTGAGCGAAGAGTACTTCTACCCAGAACTATGAGCTGGATCCCCCTAGGCAAAATTATTCTACCTGGGTTAAGCTACTTAAAACACCCTGAGTGAAGAATATTTCTACCTGGAACTATGAGCTGGATCCCTCTAGGCAAAAAGGTTCTACCCGGGTTAAGCTACGTAAAACAGCCTGAGGGAAGAGTACTTCTACCCGAAAATATGAGCTGGATCCCCCTAGGCGAAACGGTTCTAGCTGGGTTAAGTTACGAAAAATATCCTGAGCAAAGAATACTTCTACCCGGAACTATGAGCTGGATCCCCTAGGCGAAAAGGTTCTACCTGGGTTAAGCTATGTAAAACAGCCTGAGCGAAGAGTACTTCTACCCGGAAATATGAGATGGATCCCCCTAGGCGAAAAGGTTCTTCCTGGGTTAAGCTACATAAAACATCCTGAGCGAAGAGTACTTCTACCCGGAACTATGTGCTGGATCCCCTTAGGAGAAATGGTTCTACCTGGGTGAAGCTACGTAAAACATCTTGAGTGAATAGTACTTCTACCCGGAACTATGAGCTGGATCCCGTTAGGCGATAAGGTTCTACCTGGGTTAAGCTACGTAAAACATCTTGAGCGAATAGTACTTCTACCCGGAACTATGAGCTGGATCCCCCTCGACGAAATGGTTTTACTTGGGTTAAGCTACGTAAAACATCCTAAGCGTAGAGTAGTTCGACCCGAAACTATGAGTTGGATCCCTTAGGCGAAAAGGTTCTACCTGGGTTAAGCTAAGTAAAACAACTTGAGCGAAGAGTACTTCTACCTGAAACTATGAGCTGGATCCCCATAGGCGAAATGGTTTTACCTGGGTGAAGCTACGTAAAACATCTTGAGCGAAGAGTACTTCTATTCGGAACAATGAGCTGGATCCCCCTAGGCGGAAAGGTTCTACCTGGGTTAAGCTTCGTAAAACATCCTGAGCAAAGAGAACTTCTACCAGGAACTATGAGCTGGATCCCCTTAGGCGAAAAGGTTCTACGTGGGTTAAGCTGCGTAAAACATCTTGAGAAAAGAGCACTTCTACCCGGAACTATGAGCTGCATCCCCTTACGCAAAAAGGTTCTACCTAGTTTAAGCTACATAAAACAACTTGAGAGAAGAATACTTCTACCCAGAACAATGAGATGGTTCCCCTAGGCGAAAAGGTTCTACCTGGGTTAAGTTACGTAAAGCATTCTGTCCCCCTAGGCGAAAAGGTTCTTCCTGGGTTAAGCTACATAAAACATCCTGAGCGAAGAGTACTTCTACCCGGAACTATGTGCTGGATCCCCCTAGGAGAAATGGTTCTACCTGGGTGAAGCTACGTAAAACATCTTGAGCGAAGAGTACTTCTACTCGGAACTATGAGCTGGATCCCCTTAGGCGATAAGGTTCTACCTGGGTTAAGCTACGTAAAACATCCTGAGCGAAGAGTACTTCTACCCAGAACTATGAGCTGGATCCCCCTTGACGAAATGGTTTTACTTGGGTTAAGCTACGTAAAACATCCTAAGCGTAGAGTAGTTCGACCCGGAACTATGAATTGGATCCCCTAGGCGAAAAGGTTCTACCTGGGTTAAGCTAAGTAAAAGACCTTGAGCGAAGAGTACTTCTACCTGAAACTATGAGCTGGATCCCCATAGGTGAAATGGTTCTACCTGGGTGAAGCTACGTAAAACATCTTGAGCGAAGAGTACTTCTACTCGGAACTATGAGCTGGATCCCCTTAGGCGATAAGGTTTTACCTGGGTTAAGCTACATAAAACATCCTGAGCGAAGAGTACTTCTACCCGGAACTATGTGCTGTATCCCCTAGGCGAAATGGTTCTACCTGGGTGAAGCTACGTAAAACATCTTGAGCGAAGAGTACTTCTACTCGGAACTATGAGCTGGATCCCCTTAGGCGATAGGGTTCTACCTGGGTTAAGCTACGTAAAACATCCTGAGCGAAGAGTACTTCTACCCGGAACTATGAGCTGGACCCCCTTGACTAAATGGTTTTACTTGGGTTAAGCTACGTAAAACATCCTAAGCGTAGAGTAGTTCGACCCGAAACTATGAGTTGGATCCCCTAGGCGAAAAGGTTCTACCTGGGTTAGGCTACGTAAAACAACTTGAGCGAAGAGTACTTCAACTTGAAACTATGAGCTGGATCCCCCTAGGCGAAATTGTTCTACCCGGGTTAAGCTACGTAAAACACCCTGAGCGAAGAGTACATCTACCCGGAACTATGAGCTGGATCCCTCTAGGCGAAAAGGTTCTACCCGGGTTATGCTACATAAAACATCCTGAGCGAAGAGTACTTCTACCCGGAACTATGTGCTGGATCCCCCTAGGAGAAATGGTTCTACCTGGGTGAAGCTACGTAAAACATCTTGAGCGAAGAGTACTTCTACTCGGAACTATAAGCTGGATCCCCTTAGGCGATAAGGTTCTACCTGGGTTAAGCTACGTAAAACATCCTGAGCGAAGAGTACTTCTACCCAGAACTATGAGCTGGATCCCCCTTGACGAAATGGTTTTACTTGGGTTAAGCTACGTAAAACATCCTAAGCGTAGAGTAGTTCGACCCGGAACTATGAGTTGGATCCCCTAGGCGAAAAGGTTCTACCTGGGTTAAGCTAAGTAAAACAACTTGAGCGAAGAGTACTTCTACCTGAAACTATGAGCTGGATCCCCATAAGCGAAATGGTTCTACCTGGGTGAAGCTACGTAAAACATCTTGAGCGAAGAGTACTTCTACTCGGAACTATGAGCTGGATCCCCTTAGGCGATAAGGTTCTACCTGGGTTAAGCTACGTAAAACATCCTGAGCGAAGAGTACTTCTACCCGGAACTATGAGCTGGATCCCCCTAGGCGAAATGGTTCTACCTGGGTGAAGCTACGTAAAACATCTTGAGCGAAGAGTACGTCTACTCGGAACTATGAGCTGGATCCCCTTAGGCGATAGGGTTCTACCTGGGTTAAGCTACGTAAAACATCCTGAGCGAAGAGTACTTCTACCCGTAACTATGAGCTGGATCCCCCTTGACGAAATGGTTTTACTTGGGTTAATCTACGTAAAACACCCTGAGCGAAGAGTACATCTACCCGGAACTATGAGCTGGATCCCTCTAGGCGAAAAGGTTCTACCCGGGTTATGCTACATAAAACAACCTGAGTGAAGAGTACTTCTACCCAAAAATATAAGCTGGATCCCCCTAGGCGAAAAGGTTCTACCTGGGTTAAGCTGCATAAAACATCCTCAGCGAAGAATACTTCTACCCGGAACTATGAGTTGGATCCCCTAGGAGAAAAGGTTCTACCTGGGTTAAGCTACATAACACATCCTGAGCAAAGAGTACTTCTACCAGGAACTATGAGGAGGATCCCCCTAGGTGAAAAGGTTCTACCTTGGTTAAGCTACGTAAAACATCCTGAGCAAAGAGTACTTCTACCCGGAACTATGAGCTGGATTGCCTTACGCAAAAAGGTTCTACCTAGGTTAAATTACATAAAACAACTTGAGAGAAAAGTACTTCTACCTGAAACTATGAACTGGATCCCCCTAGGTTAAATGGTTCTACCTGGGTGAATCTACGTAAAACATCTTAAGCGAAGAGTACTTCTACTCGGAACTATGAGCTGGATCCCCTTAGGTGATAAGGTTCTACTTGGGTTAAGCTACGTAAAACATCCTGAGCGAAGAGTACTTCTACCCGGAACTATGTGCAGGATCCCCCTAGGCAAAATGGTTCTACCAGGGTGAAGCTACGTAAAACAACTTGAGCGAAGAGTACTACTACTCGGAACTATGAGCTGGATCCCCTTAGGCGATAAGGTTCTACCTGGGTTAAGCTACGTAAAACATCCTGAGCGAAGAGTACTTCTACCCGGAACTATGAGCTGGATCCCTCTCGACGAAATGGTTTTACTTGGGTTAAGCTACGTAAAACATCCTAAGCGTAGAGTAGTTCGACCCGGAACTATGAGTTGGATCCCCTAGGCAAAAAGGTTCTACCTAGGTTAAGCTACGTAAAACAACTTGAGCGAAGAGTACTTCTACCTGAAACTATGAGCTGGATCCCGCTAGGCGAAATTGTTCTACCTGGGTTAAGCTACGTAAAACACCCTAAGATAAGAGTACTTCTACCCGGAACTATGAGCTGGATCCCTCTAGGCAAAAAGGTTCTGCCCGGGTTAAGCTATGTAAAACAGCCTGAGGGAAGAGTATTTCTACCCGAAAATATGAGCTGGATCCCCCTAGGCGAAACGGTTCTACCTGGGTTAAGCTATGTAAAACATCTTGAGCAAAGAATACTTCTACCCGGAACTATGAGTTGGATCCCCTAGGAGAAAAGGTTCTACCTGTGTTAAGCTACATAACACATCCTGAGCAAAGAGTACTTCTACCAGGAACTATGAGCTGGATCCCCCTAGGTGAAAAGGTTCTACCTTGGTTAAGCTACGTAAAACATCAAGAGCAAAGAGTACTTCTACCCGGAACTATGAGCTGGATTGCCTTACGCAAAAAGGTTCTACCTAGGTTAAATTAAATAAAACAACTTGAGAGAAGAGTACTTCTACCCGGAATAATGAGCTGGATCCCCCTAGCCGAAAAGGTTCTACCTGGGTTAAGTTACGTAAAACAACTTGAGCGAAGAGTACTTCTACCCGGAACTATGAGCTGGATTCTCTAGGCGAAATTTTTCTCCCTGGGTTAAGCTACGTAAAACTCCCTGAGCGAAGAGTACTTCTACCCGAAACTATGAGCTGGACCCCCATAGGTGAAAAGGTTCTATCTGGGTTAAGCTAAGTAAAACAACTTGAGCGAAGAGTACTTCTACCCGGAACTTTGAGCTGGATCCCCCTAGGCAAAATTGTTCTACCTGGGTTAAGCTACGTAAAACACCCTCAGAGAAGAGTACTTCTACCTGGAACTATGAGGTGGATCCCTCTAGGGAAAAAGGTTCTACCCGGGTTAAGCTACATAAAACAGCTTGAGGGAAGAGTACTACTACCCAAAAATATGAGCTGGATCCCCCTAGGCGAAACGGTTCTACCTGGGTTAAGTTACGTAACCCATCCTGAGCGAAGAGTACTTCTACCAAGAACTTTGAGTTGGATCCCCCTAGGCGAAAAGGTTCTACCTGGGCTAAACTACGTAAAACATCCTGAGCAAAGAGTTCTTCTACCAGGAACTATGAGCGGGATCTCCCTAGGCGAAAAGGTTCTACGTGGGTTAAGCTACGTAAAACATCCTGAGAAAAGAGTACTTCTACCCGGAACTATGAGCTGTATCCACTTACGCAAAAAGGTTCTACATAGGTTAAGATACATAAAACAACTTGAGAGAAGAGTACTTCTACCCGGAACAATGAGCTGGTTCCCCTAGGCGAAAAGGTTCTACCTGGGTTAAGTTACGTAAAACATCCTGAGCGAAGAGTACTTCTACCCGGAACTATGAGCTGGATCCTCCTAGGCGAAATGGTTCTACCTGGGTTAAGCTACGTAAAACATCCTGAGCGAAGAGTACTTCTACTCTTAACTATGAGCTGGTTCCCCCTAGGAGATAAGGTTCTACTTGGGTTAAGCTACCTTAAACATCGTAAGCGAAGAGTATTTCTACCCGGAACTATGAGATGGATCCCCGTAGGCAAAATGGTTATACCTGGGTTAAGCTACGTAACACATCCTGAGCGAAGAGTACTTCTACACAGAACTATGAGTTGGATCCCCCTAGGCGAAAAGGTTCTACCTGGGTTAAGCAACGTAAAACATCCTGAGCAAAGAGTATTTCTACCTAGAACTATAAGCTGGATCCCCTTACGCAAAAAGGTTCTACCTAGGTTAAGCTACATAAAACAACCTGAGAGAAGAGTACTTTTACCCGGAACAATGAGCTGGATCCCCCTAGGAGAAAAAGTTCTACCTGGGTTAAGTTACGTAAAACATCTTGAGCGAAGAGTACTTCTACCCAGAACTATGAGCTGGATCCCCTAGGCGAAATTGTTCTACCTGGGTTAAGCTATGTAAAACTCCCTGAGCGAAGAGTACTTCTACCCGAAACTATGAGCTGGATCCCCCTAGGCGAAAAGGTTCTACCTGGGTTAAGCTACGTGAAACAACTTAAGCGAAGAGTACTTCTACCCGAAACTATGAGCGGGATCCCCTAGGCGAAATTGTTCTACCTGGGTTAAACAACGTAAAACACCCTACGCGAAGAGTACTTCAACCCATAAATATGAGCTGGATCCCCCTAAGCGAAAAGGTTCTACCTGGGTTAAGCTACCTCAAACATCATGAGCGAAGAGTACTTCTACCCGGGACTATGAGCTAGATCCCTCCAGGAAAAATGGTTCTACCTGTGTTAAGCTACGTAAAACAACATGAGCGAAGAGTACTTCTTCTCGAAACTATGAGTAGGATCCCCCTAGGCGAAATGGTTCTACCTAGTTTAAGCTACGTAAAACATCCTAAGCGAAGAGTACTTCTGCTCAGAACTATTAGATGGATCCCCCTAGGCGACAAGTTTCTACATGGGTTAAGCTACGTAAAACATACTGAGCGAAGAGTACTTCTACCCGAAACTATGAGCTGGATACCCCTAGGAGAAATGGTTCTACCTGGATTAAGCCACGTAAAACATCCTGAGCGAAGAGTACTTCTACTGGGAACTATTAGCTGGATCCTCCTAGGAGACAAGGTTCTACCTGGGTTAAGCTACATAAAACATCATGAGCGAAGAGAACTTCAACCCAGAACTATGGCGAAGAGTACTTCTACACGAAACTATGAGCTGGATACCACGAAGCAAAATGGTTCTACATGGGTTAAGCTACGTAAAACATCTTGAGCGAAGAGTACTTTTACTCGAAACTATTAACTTAATCCCCCTAGGTGTCAAAGTTCTACCTGGGTTAAGCCACGTAAAACATCCTTAGTAAAGAGTACTTCTACCCGGAACTATGAGCTGGATCCCCCTAGGCGAAATGGTTCTACATGGGTTAAGCTACGTAAAAAATCCTGAGCGAAGAGTACTTCTACCCGGAACTATGAGATGGATCCCCCTAGGCGATAAGGTTCTACATGGGTTAAGCTACGTAAAACAACTTGAGCGAAGAGTACTTCTACCCGAAATTATGAGTTGGATCCACTTAGGCAAAATATTTCTACCTGGGTTAAGCTACGTAAAACACCCTAAGTGAAAAGTACTTCTACTCGCTTCTACTCAGAACTATGAGCTGGATCCCTAGGCAAAAATTTTCTACCTGGGTTAAGCTACGTAAAATTCCCCGAGCGAAGAGTACTTCTACCCGAAACTATGATCTGGATCCCCTTAGGCGAAAAGGATCTACCTGGGTTAAGCTACGTAAAACAACTTGAGCGAAGAGTACTTCTACCCAGAACTATGAGCTGGATCCCCCTAGGCGAAATTATGCTACCTGGGTTAAGCTACGTAAAACAACTTGAGCGAAGAGTACTTCTACCCAGAACTATGAGCTGGATCCCCCTAGGCAAAATTATTCTACCTGGGTTAAGCTACGTAAAACTCCCTGAGTGAAGAGTATTTCTACCTGGAACTATGAGCTGGATCCCTCTAGGCAAAAAGGTTCTACCCGGGTTAAGCTACGTAAAACAGCCTGAGGGAAGAGTACTTCTACCCGAAAATATGAGCTGGATCCCCTAGGAGAAAAGGTTCTACCTGGGTTAAGTTATGTAAAACAGCCTGAGCGAAGAGTACTTCTACCCGGAACTATGTGCTGGATCCTCCTAGGCAAAAAGGTTCTTCCTGGGTTAAGCTACGTAAAACACCTGAGCGAAGAGTACTTCTACCCGGAACTATGTGCTGGATCCCCCTAGGTGAAATGGTTCTACCTGGGTGAAGCTACATAAAACATCTTCAGTGAAGAGTACTTCTACTCGGAACTATAAGCTGGATCACCCTAGGCGATAAGGTTCTACCTGGGTTAAGCTACATAACACATCATGAGCAAAGAGTACTTTTATCAGGAACTATGAGCTGGATCCCCCTAGGTGAAAAGGTTCTACCTGGGTTAAGTTACGTAAAACATCTTGAGCGAAGAGTACTTCTACCCGAAAATATGAGCTGGATTCTCTAGGCAAAATTTTTCTTCCTGGGTTAAGATACGTAAAACTCCCTGAGCGAAGAGTACTTCTACCTGAAAATATGAGCTGGACCCCCCTAGGCGAAAAGGTTCTACCTAGGTTAAGCTAAGTAAAACATCCTGAGCGAAGAATACTTCTACCCGGAACTATGAGTTGAATCCCCCTAGGAGAAAAGGTTATACCTGGGTTATGCTACGTAAAACATCCTCAACAAAGAGTACTTCTACCCAGAACTATGAGCTGTATCCCCCTAGGAGAAAAGGTTCTTCCTGGGTTAAGCTACATAAAACATCTTGAGCGAAAAGTAGTTCTACCCGGAACTATATGCTGGATCCCCCTAGGCGAAATGGTTTTACCTGGGTTAAGCTGCATAGAACATCTTGAGCGAAGAGTACTTCTACTCGGAACTATGAGCTGGATCCCCTAGGCGATAAGGTTCAACCTGGGTTAAGCTACGTAAAACATCCTGAGCAAAGAGTACTTCTACCCGGAACTATGAGCTAGATCCCACTCGACGAAATGGTTCTACTTGGGTTAAGCTACGTAAAGCATCCTAAGCGAAGAGTACTTATACCCGGATCTATGAGCTGGATCCCCCTAGGCGAAATGGTTCTACTTGGGTTAAGCAATGTAAAACATCCTGAGCGAAGAGTTGTTCTACCCAGAACTATGGGATGGATCCCCCTAGGCGAAAAGGTTCTACCTGGGTTAAGCTACGTAAAACATACTGAGCAAAGAGTACTTTTACCAGGAACTATGAGCTGGACCCCTAGGTGAAAAGGTTCTACCTGGGTTAAGCTACGTAAAACATTTGAGCAAAATATTACTTGTGCCCAGAACTATGAGCTGGATCCCCGTAGGCAAAAAGGTTCTACCTAGGATAAGCTACATAAAACAACCTAAGTGAAGAGTACTTCTACCCGGAACAATAGGCTGGATCCCCCTAGGCGAAAAGGTTCTACCTGGGTTAAGTTACGTAAAACATCTTGAGCAAAGAGTACTTCTACCCGGAACTATGAGCCGGATCCCCCCAGGCGAAAAGGTTCTGCCTGGGTTAAGCTACATAAAACATCCTGAGCGAAGAGTACTTCTACTCGGAACAATGAGCTGGATTCCCCTAGGTGAAAAGGTTCTACCTGGGTTACGCTAGGCAAAACATCCTGAGCGAAGAGTACTTTTACCCGGAACAATGTGCTGGATCCCCCTAGGGGAAATGGTTCTACCTGGGTTAAGCTACGTAAAACATCTTGAGCAAAGAGTACTTCTACCCGGAACTATGAGATGGATCCCCCTAGGCGAAAAGGTTCTACATGGGTTAAGCTACGTAAAACAACTTGAGTGAAGAGTACTTCTACCCGGAATTATGAGCTGGATCACCCTAGACAAAAAAGTTCTACCTGAGTTAAGCTACGTAAAACATCCTGAGCGAAGAAAACTTCTACCCGGAACTATGATCTGGATCCCCTAGGCGAAAAGGTTGTACCTAGGTTAAGCTAAGTAAAACAGCCTGAGAGAAGAGTACTTCTACCCGAAAATATGAGCTGGATGCCCCTAGGCGAAAAGGTTCTTCCTGGGTAAAGCTAGTAAAACATCCTGAGCAAAGAGTCCTTCTACCCGGAACTATGAGCTAGATCCCCCTAGGCGAAATGGTTCTACTTGTGTTAATCTACGTAAAACATCCTGAGGGAAGAGTACTTCTACTCTTAACTATGAGCTGGATCCCCCTAAGCGATAAGGTTCTACTTGGGTTAAGTTGCGTAAAACATCCTGAGCGAAGAGTACTTCTACCCGGAACTATGAGCTGGATTCCTCTTAGTGAAATGGTTCTACTTGGGTTAAGCTACGTAAAACATCCTAAGCGAAGAGTACTTCTTCCCGGAACTATGAGTTGGATCCCCCTAGGCGAAATGGTTCTACCTGGGTTAAGCTACGTAACACATCTTGAGCGAAGAGTACTTCTACCTGGAGCTTTGAGTTGGATCCCCCTAGGCGGAAAGGTTCTACCTGGGTTAAGCTTCGTAAAACATCCTGAGCAAAGAGAACTTCTACCAGGAACTATGAGCTGGATCCCCCTAGGCGAAAAGGTTCTACGTGGGTTAAGTTGCGTAAAACATCCTGAGAAAAGAGTACTTCTACCCGGAACCATGAGCTGCATCCCCTTACGCAAAATGGTTCTACCTAGGTTAAGCTATATAAAACAACTTGAGAGAAGAGTACTTCTACCCGGAACAATGAGCTGGTTCCCCTAGGCGAAAAGGTTCGACCTGGGTTAAGTTACGTAAAACATCTTGAGCGAAGAGTACTTCTACTCGGAACTATGAGCTGGATCCCCTAGGCGAAAACTTTCTACCTGGGTTAAGCTACGTAAAATTCCCCGAGCGAAGAGTACTTCTACCCGAAACTATGAGCTAGATCCCCCTAGGCGAAAAGTTTCTACCAGGGTTAAGCTACGTAAAACAACTTGAGCGAAGAGTACTTCTACCCAGAACTATGAGCTGGATCCCCCAAGGCGAAATTATTCTACCTGGGTTAAGCTACGTAAAACACCCTGAGCGAAAAGTACTTCTACCAGGAACTATGAGCTGGATCCCTCTAGGCAAAAAGGTTCTACCCGGGTTAAGCTACGTAAAACAGCCTGAGGGAAGAGTACTGCTACCCGAAAATATGAGCTGGATTCCCCTAGGCGAAACGGTTCTAGCTGGGTTAAGTTACGAAAAATATCCTGAGCAAAGAATACTTCTACCCGAAACTATGAGCTGGATCCCCTTGGCGAAAAGGTTCTACCTGGGTTAGACTATGTAAAACAGCCTGAGCGAAGAGTACTTCGACCCGGAAATATGAGCTGGATCCCCCTAGGCAAAAAAGTTCTTCCTGGGTTAAGCTACGTAAAACATCCTGAGCGAAGAGTACTTCTACCTGGAACTATGTGCTGGATCCCCCTAGGCGAAATGGTTCTACCTAGGTGAAGCTACGTAAAACATCTTGAGAGAAGAGTACTTCTACTCGGAACTATGAGCTGGATCCCCTTAGGCGATAAGGTTCTACCTGAGTTAAGCTACGTATATATCCTGAGCGAAGAGTACTTCTGGGCGGAACTATGAGCTGGATCCCCCTCGACGAAATGGTTTTACTTGGGTTAAGCTACGTAAAACATCCTTAGCGTAGAGTAGTTCGACCCGGAACTATGAGTTGCATCCCCTAGGCGAAAAGGTTCTATCTGGGTTAAGCTACGTAAAACAACTTGAGAAAAGAGTACTTCTACCTGAAACTATGAGCTGGATCCCCCTAGGCGAAATTGTTCTACCTGGGTTAAGCTACGTAAAACACCCTGAGCGAAGAGTACATCTACCCGGAACTATGAGCTGGATCCCTCTAGGCAAAAAGGTTCTACCCGGGTTATGCTACATAAATTAGCCTGAGCGAAGAGTACTTCTACCCAAAAATTTGAGCTGGATCCCCCTAGGCGAAAAGGGTCTACCTGGGTTAAGCTGCATAAAACATCCTGAGCGAAGAATACTTCTACCCGGAACTATGAGTTGGATCCCCTAGGAGAAAAGGTTCTACCTGGGTTAAGCTACATAACACATCCTGAGCAAAGAGTACTTCTACCAGGAACTATGAGCTGGATCCCCCTAGGTGAAAAGGTTCTACCTGGGTTAAGCTACATAACACATCCTGAGCAAAGAGTACTTCTACCAGGAACTATGAGCTGGATCCCCCTAGGTGAAAAGGTTCTACCTTGGTTAAGCTACGTAAAACATCCTGAGAAAAGAATACTTCTACCCGGAACTATGAGTTGGATCCCCTAGGAGAAAAGGTTCTGCCTGGGTTAAACATCATAAAACAACTTGAGAGAAGAGTACTTCTACCCGAAATAATGAGCTGGATCCCCCTAGGCGAAAAGGTTCTACCTTGGTTAAGTTACGTTAAACAACTTGAGCGAAGATTACTTCTACCCGGAACTATGAGCTGGATTCTCTAGGCGAAAACTTTCTACCTGGGTAAAGCTACGTAAAACTCCTTGAGCGAAGAGTACTTCTACCCAAAACTATGAGCTTGATCCCCCTAGGTGAAAAGGTTCTATCTGGGTTATGCTAAGTAAAACAACTTGAGCGAAGAGTACTTCTACCTGGAACTTTGAGCTGGATCCCCTAGGAAAAATTGTTCTACCTGGGTTAAGCTACGTAAAATACCCTGAGCGAAGAGTACTTCTACCCGGAACTATGAGCTGGATCCCCCTAGGTGAAAAGGTTCTACCTAGGTTAAGCTACGTAAAACAACTTGAGCGAAGAGTACTTCTACCCGAAAGCATGAGCTGGATCCCCCTAGGCAAAATTGTTCTACCTGGGTTAAGCTACGTAAAACACCCTGAGCGAAGAGTACTTCTACCCGGAACTATGAGCTGTATCCCTTTAGGCGAAAAGATTCTACCTGGGTTACGCTACATAAAACAGCCTGAGCGAAGAGTAGTTCTACCAGGAAATAAGAGCTGGATCCCCCTAGGCGAAAAGGTTCTACCTGGGTTAAGTTACGTAAAATATCCTGAATGATGAATACTTCTACCCGAAAATATGAGTTGGATCCCCCTAGGAGAAAAGGTTCTACCTGGGTTATGCTATGTAAAACATCCTTAGCAAAGAGTACTTCTACCAAGATATGTGAGCTGTATCCCCCTAGGAGAAAAGTTTCTTCCTGGGTTAAGCTACGTAAAACATCTTGAGCGAAGAGTACTTCTACCCAGAACTATGAGCTAGAACACCCTAGGCGAAATGGTTCTACCTGGGTTAAGCTACGTAAAACATTGTGAGCGAAGAGTACTTCTACTTGGAACTATGAGCTGGATCCCCTAGGCGATAAGGTTCTACCTGGGTTAAGCTACGTAAAACATCCTGAGCGAAGAGTACTTCTACCCGGAGCTATGAGCTGGATCCCCCTCGGCGAAATGGTTCTACTCGGGTTAAGCTATGTAAAGCATCCTAAACGAAGAGTACTTCTACCCGGATCTATGAGCTGGATCCCCTTAGGTGAAATGGTTCTACCTGGGTTAAGCTATGTAAAACATCCTAAGCGAAGAGTACTTCTACCCAAAACTATGAGCTGGATCCCCCTAGGCGAAAAGGTTCTACCTAGGTTAAGCAATGTAAAACATCCTAAGCGAAGAGTACTTCTACTCTTAACTATGAGCTGGATCTCCCAAGGGGAAAACGTTCTACCTAGGTTAAGCTACGTAAAACATTTGAGGAAAGATTACTTCTGCCCAGAACTATGAGCTGGATCCACATAGGAAAAAAGGTTCTACCTAGGATAAGCTACATAAAACAACCTGAGTGAAGAGTACTTGTACCCGAAACAATAAGCTGGATCCCCCTAGGCGAAAAGGTTCTACCTGGGTTAAGTTACGTAAAACATCTTGAGCAAAGAGTACTTTTACCCGGAACTATGATCTGGATCCCCCCAGGCGAAAAGGTTCTACCTGGGTTAAGCTATGTAAAACAACCTGAGCGAAGAGTACTTCTACCCGGAACTATGTACTAGATCCCCCTAGGAGAAAATGGTTATACCTGGGTTAAGCTAAGTAAAACAGCCTGAGCGAAGATTACTTCTACCCGGAAATATGAGCTGGATCCCCCTGGGAGAAAAAGGTTCTAACCTATGTTAAGCTACATAAAACAGCCTGAGCGAAGAGAACTTCTACCCGAAAATATGAGCTGGATCCCCCTAGGCGAAAAAGGTTCTACCTGGGTTAAGCTATGTAAAATATCATGAGCGAAGAATACTTCTACCCGGAACTATGAGTTGGATCCCCCTAGGATAAAAGGTTCTACCTGGGTTATGCTATGGAAAACATTCTCAGCAAAGAGTATTTCTACCAAGAACTATGAGCTGTATCCCCCTAGGCGAAAAGGTTCTTCCTGGTTTAAGCTACATAAAACATCTTGAGCGAAAAGTACTTCTACCCGGAACTATGAGCTGGATCCACTTAGGCAAAATATTTCTACCTGGGTTAAGCTACGTAAAATACCCTGAGCAAAAAGTACTTCTACTCGGAACTATGAGATGGATCCCTCTATTAGAAAAGGTTCTACCTGGGTTAATCTACGTAAAACAGCCCGAGCGAAGAGTATTTCTACCTGAAAATATGAGCTGGATCACCCTAGGCGAAAAAGTTGTACCTGGGTTAAGCTACGTAAAACATCCAGAGCGAAGAAAACTACTGCCAGGAACTATGAGCTGGATCCCCCAGGCGAAAAGGTTGCACCTAGGTTAAGCTAAGTAAAACAGCTTGAGCGAAGAGTACTTCTACCCGAAAATATGAGCTGGATCCCCTAGGCGAAAAGGTTCTTCCTAGGTTAAGCTACGTAAAACATCCTGAGCGAAGAGTACTTCTACCCGGAACTATGAGCTCGATCCCTTTCGGCGAAATGGTTCTACTTGGGTTAAGCTACGTAAAGCATCCTAAGCGAAGAGTACTTCTACCCAGATCTATGAGCTGGATCCCCCTAGGCGAAATGGTTCTACATGGGTTAAGCTATGTAAAACATCCTAAGCGAAGAGTAATTCTACCCAGAACTATGAGCTGGATCCCCGTAGGCGAAAAGGTTCTACCTGGGTTAAGCTATGTAAAACATCCTGAGCGAAGAGTACTTCTACTCTCAACTATGAGCTGGATCCCCCTAGGCGAAAAGGTTCTACCTGGGTTAAGCTACATAAAACATTTGAGCAACGATTACTTTTGCCCAGAAGTATCTGCTGGATCCCCATAGGCAAAAAGGTTCTACCTAGGATAAGCTACATAAAACAACCTGAGTGAAGAGTACTTCTACCCGGAACAATAAGCTGGATCCCCCTAGGTGAAAAGGTTCTACCTGGGTTAAGTTATGTAAAACATCTTGAGCAAAGAGTACTTCTACCCGGAACTATGAGCTGGATCCCCCCAGGAGAAACGGTTCTACCTAGGTTAAGCTACGTAAAACAACATGAGCGAAGAGTACTTCTACCCGGAACTATGTGCTAGATCCCCCTAGGCGAAAAAGGTTATACCTGGGTTAAGCTAAGTAAAACAACCTGAGCGAAGAGTACTTCTACCCGGAAATATGAGCTAGATCCCCCTAGGAGAAAAGGTTCTAACCTAGGTTAAGCTACATAAAACATCCTAAGCGAAGAGTACTTCTACCAGGAAATATGAGCTGGATCTCCTTAGGCGAAAAGGTTCTTCCTGGGTTAAGCTACGAAAAACATCCTGAGCGAAGAGTACTTTTACCCGAAACTTTGAGCTGGATCCCCCTAGGAGAAATGGTTCTACCTAAGTTAAGCTACGTAAAACATCCTGAGCGAAGAGTACTTCTACTCGGAACTATGAGCTGGATCCCCCTAGGTGATAAGGTTCTACATGGGTTAAGCTACGTAAAATATCCTGAGCGAAGAGTACTTCTACCCGGATCTATGAGCTAGATCACCCTAGGCGAAATGGTTCTACAGTGGTTAAGCTACGTAAAGCATCCTAAGCGAAGAGTACTTCTACCCGGATCTATGAGCTGGATCCCCCTAGGCGAAATGGTTCTACCTGGGTTAAGTTACGTAAAACATCGTGAGCAAAGAGTACTTCTACTCGAAACTATGAGCTGGATCCCCCTAGGCGAAAAGGTTCTACCTGGGTTAAGCTACGTAAAACAACCTGAGCAAAGAGTACTTCTACCAAGAACTATGAGCTGGACCCCCCTTGGAGAAAAGGTTCTACCTGGGTTAAGCTACGTAAAACATCCTGAGCAAAGATTACTTCGACCCGGATCTATGAGCTGGATCCCCGTAGGCAAAAATGTTCTACCTTGGATAAGCTACATAAAACAACCTGAGCGAAGAGCATTTCTTCCTAGAACTATGATCTGGATCCCCCTCGGCGAAATGGTTCTACTTGGGTTAAGCTACATAAAGCTTCCTAAGCGAAGAGTACTTCTACCCGGATCTATGAGCTGGATCCCCCTAGGCGAAATGGTTCTACCTGGGTAAAGCTACGTAAAACATGCTGAGCAAAGATTACTAACATGCTGAGCAAAGATTACTTCTACCTGAAACTATGAGCTGGATCCCCGTAGGCAAAAAAGTTCTACCTGGATAAGCTACATAAAACAACCTGAGTGAAGAGTACTTCTACCCGAAACAATGAGCTGGATCCCCCCAGGCGAAAAGGTTTTACTTGGGTTAAGCTACGTAAAACAACCTGAGCGAAGAGTACTTCTACCCAGAACTATGAGTTTGATCTCCCTAGGCGAAAAGGTTATACCTGGGTTAAGCTAAGTAAAACAGCCTGAGCAAAGAGTACTTCTACCCGGAAATATGAGCTAGATCCACCTAAGCGGAAAGATTCTAACCTTTGTTAAGCTATGTAAAACATCCTGAGCGAAGAGTACTTCTACACGGAACTGTGAGCTGGATCCCCCCAGGCGAAATGGTTCTACCTGGGTTAAGCTGCGTAAAACAACCTGAGCGAAGAGTACTTCTACCCAGAACTATGAGCTGGATCATCCTAGGCGAAATGGTTCTATCTGGGTTAAGCTACGTATAACATCCTTAGCAAAGAATACTTCTACCCGGAACTATCAACTGGGTCCTCTAGGCGTAAAGGTTCTACCTAGGTTAAGCTAAGTAAAACAGCCTGAGCGAAGAGTACTTCTACCCGGAAATATGAGGTGGATCCCCGTAGGCGAAAAAGTTCTTCCTAGGTTAAGCTACATAAAACATCTTAAGCGAAGAGTATTTCTACTCGAAACTATGAGCTGGACCCCCCTATGAGAAATGGTTCTACCTGGGTTAAGCTACGTAAACCATCTTGAGCGAAGAGTACTTCTACTCGGAACTATGAGCTGGATCCCCCTAGGCGATAAGGTTCTACCTAGGTTAAGCTACGTAAAACATCCTGAGCGAAGAGTACTTCTACCCGGAACTATGAGCTGGATCCCCCACAGCGAAATGGTTCTACTTGGGTTAAGCTACGTAAAGCATCCTAAGCGAAGATTACTTCTACCTGGATCTAAGAGCTGGTTCCCCCTAGGTGAAATGGTTCTACCTGAGTTAAGCTAATTAAAATAGCCTGAGCGAAGAGTACTTCTACCCGAAAATATGAGCTAGATCCCCCTAGGCAAAAAGTTTCTACATAGGTTAAGCTACATAAAACATACTGAGCGAAGAGTACTTCTACCCGGAACTATGAGCTGGATCCCCCCCAGGCGAAATGGTTCTACCTAGGTTAAGCTACGTAAAACAACCTGAGCGAAGAGTACTTCTACCAGAAACTATGAGCAGGATCCCCTTAGGCAAAATGGTTCTACCTGGGTTAAGCTACGTAAAACATCCCGAGCGAAAAGTACTTCTACTCGGAACTCTGAGCTGGATCCCCCTAGGCGATAAGGTTCTACTTGGGTTAAGCTACGTAAAACATCCTGAGCGAAGAACACTTCTACCTGGAACTATGAGCTGGATTCCCCACGGCGAAATGGTTCTACTTAGGTCAAGCTACGTAAAGCATCCTAAGCGAAGAGTACTTCTACCCGGATCTATAAGCTGGATCCCCCTTGGCGAAATGGTTCTACCAGGGTTAAGCTACTTAAAACATCCTGAGCAAAGAGTACTTCTACCCGGAACTATGAGCTAGATCCCCTAGGCAAAAAGGTTCTACCTGGGTTAAGCTACGTAAAACATCCTGAGCAAAGAGTACTTCTACCAGGAATTATGAGCTCGACCCCCCTAGGAGAAAAGGTTCTACCTGGGTTAAGCCACCTAAAACATCCTGAGCAAAGATTACTTCTACCCGGAACTGCGAGCTGGATCCCCGTAAGCAAAAATATTCTACCTAGGATAAGCTACAAAAAACAACCTGAGTGAAGAGTACTTTTACCCGGAACAATGAGCTGGATCCCCCTAGGCGAAAAGGTTCTATCTGGGTTAAGCTACGTAAAATATCCTGAGCAAAGAGTACTTCTACCCGGAACTATGAGATGGACCCCCCCAGGCAAAAAGGTTCTACATGGGTTAAGCTACGTAAAATAACCTGAGTGAAGAGTACTTCTACCCGGAACTACGATCTAGATCACCCTAGGCAAAAAGGTTATACCTGGGTTAAGCTAAGTAAAACAGCTTGAGCGAAGAGTACTTCTACCCAAAATATGAGCAAGATCCCCCTAGGCAAAAATGTTCTACATAGGTTAAGCTATGTAAAACATCCTGAGCAAAGAGTACTTCTACCTGGAACTATGAGCTCGATCCCCCCAGGCAAAATGGTTCTACCTGGGTTAAGCTACGTAAAACAACCTGAGCGAAGAGTACTTCTACCCGAAAATATGAGCTGCATCCTCCTAGGCGAAAAGGTTCTACTTGGGTTAAGCTACGTAAAACATCCTAAGCGAAGAGTACTTCTACCCGGAACTATTAGCTGGATCCCCCTGGGAAAATTGGTTCTACCTGGGTTAAGCTACGTAAAACATCCTGCACGAATAGTACTTCTACTCGGAACTATGAGCTGGATCCCCCTAGGCGACAATGTTCTACCCGGGTTAAGCTACGTAAAATATCCTGAGCGAATAGTACTTCTACCCGGAACTATGAGCTGGATCCCCCTACACGAAATGTTTCTACCTGGGTTAAGCTATGTAAAACATCCTAAGCGAAGAGTACTTCTACCCGGAACAATGAGCTGGATTCCCCTAGGCGATAAGGTTCTACCTGGGTTAAGCTACATAAAGCAAGCCTGGGCGAAGAGTACTTCTACCCGGAACTATGAGCTGGATCCCCTAGGTGAAAAGGTTCTACCTGGGTTAAGCTACGTAAAGCAAGAATGGGCAAATAGTACTTCTACCTGGAAGTATGAGCTAGATCTCCCTAGGCGAAAAGATTCTACCTGGGTTAAGCTATTTAAAACAACCTGAGCAAAGAGTACTTCTACTCAGAACTATGAGCTGGATCCCCCTAGGTGAAAAGGTTCTACCTGGGTTAAGCTACATAAAACATTCTGAGCGAAGAGTACTTCTACTCGGAACTATAAGCTGGATCCCCCTAGGCGAAAAGATTCTACCTGGGTTAAGCTACGAAAATGATCTGTATGAACAATAGTGATACATGCTATAAATAAAAGAAAATAGAGATTTTGCGTAAACTTACCTTTGGTGATATTCTTCCTTTAAGGATCGCCATCTTGCACTGCTTTGTTTCTGCTTCAAAAAAAGAAAATTTGTGGGTTTTAAAGGTGGTGGTCGGTTTGTGCCCTTCATGTTTTTGGCAGCTTGGCTTTGTTCCCATTCGCTTCAGGAAGACCGACTGTATTGTTAGTTGGCTACATTGCTGGTAGACTCTGTTGTTGATTTCAAGAGACTTTTGCTCTCTGTACCAACCCTAATTGTGTTTGTGGCTTAATCAGCCTTATCCCAACTGGAGATCTTTACTTAGGTGACCTTTTATGATATCTTGAATGGCTTCTTGATTTTTGAGCAATTTGTTTGTCAGAGAGAATCGCAACTGGGTATGCGTCTTTTGCATGATGTGCACACTTCATATTCTCTGTACAGTACTACAGGGAACCTGTAATCAATCTTGCGGTCTTTTCTTTGCTTGTTTTTGACAAGTAGGCAGACAAAAATATCTTTCGGGGGAGCCTTTATACTGCACGAATCCTCAAGACCTGTTGATTGTAACAATTGTGTGTGCATGTTACTTCTCCGATAATATTATCTTGAATGTTCTGGCCAGAATTTGCTTTGTGCAACTGAAAAGTTGGTAGCAGATTTTGAAATCCTTTCTTACTTTTTTTTTTGACAAGGACTGACTCAAAGCAAAGAATATAATGATGCGAAGAAAAAATATTTACAAGAGATCCCTTAATCAGGAAGGAAAGAAGGAAGGAATGATTTCTTTATATATATATATATATATATATATATATACCTGATCTATCTATCAAACTGATCTAATTATTCCTTTCGTTATTCCTTCGGTCCTTGAAGTCGGGCTTGTTTGTGGTAATTCTTTGCATCAGTTTCATGACTTACTTTCGACTAGTGGTTCTCCGAGAGATTTTCACCAACAAGTCTCTCTCATTTATTTATCTCTACTTTCCGTCGTCTTACAGTGTCTGTGAGGGTTTTCACTAGTAAGACTCTCATTTTTCTTTTCTCTTTTTTTTCCTTCTTTTTTTTTCTTTTCTTGATTCCTTGAGTATGAACCATGACCATGTCCTCCATTGAAAGAAATGACGGCATGAAGGCTCAAAGTAGACTCAATATGATGTGTTTTACACTTTCAACTCTTGGAATCGACTCTTTCAAAAAACGAAAACAAACTCATGCCCCAGTTTTAGATACTGGATATTTTTTTTGGAATTCTTATTTCGTTGGACCGAGCCGTGTAAGGCTGCCTACGTATTCCTTTTTTAAGGAATCAGGTCAAACGTAGTTCAAACATCTGACCTAACTATTTTTTTATCTTTCTTTCTTTTTTCTTTTTTCTTTTTTCTTTTTTTTTCTTTTTTCTTAGTTTTTCAAAACAAGTTGCCCCAGCTTTTATTTCTTGGGGGCATGGATCTTTGATTGTTCTTTTCTTATTCTTTTTTCACTTGAACTTTCTAAGAGTTGCCCCAGTTTGTACTCTTGGGGCATGGACTTTTCTTTTCAATTTTTTCATTTCATTTTTTTGACTTTTGACTCTACATTTGATTCCAAAAGAGGGTGGTCAAACAAAATAACACAGGCTCAAAAGGGGTTACGAAGGGTATAAAGTATTTGGATAGCCGAAAAAGGGACTCCCAGCCTTGAGAACGCCAAACATAGTATCCTTTTGTGATCACAACATTGATGAACATGTCTGTCTTCTTGGTGTGTAGTGGTCAAAAGACACTTTCCATCCATTAATGTCAAATTTTCCACCAAACTTCAATTAATTCTTCCTCAAACCCGATCTTCACAATGATTTGTAGGTAAAGATAATTAACCCCACGGGTATGGTTATTCTAGTTCCACATAAATTTGAACCGAGCTTACTTCCAAAGTGTTTCAACTGTGTATTCATCCTCAAAAGTGTTTGTTCTCAGTTAACCAGATCAAGACTAAATTAGTTTCCTAGGATCTGGCCAAAATTCTGCATGCATGTCATGTCACTAGAACTAGCGTGAAAAGAACTATGCAAAAAAATAGACATAAAATGACTGACTGTTGTTTTTATTGAATAAAGGATAGCAGGGTCCGATAACACAAAAAGAAGAAGATAAGAGGAAAAAATAAGCTACCATGTATCCTTAATGGCTAAAAGAGGAGTGACTTTCCAATTACTAAGCGACATCTTAGCCACTGACTTGCACATCAACATTACTACGACATTCAACCATTTTAATTGCTATGGAATCAGCATTCAAATTTTGACTTTTGATGAAACTGCTCCCCATATTGGCTATCGAATTTTAGGACTTACAGCATGAGAACTTTCACAGTAACTAATTTGCCAAATGGCTTGGACGAATTCTGATGTCTCCCTATCATCACAGATCATCCAAGCAGAACATGTCTTATTGCTCAAAACTGGTAGAAGTCAGCCAACATTTTCCTCCATTTTTATCACCAACTTGTCTACTTGCCTTTTCGTGACCTTAGTTGGATCAACAATAGTGGTTCTTGTTCCTTCAGTTGGGAAGATGATGATAGAGTGATCCTGAATTGTTTTCGTGATTCACCATTGCAAACCAACAAACCAACCACCTTTAACTAGCTTTTGTTTCAAAATAACAAACACGTTAGAATGAACACACTCTTCCCCTCTTTCTTCTCTTTTTATTTTCAAAATCATTCGATCGAACCTGACGTGGGTTGCCTACATATCATATGAGAACATGAATCCGATCTTGCGTAGTTCAGAAATATCAAAAATAAAATAAATAAGCTAACTCTTTTTCTAGTTTATCTATCAACTTTTTTTTGAAAATCATACCACAAAAGCTCCTAACAAGGAAAATATTTTGGATTTTGAATTTTCTCTTTTTTTTATTCGAAATTTTGGAAAGAAAGACTTCTAAACAAGAAAAAAAATATTTTTGGATTTTTATTTTCATTTATTTTTTCATTATTTTCGAAAGAAAGAAAATAAAATATTGAATTTTGATTTTTTTTTAGAGAAAGACTTTTAAAAAAGAAAGAAAATATTTTTGTATTTTTGGATTTGACGTCTCAAAGAAAGACTTTTAAAGAAGAAATTAAAGGAAAATATTTTTGGATTTTAAAAAATTGGGGGCCGGAACCGATGAGGTTTGCCTACGC
This sequence comes from Nicotiana tomentosiformis, assembly GCF_000390325.3. Taxonomy (NCBI): domain Eukaryota; kingdom Viridiplantae; phylum Streptophyta; class Magnoliopsida; order Solanales; family Solanaceae; genus Nicotiana; species Nicotiana tomentosiformis. Next base: position 20,098,334 of record NC_090816.1, read on the forward strand.
ATCTCACATCTGGTGAGAATCAGACCCGCGTAGTTCGGTCAGTTTTGACACAACAAAAAAACATGACTTTTGAAAGCATAGACTTATTTTGAAATGACTTTTCTTTCTCTTTTTTTTTTTCAAAATTTCGGCAGAGTTTCGGAGTTTTCAAATACCTAGATTTTTCAAAAACCGGGTAAATTTTCTCCCCTAACTCATTCTTGATTTTGTTTTTGGTTTCCGCTCCCTATTCTAGAAGCTAGTCAACATGCAAGCCGAAGCAAACATATGCACAAGTAACACGTAAAAATGCATCAGGATGGTCTTTCATATTGGGTACACCTGTCCTAGACGGACCCAACCCTTGTATTGAGTCCCCAAAGTCAAATGCATGTGATGCAAACAAATGTTCCTACTAGGGATCTGGCATGAGGCTATGTTATTATAGATTTGAATCCTGCTGGAGAAGGTATCTAGACTGGCTTACTCGAGCGGACAACTCGAGCCGAGGAGGGTCAGCGTACCGATAGCATTGCTTTCCGGCTTAGCTGGTGGTGCGCCCCACCTAAACCATGTGTGACTAAAATACTTCACCGGGTGGCAAGCACCTCGGCTATCTGAAGGAAAGTGGGTTATGTCAAGCAAATGCCCAATATAATGTCAAGAAGACTCAGAGGGGTGCGAGAGAAGACAATTTATATGTACAATTCAACAATATCAAAGCGATAAAAACGGACAAATGGCACATTAGGCCCAAATAAATCACATAATTTACAAAAATTAATAAAGCCAAATAGAGTCGAAGTACAAGCTCGAATTCTTGAAAGTCCCCATCAGAGTCGCCATAGCTGTCACACCCCTTTTTACCCCCCACAAAGATAATGTATTCTATGAAGCCTTGGCCGCAGAAGCGGCCTTGCAGAAGTGGCCTTGCAGAAGTGAGCAATACCTTGCAGAAGCAGCCTGGGCAAGCTGGACAAAGAGCCGCAGGTGCGGGACCTCGAATGCACCTGCGCATCCGCAGAAGCGGACCATTCGATCACAGAAGCGGAAGGCAACGCAGATGCGCATTTGCTTCCACAGAACTGAGACCGCATGCGCGGTCAAGTCCACCGCATAAGCGAAAGTCCCTGGGCAGTGTATAAATCGAAGAGTCCGAGATTTATCTCTTGTTTAGACTTTTCAACCACGGATTTAGGCGATTTCAAAGGGGGTTTTCACTACTTTGAATTGGGTAAGAGTTATATAACTAAAAGCGATTATATTTAATAAATCCATGTCTATATTCATCATTTATTTCAGATTTAGATGGAAGAAATTGGAATTTTTGTAAAACTTTCCAAAAACGAAAAATTAAGATTTGAAGGTCCATTTGACATCGGAATTTGGTAATTTTTATATGGTTGGACTCGTCTCGGAACGGGTGTTCGGATTTCGTAAGTTTTTCCGAGATTCAAGACGTGGGCCCCACTAATGATTTTTGAGATGAATTTTGGATTTTAATTCGAAAAATTAGTAAATTCATATGGAATTAATTCCTACGATTTGTAGATTTGAGGATTTCGGACACGAATTCGCGAGGCAAAAGTTTATTGGATTCTTGAATTTGGTTGCAAAGCGAGGTAAGTGTCGCGGTTAACCTTGACTTGAGGAAGTAGGACTTATTTGTCTATTTGCTACGTGATTTAATATGCGGGTACAACGTATATGTGAGGTGACGAAAACTTATGTGTTGTGGTTAAGTCAAAGCATGCGGGTGAAATTTGTTCTTTGTGAATAATTGCCTATTTAATTAAGATATTCCTGCTTAGGTTTATTATTGAATATTTGATCATTATTCGTGAAATTGTTATTCATTTAATTATTGTTGAATATTTTGAAAGGTGAAGTCGGTATTCTGGTATTGAATTGACTGATAAGTACATATCCCCGCATTTAAATACTCTTCCAAATTTATATTATTATTTTCATGTTAAGGAAGAGTGTAAAAATACAAAGGGTGATGCCGTACCATTTTTATTATTTATAATATCATTGTCATGGTAAGGAAGAGTGTAAAAGCACGAAGGGTATTACCGTGCCATTTGTGAGTGTAAAAGCACAAAAGGGTGATGGCGTGTCATTTTCAGAAAGTGTAAAAGCACGAAGGGTGATGCCGTGCCCTTTTTATATCATCAGTTGCTCATTTTATTGTTGAGAAATGTTTTGGCTACTAAGTGATAATTCTCCTGCTGAAATTATTATATCAACCCTTCGCATGTTCCCTACCAAATTTATAAAGTGTTATTTATTGTTTTATTGTTACTTCGTATTTGTATATACTTGTACATGTTGTTTACGCACGTGTCCTGTCATAGCCTCATCACTGCTTTATCGAGGTTAGGCTCGACACTTACGGAGTACATGGGGTCGGTTGTACTCATACTACACTCTGCACTTCTTGTGCAGATTATGGAGTTGGTCCCAGCGCCATCGACTTGCTCAGATTCAAATACCCAGAGGAGACTTGAGGTATAACAACACAACGTCCGTAGTTCTGAAGTTCCCTTCTATCTTATCTTAGCTGTGTATTATTTTTCAAACAACTTGAATTTTATTCCGACCTTTATTTGTATTATCCTAGTAGCTCGTGCACTTGTGACACCAGATTCGGGGATGTATTTTGATAATTCGGTATTTATGGTCTTCCGCACTTTATTTCATTAATTGACTTTTATTTAATTTAAATTGCTTAAAAATGGTTCAGATTATTTTTAACGTTGCCTTGCCTAGCAAGTGAAATGTTAGGCGCCATCACGGTCCTGAAGGTGGGAATTTCGGGTCGTGACAGTTGGTATTAGAGCCCTAGGTTATTTAGGTCTCACGAGTCACGAGCAAGCTTAGTAGAGTCTGAAGGATCGGCACAGAGACGTCTGTACTTATCTTTCAGCGGCTATGAAGTTTAGGAACAATATCGCTTCTTTCTTATTCTGTTGTGCGATTTTATTCTATCATCGATGATTGAACCATTCTATTCTTATTCTCTCGCAGATGGTCAAAACACGTAATACATCTATCAATGGACAGGGACCAGAGCCCCCAGTGGAAACTATGACCAGGCGTAGAGGTCGAGGCAGAGGCAGAGGTAGAGCTCAGTCTAGAGATCGAGCAGCAACACCTGTTGTAGAACCTCAGGTGGATCTTCAGGAGGAGGTTCCAGTTCAGACTATACCAGTTGGACCAGTTCAGGTCCCGAAAGGATTCATTGCTACTCCAGTACTTTAGGATGCCCTAGTCCATTTGGTGAGTCTTATGGAGGGCGTGGCCCAGAATGGTATGTTTCCAGTGGCACCAACCGTCTCATAGGCTGGGGGAGGAGCACAAACCCCCACTACTCCCGCTCCGAAGCATATGGCTCCCCAGTATCAGGCTCCAGCAGCCCATCCAGTTGGGGTAGTTTAGCCAGTTGTTGCGGCACAGGCCGGTGATAGGCCCGCCATGTCTTATGAGGACTTATTGAGGCTGGATAAATTTACTAAGCTCTTTCCAGTTCACTTCAGTGGTACACCTTCTAAGGACCCACATGATTATCTTGACTGCTGCCATGAGGTGCTACGGAACATGGGTATAGTTGAGACCAATGGGGTCGATTTTGCTGTATATCAGATGACGGGTTCCGCCAAGAGGTGGTGAAGAGATTTTATGTTGACCACACCAGCTGGGCCACCTATGCTAACTTGCGAGCAGTTCTCACGGCTATTTCTAGAGAAGTTCCTCCCTATCACATTGAGAGAGGATTTCCGCAAGCAGTTTGAGCGTCTCCAGTAGGGCAGTTTGATTGTTACTCAGTACGAGACCTATTTTGTGGATCTATCCCGTCATGCTCTCCTTTTACTTCCTACCGAGGAAGAGAGAGTGAGGAGGTTTATTGAGGGACTTACTCACCCTATCAGGCTTCAGATGGCCAAGGAGACCGTAAGTGATATTTTCTTTCAGGCGACTGCTAATGTTGCTAGGAGGATCGAGATAGTTCTTGCACAGGAAAGAAGGCAGGGGTCTGATAAGAGGCCTCATCAGTTTGGTGGGTTCAGTGGTGCCTCATATGGAGGCAGGGGTAATTTTGGTGGGTTCAGCACTCCAGGCATCCTACAGTGCACCACCAGCTCCTATCAGTGCACCTCCGATCAAGAGTTTTCAGGGTGGTTACTTAGGTCGACAGGGACAATTATATGGTCAGCAGTCACAGCAGCCGAGGTCCTATTATACTTGTGGTGATCCGAGGCACATTGCTAGAATCTGCCCCAGGTCTCAGGGCAGCATGCAGCAACAAGGTTCTCGTGCTATGATTCCAGCACCATTTGCTTCACCGCCTGCTCAGCCAGCTAGAGTTAGGGGTCAGGTAGCTAGGGGTGGAGGTCAGACCATTAGAGGTAGAGGTTAGGACGTTAGAGGTGGAGGCCAGCCAGTTAGAGGCCATCCCAGGGATGCAAATCAGAGTGGTGGGGCCCAACCCTGATTTTATGCTTTTCCAGCTAGGCCTGAGGTCGAATTATCCGATGCCGTGATTACAGGTATTGTTCCAGTTTGCCATAGAGATGCTTCAGTTCTATTTGATCCAGGATCTACTTATTCCTATGTGTCCTCTTATTTTACTTCATATCTGGTGATGCCTCGTGATTCTCTGAGTGCTCCTGTGTGTGTGTCCACTCCGATGGGAGATTCTATCATGGTAGATCATGTCTATTATTCATGTGTGGTTACTATTGGGAGTCTTGAGACTAGTGTGGATCTTCTACTTCTCGACATGGTAGATTTTGATGTCATCTTGGGTATGAATTGGCTATCACCTTATCATGCTATATTGGATTGTCATGACAATTAACGAGGCAAAGGCTTAGCGGAATAAGAATTTCATGGTTTAAAGTAAGTAACAGTTATAAATCTGGTCCTGAGGGAATGAAACCTCAGATTTTTGTGTCATGTGATTATTTTGGAGGTGACACACATGCTAGGTGACGGGTGTGTGGGCGTGCACAGAGGGGATTGTGACTTGGTCCATCCCGTGGAAACTGTGAAGTTGATTAACTTGTTGTTAGCTATATGCTCTCTATGTGTTGTAGAGATTTGACTGTAAATCATGTTAGAAACCATGTTTAGGCTATATGTTGGTACTGTTGGGACCCACATAGGTCGCGTACATGTTGAACTATCTACTTAATTGTTGTTTTGTACTCAGTCACAATTTACTTGTTTATTTTAACCTAGTCTCTGTTTTTATTATTGATACATCATATCATTGTTGTTTGGGCTAATTTCATGATTACTGAGAGCCCGAGAGACTGGAGAGATTTATGACTGAGTGAGGCCAAGGGCCTTATTGTGAGATATTATAATATAGCCCGCGAGTTGTCCATGCAACACGTGAGTTGTCCGTGCAGATCCAGATATTATATTATAGCACGTGAGTTATCCGTGCGAATCCAGATATTAATACTATAGCATGTGAGTTATCCGTGCAGATTATAGCGCTTGGGCTGTAAGAGCCCCTCCAGAGTCTGTACACCCCTAGTGAGTGCGGGTACCCCTTGAGTGTGAGTGCTGAGGGTTGAGAGCCAAGTTGGTGAGCTGTTATGATGAGTTGAGTGATTTTTGACCTGAAAGGCTGTACTTGCTTTTTATTTGTTGTTGCACTTAGTTGCTATCTGTCATTGTTGTGAAATTCTCTGGAAGATTTTATATCCGGATTACATGAACTTGAACTGTATAAAATTGATTTGACTTTAACTGCTGGATTTGAAAGCATCTCTATTCTTTGTTGAAATTACTGAAAGTGAACTATAACTGTGTAGCTCGTCACTATCTTTAGTTACTTATTTATTATTGTTACTTGCTGAGTTGGTTGTACTCATACTATACCCTGCGCTTCGTGTGCAAATCCAGGTATTCCCGGACATAGCGAGTGTTGATTCTTTAGCACAGTTGATTTTTCGGAGATTCAGAGATAGCTCACGTGTTTCGCAGTCCTTGCCTCTCTTTCCCTATCTCCTTATTTACTGCATTTGGTCTCAGACTACTATGGATCGTAGTTGCCAGACTTGTATTCATATTAGATGTTCATGCACTCAGTGACACCGGGTTTTGGGAGTGCTTATATATGTATTTATGAGTTTTTCTTCTGCTAAATTTAGATATTATGTTTTCAAACTTAAAAGGTATGGTGGTTTATTGGGATTTTCGGCTTTCCTAGTATTGAGTTAGGCGCCATCACGACGGGTGAGATTTTGGGTCGTGACAGCCTCGCCCTGGGATGTACCAATGTTATTTGTAAAGAAGAAAGTTGGTTCAATGCGAATGTGTATAGATTATCGGCAGTTGAACAAGGCTACTATCAAGAACAAGTATCCACTACCAAGAATTGATGACTTATTCGATCAGCTTTAGGGTGCCAAGGTGTTTTCAAAGATGGACTTGAGGTCTGGTTACCATCAATTAAAGATTAGGGCATATGATGTCCCTAAGACAGCTTTTCGGACTCGGTATGGTAATTACGAATTCCTAGTGATGTCATTTGGGCTGACAAATGCCCCAGCATCATTTATGGATTTGATGAATCGGGTGTTCAAGCCTTATTTAGATTCTTTTATGGTTGTATTCATTGATGATATCTTGCTTTACTCCAGTAGTCGAGAGGAGCATGAGCAACATCTTTGGATTGTGCTTCAGACTTTGAAGAATAATCACTTATATGCCAAATTTTCAAAATGTGAATTTTGGTTAGACTCAGTTGCCTTTTTGGGGTTGTTGTATCGGCAGAAGGCATAAAAGTGGATCCTAAGAAGATTGAGGTTGTTCAAAATTGGCCTAGACCTACCTCGGTTATAGAGATCCGGAGTTTCCTGGGTTTGGCAGGTTATTATCGTGGGTTCTTGGAGGGGTTTTCATCTATAGCAAGCCCATTTACCAGACTGACCCAGAAAGGTGTTCCATTCGGATGGTCAGATGAATGTGAGTTGAGCTTTCAGAAGCTCAAGACTGCTTTGACTACGGTGCCAGTGTTGGTATTATCCATATGTTCAGGATCTTATACGGTGTATTGTGATACATATCGCATTGGGCTTGGTGCAATATTGATGCAAGATGGCAGGGTGATTGCATATGCATCGCGGAAGTTGAAAGTTCACGAGAAGAATTATCCTATTCATAACTTAGAATTGGCAGCTATTGTTCATGCGCTAAAGATTTGGAGGCATTACCTGTACGGTGTCTCGTGTGAGGTATTTACTAATCATCGTAGCTTACAATATCTGTTCAAACAAAAGGATCTCAATTTGAGGTAGAGAATATGGTTGGAGCTGTTGAAGGACTATGATATCACTATTTTGTATCACCCCGGAAAGACCAATGTGGTGGCTGATGTTTTGAGTAGAAAGGCTGTGAGTATGGGCAGTCTTGCGTATATTCCGATGGGTGAGAGACTGTGAGCGGTAGATGTTCAAACTTTGGCTAATCAGTTCATGAGGTTAGATGTTTCAGAACCTAGTCAGGTTCTAGCTTGCGCAGTCACTCGGTCTTATTTATATGAGCACATCAGAGAGCGGCAGTATGATGATCCTCATTTACTTGTCCTTAAGGTCACAGTATGGCACAGGGATGCCAAACTAGTTGCTGTGGGGAAAGATGAAGTTCTGTGAATGCAGGGTCGTATTTGTATGCCTAATGTTGACGGGCTACGTGAATTAATTCTTGAAAAGGCACACAGTTCTAGGTATTCTATTCATCCAGGTGCCACCAAAATGTATCAAGATTTACGGAAACATTATTGGTGGAGAAGAATGAAGAATGAAGAAAGAAATAGTTACATATGTAGCTCAGTGTCTAAATTGTCAGCAAGTCAAGTACGAGCATCAGAGACCTGGTGGTTTGCTTCAGAAGTTAAAAATTCCTGAGTGGAAGTGGGAGCGTATCACTATGGATTTTGTTGTTGGGCTCCCACAGACTTAGAGAAAATTCGACGCAGTTTGGGTCATTGTGGACAGGTTGACCAAATCAGCACATTTCATTCCAGTGGCAGTTACCTATTCTTCAGAGCGGTTAGCTGAAATTTACATTCGTGAGATTGTCCTCCTTCACGGTGTGCCCATATCTATCATTTCTGATTGAGGTACGCAGTTCACTTCGCATTTCTGGAGGGCTGTATAGCATGAGTTAGGCACGCGGGTTGAGTTGAGTACAATATTTCATCCACAGACAAACGGACAGTCAGAACGTACTATTCAGATATTGAAAGATATGCTTCGCGCTTGTGTTATAGACTTTGGAGGTTCTTGGAATCAATTCTTGCCACTTGCGGAGTTTGCCTATAATAATATCTACCAGTCGAGCATTCAGATGGCTCCATATTAAGCATTGTATGGGAGGCGATGTCATTCGCCAGTTGGTTGGTTTGAACCGGGAGAGGCTCGGTTGTTGGGTACCGATTTGGTACAGGATGCCTTGGATAAGGTCAAAATTATTCAGGATCGATTTCGCACAGCTCAGTCTAGGCAAAGGAGTTATGCCGACCGTAATATTCGTGATATTGCATTCATGGTTAGAGAAAGAGTATTGCTCCGGGTTTCACCTATGAAACATGTAATGAGGTTCGGAAAGAGGGGCAAGTTGAGACCTAGGTATATAGGACCCTTCGAAATACTTGAAAGGGTGGGTGAAGTAGCCTACATGCTTGTATTACCACCTATTTTATCAGCGGTTCATCCGGTGTTCCATGTGTCTATGCTCCGAAAATATCATGGTGACCTGTTCCATGTGTTAGATATCAGCTCAGTCCAATTGGACAAAGATTTGACTTATGAAGAGGAGCCATTAGCTATTCTAGCCCGGCAGGTCCTACAGTTGAGGTCTAAGAGTTATCCTTTAGTTCGGGTGTAATGGAGAGGTCAATCAATTGAGATAGCTACTTGGGAGTCCGAGTCAGATATGCAGAGTAAATATCCACACCTTTTTACCAGCTCAGGTACTTTTTTAATTCCGTTCGAGGACGAACGTTTGTTTTAGAGGTGGAGAATGTGATGACCCAAAAGGTCATCTTTAAATTTAATAATTCTTTCTATGTTTTGAGACCTCAAATAGCACTATTCATCATTCCTCGACTTGCGTACGCAGTTCGTATAATTTTTCGGAAAGTTTTTATGTGAAAAATTAATTAAAATGTGAAATAGAGTCTTAAAACTCAATTAAGTTGACTTTGGTCAACATTTTTAGCAAACGGACCCGGATAAGTGTTTTGACAGTTTGGTAGTTCCGTCTCGTGATTTGGGACTTGGGCGTATGCTCGGAATTTAATTTGGAGGTCCATAGCTCAAGTTATGGCCATTTAACGGAAACTGAAAATTTAAAGGCTAAAGATTTCCAAGTTTGACCACGGAGTTAACTTTTTGCTATCGGGGTCAGAATCTGATTCTGAAAATTGGAATAGCACCGATATGTCATTTATGACCTTAGTGCCAAATTAAAAGTTATTCCGGATTCATTTAACATGTTTCGACACAAGTTTGGTAAATTCAAAAAGTTTGAAATTCAAAAGTTCAAATCGAGGTGTGAATTATAATTTCAGCGTTGTTTGACATGATATGAGACCCCGAGTAAGTCCATATTATGTTATGCGACTTGTTGGTATATTCGGACGGGGTCACGAGTACCCCGAGTGTGATTCGAATTGAAATCGGAACAAAAATTGGACTTAAGCATAATCTGAAATTTTGCTGCTTCTGGTGCCTTCGCTTCTGCGAAGCCTTGGCCACAGAAGTGGCTTCGTAGTAGCGAGCAATCTCTCGCAGAAGCGGCCTGGGCAAGCTGGGCAAAGAGCCGCAGGTGCGGGACCTCGAACGCACCCGCGCGTCCGCAGAAGAGGACCCTTCGATCGCAGAAGCGGAAGGCAGCGCAGATGCGCATTTGCTTCCACCGAAGCGAGACCGCAGGCGCGGTCAAGTCCACCGTATAAGTAAAAATCTCTGGGCAGTGTATAAATCGAAGAGCCATGGATTTTTCTCATTTTTACACATTTCAAGCACGGATTTAGGCAATTTCAAAGGGGTTTTCACGACTTTGAATTGGGTAAGTGTTCTATATCCAAAAGTGATTATATTTCATAAATCCATGTCTATATTCATCATTTATTTCGGATTTAGATGGAAGAAATTGGATTTTTTGTAAAACTTTCCAAAAACGAAAAATTAAGATTTGAAGGTCCATTTGACATTGGGTGTTCGGATTTCGTAAGTTTTTCCGAGATTCGAGACATGGGCCCCATTGATGATTTTTGAGATGAATTTTGGATTTTAATCCGAAAAATTAGTAAATTCATATGGAATTAATTCCTACGATTTGTATTGAGTATATTGAATTGTTTATGACTAGATTTGAGGATTTCGGACACGAATTCGCGAGGCAAAGGTTTATTGGATTCTTGGATTTGGTTACAAAGCGAGGAAAGTATCGTAGTTAACCTTGACTTGAGGGAGTGTGACTTATTTTTCTATCTGGTACGTGATTTAATGTGAGGGTAAAACGTATATGTGAGGTGATGAGTACTTATACGGTGTGGTTGAGTCAAAGCATGCAGATGGAATTTGTTCATTTTGAATAATTTCCTATTTAATTAAGATATTCCTGCTTAAGTTTATTATTGATTATTTGATTATTATTAGTGATATTGTTATTCATTTAATTATTGTTGAATATTTTGGAAGGTGAAGTTGGTATTATGGTATTGAATTGATTGATAAGTGCATATCCCCGCATTTAAATACTCTTCCAAATTTATATTATTATTTTCATGGTAAGGAAGAGTGTAAAAATATGAAGGGTGATGCTGTGCTATTTTTATTATTTATAATATCATTGTCATGGTAAGGAAGAGTGTAAAAGCACTAAGGGTGTTGCTGTGCCATTTGTGAGTGTAAAAGCACGAAGGGTGATGCCGTGTCATTTTTTGAGAGTGTAAAAGCACGAAGGGTGATGCCGTGCCAAATGAGAGTAAAAGCACGAAGAGTGGCGCCGTTCCATTTTCATATCATCAATTGCTCATTTTATTGTTGAAGAATTATTTGGCTGCTAAGCGATAATTCTCCTGCTGAAATTATTATATCAACCCCCTTCGCATGTTCCCTCCCAAATTTATAAAGTGTTATTTATTATTTTATTGTTTCTTCGTATTTGTATATTCTTGTACAGGTTGTTTACGTACGTGTCATGTCATAGCCTTGTCACTACTTCGTCGAGCTTAGGCTCGATACTTACGGAGTACATGGGTCGGTTGTACTCATACTACAATCTGCACTTCTTATGCAGATTATGGAGTTGGTCCCAGCGGCGTACCATCGACTTGCTCAGATTCGACTACCCAAAGGAGACTTGAGGTATAAATGCATAGCGTCCGCAGTTCTGAAGTCCCCTTCTATCTTATCTTAGCTGTGTATTATCTTTCAAAGTATTTGAATTTTATTTAGACCTTTATTTGTATTATCCTAGTATCTCGTGCACTTGTGACACCAGATTCGGGGATGTATTTTGATAATTCGGTATTTATTATCTTCCGCACTTTATTTCATTAATTGACTTCTATTTAATTTAAATTTCTTAAAAATGGTTAAGATTATTTTTAACGTTGGCTTGCCTAGCAAAAAAAATATTAGGCGCCATCATGGTCCTGAAGGTGGGAAATTTGGGTCGGGACAAATATATAGTGGACCTCACCAAAATGGGTCGTTATACTTCAAATCAGGAAGAACTCACAGATACACTGGCTTCTTGCCATATGTTACACACGATTTCATGAGGACATTTTATAGAAATACCGAGGCGTACGACCCGATCCCATCATAATCTGTGCACTGACGAGGTCGAACGACACGAAACATAGATGCATCTATTAACCTGCCGAGGCAAACGACCCGCTCTCATGAGAGTATGATACATAAATCCCGCCGAGGCGAATGCCCCGATCCCATTAGAATAAGGAGCTTTGACGGGTCCTTGACCCCACTCATGAATGAACGCGTGAGCTGTAATTTCTTTTAGAAAAACCTTTCAATGAAACATATATATCACAGAAACATGTCGTACGAGGAGTAAGATTATTCGGTGACTAATCATGAACTCGTGAAGTCTCTATAATAGCAAGTCTAGTCTCAAGTAGTAATGTAAAACAGAGGAATTTAATATGCGAGAGACTGCTCAAACAATATAGCTATAGCATGATGTGAACCTAAGCCTACCCGGACAATAACATGAATATAGCTACGTATGGGCTTTCGTCACCTCGCGCGTACGTAGCCCCCACAACAAGTAGCACACATCAATATATAACACCTAGGGGTAATTTCTCCCTCACAGAGTTAGACATGAGACTTACCTCGCTCCGACGTTCCATAATCCGGCTCCAACGCCACTCTAACACCCCAAACCGATGTCCGTCGCTCCAAAACTAGTCAAACAATGTACAAACCCATAAAAATATACTCTAATACTCATAACGAATCAATTTAAACAGATTTCCAACTCCGCTCGAAAAGTCGATAAAGCAACCCTCGGGCCCACATGCCCGGATTTCGAAAATATTCGATGATAACTATCACCCGTAACATCACGAACTCAAATATATAATCTATTCTCAATTCCATACCCCAATTTCATGGTCAAAATCCAAAAATACTATTTTTTTAGGTTTTCTACCAAAATCCCAAATTTCTACTAATTTTCATGCTTAAATCCGTATATAAATCATGTATTTAACTCACAATGTGAAGAAAGCACTTACCCTATTATAGTTGATGAAGATGGCACTCCAAAAGTGCTCCAAAATCGGCTCCCATGGACAAAATGAAGTAAAATTGAGTCAAACCATCATTTTAAAGAAGCACACTGCCCAGTCCGATCTTCGTATTTGCGGTCCAATAGCCGCTTCTGCGGCTCCGCACCTGCGGAAATTCCATCGCAGGTGCGGCTCCAGCTTGGCCAAACAGTCCCCTCCTTCTGCGCCCAAGATAGCTTACCTGCGCTCCCTCTTCTGCGGGCCACAAGCGCTTCTGCACATGCGCTTTTGCTCATAGACATGTCGCTTCTGTGGCCTTCCCCCTCAGCCCAGCTACCGCTTCTGTGACCCCCTAGCCGCTTTTGCGGCTCCGCACATGCGGCCAAAACCTCGCAGGTGCGGTTACACCAGATGACAGTATCTCCAAAATTCTTCCAAATCCAAACGCGATTCGTTTACCATCTGGAAACCACCCGAGGCCCCCCGGGACCTCAACCAAACCCACCAACAAGTCTTAAAACACAATATGAACTTAATCGCAACCTTCAAATCGCATTAAGCAACGCCAAAACCATGAATCATATCCCAATTCAAGCTTAATGAACTTTAGAACTTCAAACTTCTACATTCGACGCCGAAACCTGTCAAATCAAGTCCGATTGACCTCAAATTTTTCACACAAGTCACATTCGACATTACAAACCTATTCCAACTTCCGAAATAAGAATCCGACCCCGATATCAAAAGGTCCACTCCCGGTCAAACTTCTCAAAAACCTTCAAATTTCTAACTTTCGCTAAATAACCCCGAAATGACCTACGGACCTCCAAATCCACATCCGGACGCGCTCCCAATACCAGAATCACCATATGGAGCTATTCCCAGACTAGGAATCCCAAACGGATATCAATAATATTGAAATGCACTTCAACCCGAATTTATGAAATTCTTCCAAAATGCCAACTTTCCACAATAGGCGTCGGAACGCTCCCGGGTCATCCAAAACCCGATCCGGACATGCGCCCTAGTCCAAAATTATCATACGAACCTGTTGGAACCTTCCAATCCCGATTCCGAGGTCGTTTACTCAAAAATTAAACCTTAGTCAATTCTTCCAACTTAAATCTTCTCAAATTAGGATTTTCTTCCCAAACTATTCCGAACTTCCCGAAATACAATACCGACCATATGTGCAAGTCATAATACCTGAAGTGAAACTACTCAAGGCTTCAAACCGCCGAACGCCGCGCTAGAGCTCAAAACGACCGGTCGGGTCGTTACATAATGACTTGTTATTACCCATATGAACCTATTTCATGGAATCTCCAATCACATAGGTTGGGTTACCATCACTATTGATACATCTCAAATTGGCAAACGTCTCAACCCCTCGATGTTTTATTTATAAGCCAAAGGATCGGCCAAATCCTCTTTTGACTACACATAATATATATAAAAAATTCTCACCTCTAAGCAATTGCTATATCACATTATGTCTCTAGAGAATGTATATACTATTCCCTTTGAAAGATTTATTTTCTTGCAATGGCTATTGCGCCTTGGCAACCACAATTCATCGACATAATTATTGTCGGTTTAACTCACCAAGAGGTTGCTTAATCAACCTTACTTTCAGGCAATTCAAATATCATAACACCCAACCAAAAAGTGATCATACAATCATTAGTGAAATTTTCACATCTGAATCTGAGATTCACCATCATCATTGTATTCTTCTAATATAATGAAAAATCCACATACAGAATACTAACTCATAGTATTTCTCAAGTAAGGCATAAAATCATCTCAAATGAAATGAAACTTGACTTCCATACAATTGCCTTTTGAAACATATTTTAACACATATAAGAATTATTTTTTAAATATCTTCCATACTCAAATACCAAAATAAAATTTTCTAAACATGTCATAATTCAATAATTTCTTCAACTAAATTACTAAGAGACCCAAAGTAAGATAATTTTTCAGAGCGAGAAATATAACATATTTTTGATCTTCCGATACAAATTTTTACCACAACAAATCTCAATTTTGTAAGGTGACATTACAATAAATTTTAATAAATATTTTCCCTTATTATTCTCCTTATGATCAGGCTACATAACCACGACAATACATTCTCAACCCCCACATTTTCAAAAATTTCAGGTTAAGGAGATAATCTTTTCACAACTCATAAAAAGTTCTATTTGAGTTAGTGAAAAATCACTTAAACACATGTATACCACAAATAAATTTCGGGTCAAAGGAGATAATCTTTTCGTAACTTATAAAAAGTTCTATTTGAGTTTGTGGAAAATCACTTTAACACATGTACACCAAACGCACATGACATCATAAAGCAAAACCAAACTCACACCAAATTTTATACTAATGTGCACACAAAAACACGACAAGAGAAAAGGTTACTACCTTTAAAATCCAATAGAATCCTTTGAACATTGGTGAGAAACATATAAGTTAGGGAACGATAATACCTTGAAGTTCACCACTAGAATGCTCATTGACTTGATTAGCATTTTGCAGCCCACAAAAATACTTTGAATACAAAGTGATATTCTCCGTGAGACCATTGTGTAAACGTGAAGTACATGTCCCATTTTCAGAATTAGAACAACTTGTACATCGTCAAATATGATTCTCCATAATAAAAGAATACAAAAATATTCTTAAGATCGTGTTCTTAACATGCCTCAAGTTAAATCTTATTCTTCATAATCTAATATTTTTCAAACAATCTTAAATCAATTCTTTGTATTCAATATAAAAATTTCTTTCAAGCTTAACTATGGAAAAGATCTCGAATAATATCAAATTAAAAGACTACGTTTTTACTTCTGGTCCTTCGTAGATATGTACTCCCAATAGGTAATAGTGTCAAAATAATTCTATGGTTAAAAATATAAATACAAGATATAATGTGAGAGAAAGAGGAAAACTACAAATAACTTAATACATAAAATAACAATAGAACTGTATACATTAATTCATATTGTTGTTCTGGACTTCATCTTTAACTTGCTAAAGATCTCCTTGACAATATACTTTGTCCCACCCACTTTGGTCCTCCAAAGTTCAATTCAATTATAATATCAGTGATTGCAGTCAAATTAAATTTATTAATTAGTAGCTTCACTCATTAGACGAATCTTACTAATTTGATACTTGTCACACTAAATTTCATAAATACATATTATATTCTGAATAAATATATCAAATAACCTAGTCTCAAATATTGAATTAAATTAGCATAACAAACTGTACTAAAAAATGTACAAACTATACAAACGTCATTCAACTAAATAATAATCTTGTGTTTCCATTAATATGCAAGATATATAGAAAATAAAAGAATTTAATGCGTGTTTACCCTAAAAAACGGATAACAATAGAATTTATATGTGGTTTTAAGGATATGCGGATTAATTCAATACAAATAATAAAAAACGTTATATTAAACAGATAAAGGAAGTAATAAATTTTCAAACCAATTAAGGGGAGTGATCCTGGACTCAGTAACAACTTAATGTAATGCCTGCCTTCGATCCCGGGCTCACAACAATGATGAACTGATGAACTAAAGTAAGAACTTTGAATAAAAGAGAAAATAAGAATATATTACTTTGATATGCGTGTTACAATGTATCTAATGAATAGTCAGACTCCCCTTGATATAGTAGGGGAGTTTTACCCCAAGTACAATTGCATAAAAGGTAAAAATCTTCTGTTTTGCTAATTTCAGATTTTCTGCTGATACGTGCCGAGATTCACACCGTGACATCCGGCTGAGCGCGGATATCACATCCCTTTGCTGGTCGTGCTCGATTATCAGGTAATGCTCTCCGAAGTTTTGGTATTCGAATCGGACCTGGGGGACGTGGCCCTGATTCTTCCGAGGGCAGATGTTTTGCCCGGACTCCGACTCGAGGGGATCCTTGCCCCGATTCTGGTTTCTTACTATCATATCTCTGCTCCGTTTACACGAGGTATCCAACGGGCTCGGTTTTACCCGTATACATGTAGTCCCCTCATTTCTCGGAGAGTAAGTTTACTGAAACGACGAGAAATGACATATGCACTTCGATCCTTTCTTTAATACGCCGTGACAGAAAAGACAAAGAATCAGAAACGTCCCGTCAGTCATGTCGTCGTGATTTCAAACACGTGTCAGCCATCGGCGGGTCATCCCTGAATGCGAAACGGCCCGAAACGACTATAAATACTTTCCTCCTTTGTTCATTTTTTATCTTTTGGCCAAGCTTCTACCTTCGAGTTTTCAGGATATCACTACCCTTCTTCACACTCTAATATTTTTATCTCCGTTTTCAAGACTTCTCAGTAAGTTGCAAGTTTTTACCTAATTTTTACCCAAATCAACGCACCTGACTTTTCATCTTTCAAACTTTCTTCATATTTTTCAAACTTTTTCCAGATCACAATGGCTAAAACTTCCAAATCTGTTCCGCAATGAGCCGCTTCTTCTTCTTCACAACCGACTGATGAAATTGAGGAGATCACTCCCGATGTGATAATCCTCGAGAGGTCCGCTCCTAGCGCGGCTACTGATAAACTGGCTGCCGAGCCTCCCTTGAAAATGTTCGTTCCCGGGGGTTGTTCGATTGCTGATGACTTTAAGGTTAAGAAGCTCTCATCGGTGTAGGGCCGGGGTGAAGGAGTATCAAGATATATATACTCCATTACCAAATACGTCCTCCCCGCGGTTCGAGAGGACTACAACTGGGCGGGTAAGGACGTAGTAATCCCCGGGCCTGCAGACGCCATCACTAACCACATGGAGGGGTATATAAGTGTTTACACTTATCCCTTCACCTTGGGCTAGGTGGACCCGGTTATCTTGGATTTATGCAAGAGGTACGAAGTATGCCTCGGTCAAATCCATACGTTGCTGTGGAGGATCGTGATCCTCCTTCGTTTTTTTGTGAACAAGACCTAATCTTGTTGGTTCACCATCAATCACTTACTCCGCCTATACAGTCCACTAATCTTCCGAGGGGGACTAATAAAGATCACATGTCAAGCCAGCAAAGCCCCATTCTCGAGCATCGATGAGGACCGGGACCGGGGCTGGTAGGGGCGTTACATTTCGGTGAAGACCGAAGACTTGGTTCCCTCCGAACTCATGCCATTCCCCGATAATTGAAACGTATCTCGTAAGTATGGTTTCCCTTTGAACACTATTTTACTTTCATCTCCTCTTTTCTTACTGGTATTTGTGGTGATGCAGCAGTCGCTCGAGTTCCAAATGCTATCCCTCGGCTCAAGGAGTGGATCGAGGGCATTTGTTCACAGATACTTTATTCCGAGCGCTCATGGTGCAAACTCTCGAGGGGCCGCTGGGAGGCCCGTTCTCACGGTAAGACCCTTTCTCAAATAGGTAACATATGGCTCTCCCATTCGCATCATATTTACCCTATTTTCTTCACTTTTTCTTTTGCAGGTTTGCCTAAGACCATTGAGCTTAGGCCTTTAGTAGGGGACAAGGATACGTCCGTTGACCCCTCCGCTATGAGGCAGCCCGGGGCTGTAGCAGGAGAAAAGAAGAAAAGGAAGGCTCCGAACTCCCCGAGCTCAGAGAAAAAGAAGCCAAAGAAATGGTTGGCCCGTAAGCCAAATGAAAGTTCTAGCTCTTGAGCACCTGACTCGGATTCGCTTTATAGGCTCAAGGATGAGCCCGAAGAATATGATTTTTTTCATGGTCCATGGGCCTACATCCCCCGAGGAGCGAGCAGCCATTGAAGATGAGATCCATGAGGCTGATCCCCCTCAGGCACGGGGGGTCGATGAGGATATTGGGGCTGAGACTTCCCGGGATGCTGGCCACGCCCCGAAGGAGGCACCCAGTGTAATAGATATTTCAGTATCGCCTTCTTATACCGAGTCTATGCTTGAGGAGGCCCGAGCGAGAAAGGAAAGGTCTAACGAAGGGACTCATGGCGCGGACGATCCCCTTCGTTCCTTTTTTGACGGTGTGGACTTGTTTGTTTTGGAGGATTTGTCCGGGCTGGGCAACATAGAAGTGCCAAGAAAGGAGTCGTCTTCAGAAGTCGGCGGGCTGAATTCGAGCCTAAGTTAGTAGACCAATTCCCTGCCCCGAGTGTAGATCCCGACCGTAAGAGGTCGATAGTCATCACTATCCCGGAGGATGCCCGAGTTCTTTCCGCTCCCGTGGGAGTAGCTAGCTACCTTCGATGCCTGGTGATCGAAGAAGACCGGGCAAAAATGAACAAGGTGGAAGTACCTTGCTTGTTCAATGAGGCGCAACATGCACTGAATCGGGTAAGGTATCATTACGATCTTTTGACCTTTGACTTAGTCCATGATATTTCTCATGTCTTCTTTCTTTCACACCAGGCCTCGGTACTCCATCATGAAAGCTTTTTTAGATACCGGACCAAGTTTAACTAGCTCGAGGCTGAGATCAAGAAGCTTTCTGAGAAAAGAGACATGTATAAGCTTCTCAGTGAGCAACACGAAGGGGTCGTCAAGAATCTCCACGATAAGCTGGATGCGGCTTAGAAGGAGCATGCCGACTTGATCGAAAATGTAAAGGTTTTTGAAGTTAGTAATGAAGACTTAGTTATGGAGACTAATGACCAAACCTCGTAGGTTCAATAGAAGATTGACCGGATCGACCAACTCCGAGCTGAAATAAATGAGGTCCAAGCCATGGCCGATGTTTGGAAGGGCAAAATGGACTGACTGGCTTTGGAGAAGGAGACTGCCCAAGAACAACCGGCATCGATAGAATTTCAACTCCGAGCTGCAAAAGAGAAGGCCGATAAGCGAGACCAGCAGAAGGAGGAACTCCGAGCTCAACTAAACTCAGCCCTGGCAGAGCGGGATGCCCTCGACAGTGAATATGAAGCTGTAAAAACTCAGATGCGCACAACCTCTGCCAATGCAGAAGAGATGGTGGCCCACTATAGGGCTAATGTCGAGGCATCCGAGGCCCGTCTGAAAACCACTGTTGAGTACATGAAGTGGTTGTCTCGAAGGGAGACCCTTAAAGAGATCCATGCCCGAGGCTTCAACCTATCTATCGAGATCGAGGAGGGGAAAAGGCTTGAGGTCGAGGCCAAGAAGTTGGCTGAACCCGAGGAGGAAGAAGGCTCTGAGGGCTTCGAGGAACCCAAAGATGAAGAATGCCCCGACAGCTCTGGTAACGAGGTGGGTTCTGGTGAAGATCGAGCGTAGGTGCCTTAGGAGTATTAGTCTTTGTTTTTGCATCTTGTACATTTATTTTGTTGAGGCCTTTTTCATTAGCCTTTGTAAAGACATTCTGGAATGTATAAAGTTTTTTCTCTTTTGATAATTTTCAAGTCTATTACCTTTAGAATCCTTTCTACAATTTCAAAGACTCAAATGCCTTAGTACAGAATAAAATGTAGTAATAAGTTGCTTTTAGGAGGTGCGAACAAGGCTTGTCCTTGATGCAAGTTTTGTTTGAAACTTATGGGTGCTCGGACTGACCGGAAGCTTTCCTCAAGATGTTTGTTTAAATGTTTTTTAGACTATAATTTTGTCGAAGGTAACCTTTGAACAGGTTTGGAATTTGTTGAAGGCCATATATTTTTATTACAGGCTTCGGATGTCTCCGAACCATTTTTAGGGTGGCCATAGCCTTTTAGGTTTGGATACTGCCTAATAGGTTTTGTGCCTCCGGGTTTCAATAACCCGAGCCGTCTAAACTTATCCAGGATAGTAGTCCTTGAGTGGGGGTAGCCCTTTGGGCCCTGATAGGGGTGGTTCTTGGGCTCGATAGTTCTCGGGTAGGAGTAGCCCTTAGGCTCGATACTTTTAAGAAGCAAAAAATGTTTGTTAGCAAAGTGAAAACCTTCTTTCATTTCTGTGCATAACATACAAGATTGTATAAAAGTTCATATTGCGGCTAGTGTGACCTACTCGGGGACGGCTCATTTGACCGTTTGGCCCTTACAATGAATCCTAACCACTGAGCATAAACTGTTCGAGCACAAAGTTTCCTTCCTTGCTAAAAATCATGACCCCAGGGTGATGTCCCCCCTGTATTCGAGGTCGATCTTCGAGTGGACTCGGATATTGTTGATGCGACCGTTGACTCCGATTTCAAACCGATCTTTGACTCTAAGTAAGCACGATTTATTGTTGTCTCATTAAAAACCTTGTCGAAAAACCCATTTGGGACAAAATTGGTTCAAGGGTAAAAGAGTGCAACGCGTGCTTTCAGGCCTAATCAACTACATTCTCCTTTGGTTGTTGCCTGCAAGTGTTAGCCAAAATAAAAGAAAACAAATGATGGAGTACCTTAGAAGTAGTATCGTTTTAAGTGGGTTTCGTTCCAGTTGTTTGGTAGCTGTGTGCCGTTTCCTGCTTCGAGTCTATAAGAACCTTTATCGGTAATCCCGATGACTCGATACGGACCTTCCCAATTCGGTCCTAGCTTCCCATCATTCGGGTTTCGAGTGTTCTGTGTTACTCTTCTTAATACCAAATCCCCGATGTTGAAATGTCGGAGGTTGAATCTTCGGTTGTAATATATTTGTATCCGCTGCGTTTGGGTGGCTAGCCAGACTAGAGTGTCCTCGCATCTCTCGTCCAGTAGTTCTAAGCTCCTGCTCATGGCCTCGCCGTTAGATTCTTCGGTTGCATAGTGATAAGTGGAGATTTTGACTACTTATTAGCGCCTTTTAGCTTTTGTTTTAGTCCAAAAGCATTTGAATGTGTTCCCGAAAACTAATGAAATGTGCTTAATTGTAGGAATATTGGAAGATGAACTCCTGAGATGAAATTCGACTCAAGAAGCAGTAATCTGAACTCAAAGACATAAAAGGCACAAAAGCTCATAAGTGCGGACCGCAGAATATCATCTGCGCTCGCAGGTTATGAAGGAAAATCCATCAGAGTTCGGTGCAAAGTGCGATCCGCACATGAATTGTGCGGCTGCAAAAGCTGGGTCAGGAGCAAAATTCAGAGATCTGCATTCCAAGTCCATCAAAGGTGCAGACCGCACACGAATTGTGCGGCCGAAGAAAAAGAGCTATGCGGCCGCAATCACAATTGTGTGGACCACAGAAGAGCAAGATGCGGCCACAGTTACAATTGTGCGGACCGCAGAAAGAGTGCATTGCGGCCGCAAATATTCCAATCTTGACAAGTTGAAGAAAAGTGTGGACCGCACATGAAATTGTGCGGTTGCAGAACCTCCCGAAGGGCATTTTTGTCAAAAATTTCCAGCCATGTATAAATAGACGAGTTTCACATTTTTAGGTCAACTTTTGACATCAACTCCTACAGTAGATGTTTCCTTTTACTTTTTTTAGTAGTTTTTCATATTTTGAGCTATTTGAACATAGATTTTATCATTTTAATTAGCAATATGAGTTTAATTATCATTCCTTCTTCTATTTCATCCATTTCAAGCATGAGTAGCTAGATTGTCACTAGGGTTGTGACCCAACCCTAGTGTGTAAACTTAATGGGTGTTTGATTTAATGCTTGTTTATGGTTAGGTGTTTATTATTTTGCCTTCTTCTTGATTTTATTTGTGGAATTAATGGTTGCAAACATTAGTTCATGCCTATTTGACTTGGTCTCTACTTGAGAAAGAGAGACTTAGTCTAGGAAAACTTGGCTAACAAGAAATTGGGTCAATCGAGAGATTGATAATCCCAATTAAAGGGTTGAATCTAGAGATAGTAATAACCCAACTCCAGCTTTTATCAGCCATTTTGTTCAATACCCATTTAGACTTGAGAAAGACAAATTGGGCAAAATAATGCTCTGACCGAGAGGTATTGAGTGTTGATAGCTATAATACACCCCGACCAATAAAACAAGCTTTAATGTTTATATCCCATTAGGCAAACACCTAGGTGCAGTTCATAACTCTAGGCTTTTTACAACATTTGAAAAACAACAAAAATAATTTCCTAGGTTTATTTCTTAAATTGCAGTCGTAGTTTAAGTTAGACTTTAAAACAACCTAATTTTGTAGAAGTGCAAATTTAAATATGCAAACTCACGCGCTACGATATATACTACTAACTCCCATACATATAGCTCCCTACGGAATTCGACCCCGACTCTTGTTGGGTATTATTATTGCATTGACCATTTTCATAATCTCGAATTGAGGAGTGAAATTGGACGAGATCAATTTTTGGAGCCATTGTCGGGGAGCTAAAAACGGTGTTAGCTATATATTTAGATGTGTTTTTGGGATATCTTCTTTTCATTCATTGTTACTAACGTGTTGAGAACTTGTAGGTGCAATCATGGCAATCAATAAGCTCAGAAACCTACCTTTGGGGGATGTGGACGTTGAGGATGATCAAATTGATGAGGTCCCTCTTGAACCTCAAGCCAATAGACGAGCCGACCGCCTCATGACAATCTGCCCCTTCCACCCCCACCTCCACTACGAGCAGTTCCACACCAGGTGTTACCGAATGAAGGGTATGAAAATGCTATAGTCCCTCCTCGTATTAGGGCAGGAAACTTCCAAATAACCAACGTGATGCTTACTTTCCTCGAGCAACGAGGGTTCTTCAGTGGTGCACCGGGTCAAAATGCATATAAACACTTGTAGGCGTTCATCGATACGTGTTGGGGGAGTGAACAAACAAATATCTCCGAGGATGCTTTGAGGCTAAGCATTTTTCCCTTCTCTCTACAAGGGAAAGCTTTAGATTGGTTGGAACGTTTTCCAAATCATTCCATTCATTCTTGGGATGAATTAACAGAGAAATTTATTTCTAAGTACTTCTCGCCTGGGCACATGGCTATTCTTCGGGATGAAATTCTAGCATTCAAGCAAGAGCCCAATGAACCACTACACTAGATATGGCAAAGGTATAAACAATGGTGAAAGAATGCTCCAATAATGATATGACAGAGAACATGATTCAACAAACTTTCTATCGGGCAATCAATACAACCAACCAATGTGTAGTGAATCAACTTGCCGGTGGGAACTTCATGACTACACCTTATGCGGAGGTGTGTGATCTCTTGGATGAGATGGCGGATACTTCTTTGGTGTGGCAATCTTGGGCTAATGTTCCACAAACCCCAATGTGATTCACCTTCATAAAAAGTTGCATGATCATGGATAAGCCATAGCCAAGTTGACTACCACCATGAACCAATTGGCAAAGGCTCAACTTCAACAAGTGCAAAACCCGAGGCAAGTCAATGCAATGGAGGGAGTAAATATGATGGTGAACAAGAGAAGAACAAGAAGTCCACAAGTGTAACAAAGAGTGTACAATTTTGTACAAGATGATATTGGATTTGATCAAGATGAATATTACAATGACCAAGAAGAGGAGATCCAATATGTGAACAACTTTCAAGGGAAAAGAAACAACTACCAAGGCCCTAGCCAACAACAATGGAGACCTCAAAATAGTCAAGGCAATTAGAATTCTCACAACCAAGGAAATTGGAGTGGTGGAAACAATCAAAACAAGTGGAATAACAACAACAGTCAAGGTAATTGGAGTGGAAGCAATAATCAAGGGAATTGGCATAACAATAATAACCAATAAAATGGGGGATGCAACAATCAAAGCGGTTGGAATAACAATTAAGGAAATCGGGGGTCGGGTTTTAAAAGGCCCCCAATGTATCAACAACTGAGCAACCCACATCCTTATCCTTACCATGATCCTGGTTCTTCCAACAATGAAATAGGCCGTATTGAGAACATGTTCAAGCAAATGATGGAGAAGAATGCTGATTCCGATGCCCAACTTGCTTCACACAACATATCTATTCGCAACTTAGAAGTACAAATAAGGCAAATATCTCAAGCGTTAAATTCTCATCCTAAGGGGGAACTACCAAGTGATACGGTGGTGAACCCAAAGGGTGGGAACAATATGGGGCATGCCATGGCTGTTACTATAAAAAGTGGAAGAGGTGAAAATGCACCCACCTCAAGTCTAAGGCAACTTTTGGATTATGAGCAAGTGGTAGAAGAAGAGGAGATCCCAACCAATATAGTGCAAGCAAATGATGAAGTGCAGATTGATATTGATGACACGGTAGAAGAGACTCAAAAGGAAGTGAACCCGTCTAGGGAGCATGTGATTGACATATCGGAACCGGTAGTGCAAAAGGCTAAGGCACCGTTGCCTAAGCCACCTCCTCCATATCCTCAAAGGCCCGCCAAACAAAATGGCGAGAATCAATTCAAAACGTTAATTGATATGATGAAGAGTCTCTAGATAAATGTGCCATTAGTTGAAGCCTTGGAGCAAATGCCGGGATATGTAAAATTTATGAAGGACTTGGTGACAAAGAAGCGGTCGATGAATTTCAAAACTATCAAAGTCACTCATCAAGTGAGTGAAATTATGCATTCGATGGCTCCTAAATTGGAAGATCCCGGTGCTTTCATAATCCCTTGTACCATTGGAAGTGCCGCATTTGCCAAAGCTCTTTGTGATCTTGGGGTGAGTATCAATTTGATGCCCTATTCGGTTTTCAAGAACTTGGAAATTAGGCAACCAACACCCACATCTATGAGATTACAAATGGTCGATCATACAATAAAGATACCGTTGGGGGTGATTGAAGATGTATTGATTCATGTTGATAAGTTTATTTTCCCGGCAGATTTTGTTATTCTTGACTATGAAGTGGACTATGAGGTGCCGATTATTCTTGGAAGACCTTTCCTTGCTATGGGGAAGGCTCTTATTGATGTGGAAGCTGGAGAACTCACTTTCCGGGTGGGTGATGAAAAAGTGGTGTTCCATGTGTACAAATCTATGCGACAACCAAATTGCAATGAAGTGTGTTCTTTCGTGGACTTGGTGACCGATATGATTATTGATGATACAAGTGCCACGGTTAATGTGGGTGATATGTTGGAGGCCGTCTTGCTCAACTTTGACGATGACGAGATGGATGGCTTCATGGAATGTGTGAATTCTTTGCAATGAATGGGGTCGTACAACTATGCACCCCAGAAACTTTCCTTGGATCTTGAGAATAGGAAAACTCCTCCTACAAAGCCTTTAATTAAAGAGCCTCCTACCTTGGAGTTGAAGCCATTGCCTCCACATCTTAGGTATGAATTTCTTGGCCCTTGTTCTACTTTACTGGTTATTCTTTCCTCTTGTTTGACTAACGTGCAGGTTGAATCTACATTGACAGTTCTCCACAAAAGGAAGAAAGCTATTGGATGGACTTTGGCAGATATTCGGGGAATAAGCCCCACATTTTGCATGCACAAGATTAACTTGGAGGAAGATGCCAAACCCTCCATTGAACATCAAAGAAGACTCAATGAATCCATGCAAGATGTGGTAAAAAAGGAGATCATCAAATGGTTAGATGTCGGGGTTGTCTACCCCATTTCCGATAGTTCTGGAACTTCTCCGATGCAATGTGTCCCGAAGAAGGGGCATAACAGTGGTCATCAAAGACAAGAATGAGTTGATTTTCATAAGAACGGTGATTGGGTGGAGAGTGTGTATGGACTATCGAAAGCTGAACAAAGTCACAAGAAAAGACCATTTTCCACTCCCCTTCCTTGACCAAATGCTTGATAGTTTGGCTAGTCGTGCTTTCTATTGCTTTCTAGATGGATATTCGGGCTACAACCAAATCCTTATAGCCCCGAAAGATCAAGAGAAAACAACTTTCACTTGTCCCTATGGCACTTTCGCTTTCAAGCGGATGTCATTTGGCTTATGCAATGCACCGATGACTTTTCAACGGTGTACGATGGAGATCTTTACGGATATGGTAGAAGACTATCTTGAATCTTCATGGATGATTTCTCTATAGTCAGGGATTCCTTTGACGATTTCTTGGCAAATTTGGATAAAGTATTGGCAAGGTGTGAAGAAATGAACTTGGTGCTAAATTGGGAGAAATGCCATTTTATGGTCGAGGAAGGCATTGTCCTTGGCCACAAAATTTCAAAGAATGGCATAGAGGCCGACAAGGCAAAGATAGAGGTAATTTCTAAACTTCCATCTCCAACTTCAGTGAAATGTGTGAGAAGTTTCTTGGGTCACGCGGGGTTCTACCAGCACTTCATAAAGGATTTTTCTAAAGTGGTGAACCCATTTTGCAAGCTCTAAGAGAAAGATGCTAATTTTCACTTTAATGATGATTGCATGAGAGCTTTTGAATTGCTAAAGTTCAAGTTGACAACAACTCCCATTATCACTGCTCCTAATTGGAGTATTCCTTTTGAGCTCATGTGCGATGCTAGTGATGTAGCAGTTGGAGCAGATTTGGGGCAACGTATCAACAAGATTTTTCATCCGGTCTACTATGCTAGTAAAACCATGAATGATGCATAAGTCAATTACACCATTACAGAGAAAGAACAGAGAAAGAACTCCTTGCCATTGTGTTTGCAATTGAGAAGTTCCGCCCATACTTGATGGGTGCAAAGGTTATTGTTCATACGGATCATGCGCCACTTTGCTATTTTATGAGAAAGAAAGATTCAAAAGCTAGGTTGATGATATGGGTGCTATTGTTGCAATAGTTTGATATTGACATCCAAAATCGAAAAGGGAGTGAAAATCAAGTGGCGGACCACTTCTCTCGTTTGGAAGAGGAGGGGAGGCCGCATGATGGCCTTGAAATCAATGACTCTTTCCCCGACGAGCAACTCTTGCCTATTTCAATTAAGGAGGTGCCATGATTCGCGGATCTAGCAAACTTCCTTGCGTGTAGAATCATCCCGGATGAGTTCTCTTCAAATCAAAAGAATAAGCTCAAACGGGATTGTCAAGATTATTATTGGGACGAGCCTTACCTCTTCCCGATTTGCACAAATGGGGGAATTAGAAGATGTGTATCGGATGAAGAGCAAAATGTTATTCTTGAGGCTTGCCATTCTTCTCCTTATGGTGGTCACCATGGCGGAGCAAAAATGACGGCTAAAGTGCTAAGTTGAGGTTTCTATTGGCCCACTCTCTACAAAGATACAAGTGATACGGTGAAAAAATGTGATGAATGCCAATGGGCCGGTGGAATCTCAAAGAAGAATGAAATGCCTCCCACTACCATTTTGGAGATTGATGTTTTTGATGAGTGGGGTATTGGCTTCATGGGTCCTTTTGTGAGTTCTTGTGGAAACACCTACATCTTGGTCATGGTTGATTATGTGTCTAAATGGGTGGAGGCCGTTGTTGTACCCAACAATGAAGCGAGAAGTGTGGTGGAATTCTTGAAGAAGAGTATTTTTACAAGATTTGGTACTCCGCGGGCTATCATAAGCGATGGGGGTCACATTTTTGCAACAAGGCTTTTGACACTTTTCTTTGCAAGTATGGTTTCACTCATAGAGTTACGACTCCCTATCATCCACAAACTAGCGGTCAAGTGGAAGTCTCCAACTAGGAGATAAAGAGTATCTTGTCAAAAACAGTGAATGCTAACAGGACAAATTGGTCAAAGAAGCTTGATGATGCACTATGGGTATATCAGACTGCTTACAAAACTCCTATTAGGATGTCTCATACCGGTTGGTGTTTGGAAATGCTTGTCATCTTCCGGTGGAACATGAGCATAAAGCCATCTGGGCTTTAAAGAAATTGAATCTTGATTGGGATGCAACAACTAACTTGCAGGTTGAACATTTGAATGAATTGGATAAGTTCTGGTACCATGTTTATTCAAGTTCATCCTTGTAAAATAGAAGACGAAGTACCTTCATGAAAAATATATCCAAAACAAGGAATTCAAGGCGGGCGATCTTGTTTTGTTGTTCAACTCACTACTGAAGATGTTTCCCGGGAAGCTCAAATCTAAATGGAGTGGTCCCTTTGAAATTGTGGGTGTGACACCTTTTGGTGCCACGGACTTGAAGAACAAAAATGATGAGGTATTACGAGTCAACGGTCACCGGGTGAAGAATTATTTGGGAAAGGTTGATGATGGCCATATGGTGGCAGTTATTCATTTGAAATGATGGTAGTTTGCATCGTGCCGCGACGTTAAATCAGGCGCTTATTGGGAGGCAACCCATGTTTCTTTTTCTTTTTCTTTTCTTCTCTTGTATATAAGTGTTATTTTTGTGCTAACTAGATTTGAAGTGTGTTGCAGGAATGAGTGGGCTTTACAGGAATTGTGCTCATAAAATTGGCTAAGTGTGGAAAAAGTACGGACCGCATGTGTATTGTGTGGACCGCACAATTATGGTCGCTACAGCAAAAGGGAACTGCAACCGCACAATTACAGCATGGATCGCACAAATTGGAAAGTGACAATGCAAACTCTCTGAAGTTTGGTCTGTCAGAGAAATGGCCAAAGTGCGGCCGCACATTAAAATCTGCGGTCCGTAGCCAAAATCTATGATCGCATCACATATTTTGTGGACCGTAGATCAGCAAGAGCTTTTGAGCCTCCAAGTAACAAAGTGCGGACCGCAGAAGGAATTCTGCATCTGCACTCATCCCGTGTCCCTGCAGTCTGATTGTCAAGTATAAATAGTAACCTTAAGGGCTACTGTACATTTTTTCCCCTCTCTGAGCACTCAAAATTCTGAAGTATTGAAATCGCTTGTTCAATCATCTGCCACACTCAGTCCACATCTGTGTTCACTCATTTGCACTACATCATATCTGGTATGCTTTAATTACTCATAGAATTCTTCAATTTTTAGTTTAATTTTACAATTTGTTAGGTAGTTTTAGGCCATTTGACAATAGATTTCAAATTTACAACCATGTGGGGTTTAAACTGTGTTGGGTCAACTGATAATTGCTCTATGTGGAATGGGTGAATTGATTTCATGCTTAATTGTTAATACCATGTCGAATTTTTGCAAAAATTGAACAACCCTACGAAGTCTGCTCGTAATTGTTTGAAATCTGCGGCCGCATAAGAAATTGTGCGGTCCGCAGAAGTTGAGATTATGGTTCTTTAGTCAAGGCTTATTTTGTGGCCGCACTTGAAATTGTGCGAACTGCAGAAATCCCATTGCGGCCGCAGAAAAGTATGTGCGGCCGCAAAACAGCCCAATCTCTATCTTCATAGAGTTGACATTTTGGTGAGTCTGATGTGTGTCCACGATGATAAAAGTGCGGACCGCACTTCAAATCTGTGGTCGCACTAATAATTGTGCGGACCTCAGGTTCATTGTTGCGGCCGAAATTTCAAATTTTGCGGTCCACACAGCCCAGCCTGCGTCCGCACTTCCCCACCCTGCCAGCATGTTCTGAACTGTGTATTTACTGCCTGTTTGCAATTGAACTACAACTGACTGTTGTTGTTACTTGTTACAGAAAATGGTTAAATCTTGAGTCTGCGGTGATACTTCAAAGGGGAGGGGTGAACTCCAGAGGTCGAGGCAAAAGCACTTTACCCCTAGCCCTCCAAAAGATAATCACCAAGAAAGCTACAGTCGGTAGAGAAAAAATCCAGAGCCCTCCGAATCTAGTTCATGTGCCCCATCTCGTGAAGCATCGGAGGGCGACTCAGTGCAAGAGCATCCTGTTGTCTAATCATAGACACATGGAAGGTATCAACTACGGGACGAGCCTTCCTCCTCACATAGCACCTCTGAGGGTTCGGAGAGTGCTAGTCAGGCTTTAGAGCCCTCCTCTTCTACACATGTCCCTGAGGCACCAGCAGCTACTGTTGACGAAATTCCGGATGATGGCCGAGCGGGTGATACTACAGTTGCCGACCTTGAGAGGTTGAAAAAGAAAGAGTCATGGGAGGACCGTTTTGTAAGTCTAGCTGCCTTCACCAGCTTCCGTGGGTGGTGGCCTGTAAGATCGCTCACTCTTGAGCAATAGTTCCAATTCAAAGATCTTGACAAGTATAATCCAGCAGTATTCAGACAGTTCTGTGAGCGGAAGGGGTGGATGTGGTTCACCCAGAATATTGTGGACGCCAAGGAGTATTTGGTCCGGGGGTTCTACGCAAATGTGGTACATATCAAGAAAGGGACCAAAGTGACAAAAGTAAGGAATCTGAAAGTGAGATTTGACCAGCACACACTGAACTCCTATTTGGGGTTTGAGGACGTGGAGCCTGCACATTACTTGGAGAAGCCGGCGATGGGTGATGCAGCTCGCCCATGGCTAGCTGAGCTTCTTGCATCACCGGAGCCACCACCACCATGGATCATTGCAGGGGTTCCTATTCAGTGGAATACCCAAAAGTTGAGGCGAAGGGATGGCAGACCTTCATATGCAGCAGACTAGACCCGTGCCAGAATGAAACCAACCTACCTATTCCACGGGCAATTCTAGTCACCTCTATTAGGCCGGGTACCCGATTAATGTGGGTGACATGATGTCAGTCAACATGTCAGTGGTCGCCAGACAAGCTGATACCTCCTACCCATATCCCAACACCATCACTGAGAACCTTACAGATGCACGGGTAGAGCCCAGAGATTTTGACACGAAGGTTCGGGCGAAGAAGATCTTCTCTTGGTATTCTCTGATGGATGCACACAACTAGAAGAGAAAGGATTAGCCAACTACCACCGTAGGCCAGTCTGATGAGCCATTGGTGGTGGGTACATAGACAACTGATATGCCATCCACTTCAGCAGAGCCTTCTACCAGTGCAGCTGCCATGCCTCCACCTTCAGCCTTAGTGCCTCCCACCTCGGCTTTAAAGACGGTACCTATGCCCTCTACTCCACTTTCTGCGCTGTGAGTCTCCAGACGCTAGCGAGCCTCAATAACTGGATGCAGATAGCTACTACAAAGATGCCTAACATATCCAGTCATGTTGCAGCACAGTCATATATTCCGACACCTCAGATTCCACCCACAGTTGAAACCCTGAAGAAGCTGTTGGAGAACCAGAACACGATTATGGCCACTCTAGTACAACATGGGTCAGTGATTGAAGAACTAGATAAGGAAGTGAAGAAAATGTGGAAGTCACAAGCCCAGATCATACATCACCTACAATACCAGCTGGCCAGTCTGAGGAGCCAAACATTGTTGCTGACACTGCCGAGGCAGTCCGTCAGACAGGTTACCAAGATTGCAGCAGCCGGAGACATTCCATTTGATATGCTAATAGACCCGCACCACCCAGGCCCAGATCATACAGCATCTACAACACCGGCTAGCCAGTCTGAGGAGCCTGACATTGCTGCTGATACTGCCGAGGCAGTTCGTCAGATGTTCACCAACCCAACCACTCCCGGACTTGAGGATGATGAGATCTAATTTGATGAGGTTGAGTTCGGCGCCACTGCTGAGGACACAGCGATGGCCACATAGCCATAGGGAGTTTTCTTCACTCTCACCCTTCTTTTACTCTTATTTTATTAAGCATTGGGGACAATGCTTATTTTTATTCGGAGGGGGGAGGGGTGGAGTTTCTTTGACACATTTTGATGATTATGTATTTTGATAACTATGAGATATTTGGCCTGTAATTAACTTAATATTATTTTCTTCTTCTTTCTCATTATGTATATATTCTCTCTTATCTCTCATTATGTATATTCATTACGTTTTCAATAGTTTCTAGCTTTATAACATCTTTATCTTTATGTTTGTTTTCTTTTTGAGTTAGTAGCTTCTTTTTATGTTTTAGTGGTTAATAAGCCTTTGGTTTTCTTAATGCCACGGTTCTTTCCAAAGGTGGTTTTTGAGTGAACCGGGTGACTCTTCCCAACGATGGATGGCGTGACAACCTTCTTAAGGGATTGAATTCGTTTTTGTGTTTAGGTAATAATAGTAGTAGTAATGAATACAAAAGAACTAATTGAGTCATCTTCGTCAAACATGCTTAACTTAGGACCAACACACTTAACTGCGTGCTTATGGTTAAAAACAAGGTTTTGGGAAATAAATAGCTCTAGTTAGTGACCTTGTGACTCTTGTGTTGACTTAGGCAATCATCGAGTGGTTAAATCGAACCATAGTGATTTTCAATCTTGAATATGGTCGTTGTGGGCCCTCGACTCTATCCTCTTTAACAATCCAACTGTGAGAGAGGTGAGATGCTATTGTTGCAAGTCCAAGTACCCGTGCGAATGATCTAGAACTTACCCCGAATGTGTTTCTGTGCGAAATTTTATGTTTTGCTTGGCTTGAAAAGTGATTGTAGGCTCTCCTTGACCCACTTGAAGTTTTCCATGATCCACCAATTTTGTTATCCCTAGTCAACCCATTTGAGCCTAAAACCTTTCTTATTTGATAACCATATTACAAGCCTTTACCTGTTTCCCCTCTCTTAGCACCCGAGCTTTCCTTAGCACTCTTGTGAAATAATTGGCTAAAAACGTAAGTTTGGGGGAGAGATGAGGAACTTGAAAGAGGTATCAAAGCACAAAAATAGAAAAGAAATGATGTAAAGGAAAGGCAAGAAGAAGAAAGAACAAAAAGAAAATTGCACGAAGAAAGTGGAAAAGTTGAAGAGGTTCAAAGAAAAGTAATGATGCAAAGCATGGAGAAATCAAAGAGGGAGAAATTAAATATCATGATCAAGAAAGAGTGATGTTAAGTCTCTCTAGGTCCCCTAAGGAAAATAAAATGCCTCAAAGAGTTGGCAAAGCATGAGCCGAGAAAAGAAAATGGAGTGCTTAAGGAAAGATGAACCTATTCTATCATAGCATATCCAACCTTAGTCAAAAAACCTTCATTGCATTCCGAAAAAGCCTTACGTGATTTCAAGCTGAGTGAGATTACATTAGTGGTAATCTACATGAGGGGCAAGCCTATGATATTTAAAGTCGTACTTGTGACACTCTTTTGAGAGAGATGAGTGAACCTTTCGCAAATCTTTGGATTGAGTGCTAAATTCTCAAATGAGATAGGCAAACGGAGAGTAAAGGAGGATGAGTTTGATATCCACAATGACCTACATAAAAGAGCGAGCTTCCTTGATATATAATGTCAACTCTTGATGCTCAAGTGTCACATTAAAATTATTTGTGCATGAAAGTTTAACTTGTTGCCTTGTTGATAATTCACAAGTGGTGTGGGTAATTGTTGGTCCCAATTGATGTGTGAATGACTCACCTCTGATTAGCTAGAATGGTTCTTAACTTGTGGAGGTGGGAACTACTTTATTTGCTTGAGGACAAGCAAAAACTTAAGTTTGGAGGAGTTGATAAATGGGGATTTTGACTACTTATTAGCGCCTTTTAGCTTTTGTTTTAGTCCAAAAGTGTTTGATGTGTTCCTGAAAACTAATGAAATATGCTTAATTGCAGGAATATTGGAAGATTAACTCCCGAGATGAAATACAACTAAAGAAGGAGTAATCTCAACTCAAAGACATAAAAGGCACAAAATCTGAGAAGTGTGGACTACAGAATATCATCTGCGGCTGCAGGTTATGAAGGAAAATCCATTTGGGTTTGGGGCAAAGTGCGGTCCGCACAAGAACTATGCGGACTTATAAGCTGGGTCAGGAGAAAAGTTAAGAGAATGTGTATTCCAAGTCCATCAAAAGTGGGAACCGCACAAGAATCATACGGCCGTAGAAGAAGAGCTATGCGGCCGCAGTCACAATTGTGCGGACCGCAGAAGAGCAAGATGCGGCCGCAATTACAACTGTGTGGACCGCAGAAAGAGTGCATTGCGGCTGCAGATTAGAATTATACGTCCGCAGATCTTCTAGTCTTGATAAGTTGATAAAAAAATGCGGTTGTGCGGCCGCAGAACCTTCCGAAGGGCATTTATGTTAGAAATTTCCAGCCATGTATAAATAGATGAGTTTCATATTTATAGGTCAACGTTTGGCATCAGCTGCTACAGTAGACGTTTCCTTTTACTTTTTTTGTAGTTTTTCATATTTTGAGCTATTTGAACATAGATTTTATCATTTTAATTAGCAATATGAGTTTAATTATCATTACCTCTTCTATTTCTTCCATTTCAAGTATGAGTAACTAGATTTTCACTAGGGTTGTGACCCAACCCTAGTGTGTAAACTTAATGGGTGTTTGCTTTAATACTTGTTTATGGTTGGGTGTTTATTATTTAGCCTTGTTCTTTCTTTTATTTGTGGAATTAATGATTGCAAACATTAGTTCATGCCTATTTGACTTGGTCTCTACTTGAGAAAGAGGAACATAGTCTAGGAAAACTTAGCTAACAAGAAATTGGGTCAATCGAGAGATTGATATCTAAATTAAAGGGTTGAACCTAGAGATAGTAGTAACACGACTTGAGCTTTTATCAACCGTTTTGTTCAATACCCATTTGGACTTGAGAAAGCCAAATTGAGAAAAATCATTCTCTGACTGAGAGGTATTGAGTGTGTAATAAAGTGTTGATAGCTATAATACACTCCGAATAATAAAACAATCTTTAAAGTTTATATCTGATTAGGCAAACACCTAGGTGAAGGTCATAGCCCTAGGCTTTTTACAACATTTGAAAAACAACAAAAATAATTTCCTAGTTTTATTTTTTAAATTGCAATCATAGTTTAAGTTAGACTTTAAAACATCACAATTTTGTGGAAGTGCTAATTTAGATATACAAACTCACGCGCTACGATAAATACTACTAACTCTCACACATATAGCTCCCTGCGGAATTCGACCACGACTCTTGTTGGGTATTATTATTGCATCAACTATTTTCATAACCTCGAATTGAGGAGTGAAATTGAACGAGATCACATACCAGAACCTGAGGCTCGATTCTCCTACCTCGACCGGTACTAGTGCTTCGGCGTCGTAGACCAACAAAAATCGGTGGCCCCGGTACTGGATTTTGAGGATTTCCTTCCATTTCCCTTTGGCATCGGCCAACCTTTTCTTAAGGTTTTGAAGGATCGTTTTGTTCGCCGACTCGGCCTGCCCGTTCCCACTAGGGTGATAGGGTATTGACAAGATCTTCTTGATCCTATGGTCCTTAAAATATTTACATACTTTGCTTCGGATGAACTGTTTCCCGTTATCACATACTATCTCGGCCGGTATATCAAATCGGCATATGATGTCATCCCAAATAAAGTTGATGACTTCTTTTTGCTGGACCTTCTCGAACGCTTGAGCTTCAACCCATTTAGAGAAATAGTCAGTCATAAATAGTATATATTGAGCCTTACCGGGTGCCATGGTAGGGGACCGACAATGTACATTCCCTACTTCATGAACGATCAGGGCGATAGGACCGAGTGTAGTAACTCCCCTGGTTGATAGATCATTGGTGCGTGCCTCTGACAACCGTCGCATTGTCGCACGAACTCCTTCGCATCTTTCTCCATGTCGATCTAATAATAGTCGGCTATGATTATCTTACGAACCAACGATTCTGCCCCTGAATGGTTTCAGCAGTTGCCTTTGTGAACTTACCTAAAAACATATTCAGTGTCTCCCGGTCCCAAGCATGGCGAGCGGGCCATCGAACGTTCTCCTAAATAGAGTATTATCTTCAAATAGGCTAAACTTGGTCGCCTTCGTGCGTAGAGTTCTCAATTCTTTGGGATCCGAAGGCAGCTTCCCGATCTTCAGGTAATCTATATACTCGTTTCTCCAGTCTCAGGTTAATTTTGTCGAGTTTATCTCGGCATGGCCTTCTTCCACTGCCGATTTCATAAGTTGTACGACCGTTCCAGAGCTGAATTCATCGTCATAAACCGATGACCCCATATTAGCCAGAGTATCGGCTTCGCTATTTTGATCCCGAGGCACATGGTGTAAAATCCATTCCTTGGATCACTGTACTGTTACCTTTAGCTTCGATAACTTCGGCCCCATAGGGGTTTAGCCAATTCGAGACCTGCAATCATGGCCTCATATTCAGCCTCATTGTTAGTCAATTTCACAGTTCTAATAGATTGCCTAACTACGTTACCCGTGGGTGGTTTCAACATGATGCCGAGTTCGGGCCTCTTTGCGTTCGAGGCACCGTCTGTAAAGAGGGTCTAGATCCCTGAGGAGGTTCCTGAGGTTAGCAACAATTCATTTTTGACTTCGGGTATTGAGGCTGGCATGAAATCAGCCTCGAAGTGTGCCAAAATTTGACATTTAATGGAGGTCAGGGTCGATATTCGATATTGTACCTGCTAATTTCAACGGCCCATTTGGTCAATCATCCCGAGAGCTCGGGTTTGTGCATTATGTTCCTCAATGGGTAAGTAGTTACGACACATATGGGATGGCATTGAAAATATGGTCTTAACTTCTTGGAGGTGCTTAGCAAAGCGAGCGCCAATATTTCCAGGTGAGGATACCTCATTTTGGCCTCGCCTAGAGTCCTGCTAACATAATATATAGGAAATTTCGTACCTTCTTCATCCCGAACTAAGACTCCACTTACCACTATCTCGGATACCGCTAAGTATAGGTACAACTGTTCGTCTGCCTTCGGAGTTAGAAACAAAGATGGACTCAAAAGGTACAGTTTGAGTTCTTCCAAAGCTTGCTGGCACTCCGGGGTCCACGAGAAGTTATTCTTCTTATTTAATAACGAGAAGAACCGATGGCTCTTATCGGAGGACCTTAAAATGAACCGACCCAGGGCGGCTATGTGCCCGGTTAGCCTTTGGACGGCTTGACATTGTCCACCATGGTGATGTCTTCTATATCTTTGATCTTGTCAGGATTGATCTCAATCCCCCGGTTGGACACCATGAATACGAGGAACTTCCCGGATCTGACCCCGAATGCGCATTTCTCCGGGTTCAGTATCATATTGTATTTCTTCAGTATGTTAAAGGTTTCCTGCAAATG